>NC_046163.1:21710977-22310977 GCF_011064425.1 Rattus rattus
CCATAGTATACTTCCCTCTTGCTCCTAAAAACAATTTTGTAGAAAAAATACAAATTAAATTCATTTTGAAACTTACAACTACATAGTGAAGATGAAAGATTATTTTGGAATACCTTCCTTAAATGTTCAACAATTGATCTAATCAAGTTGTTTATAGACTACTTACACATTTGAATTACAGGAAAGGTTAATTGTATTTCTCTGCTGTCAGCCCTGTTTGTATGCTGAACCCAAGGTGCATAAGTAATTCTTAAGTATGCAGCAAGTGAGTAGATTTTCCCCTAAGGTTATTCTTAAGGCCTTTATGTTCACTGAAGCAACAAGAGATGTTATATATCTGTATGGTAATTGTTTTCACCACTACTGACGTTTAGGCTTGATAGATCAAGAGACAAAAACCCAATAATGAAATGGATCTCTGATTTTGGCCTCTAAACAAAAAAGTGAACAGTAATGGCTTTCCTCTTAAAATGACAAAAAAACCACCTGCAAAGTGAACCAATTATAATACAGTCTCAGCTCACTAAATGAAATATTGCCTTTCCAATTCAGTTAAGATGACTTGAGACTAATTTAATCAATATTGTAGTTTCAAAAAGGTGCTTGCTTCAAGTTATTAAATAAGTTCTGTGGCAAAGCCTGCCCTGAACACCTGAGCAGCTGATTTTCTGCCTTCCACCTGCCAAGAGCTGGGTGCACAAGTGCACATGTGCTGGGTTCTTTGTGCTTCTATGCTCAACTTTTCTTAGGAAATAATGAACACTTTGGAAAAATTCATACTTAAAAATAAAATAAAGTATATAAAATGAATTGCTCAAATTTACTTATATTTTCATATCATCCTATTTGGGAATATGTTTGGTGATAATTATTCATTACATATTAATTTTCCATTTATTTTCTAGTACATGGCATCCAATTGAAAAACATTAGCCTAGCTTTCCTAAAATGGATGCATCCAAAGCAAATATGCATATTCATAATATACAGTGTTCTGAAGAATGTATCACTCTTCAGGAAATTCAGCTTTAATTATCTTCTAAAAATTATGCCAATGTATAAAATAATCACTAGGGATATGACTCTATATTAATTATTATATATTAGATTATTATTATATATTATATTAGCTTGACTGTGTTAATGAAGAATACTATCCATGTTTTGTTCACTTAGTGTTTTACCATCTCCAATTTGTGAAAATGAACATAGAAAAATAAAGATGGGCTTTAGACTACCTATCAAGTATTCCCACGTTAATAAAAATTTCTTCTCACATTAAGGAAAAATTCGTATTGATCTCATAACACTTATATCTCTTCAATGACTCTTTCTGAAAAATAAAAAGAAAGAATAACCAGGAAAATATTCAGAATATGTTTGTTCATTCTTTAATCATTTTCCTATTTTTTTATTTTATGTATATGGTGTTTCCTTTCATGTGTCTTCATGTATACTATGAGTGTGATATATGTAAAAGACAGAAATAACCATTGAGTTTTCTGTAACTGAAGTTACAGATCATTTTCAGTTTTCATGTGAGTGCTGAGTCTATACAGTATCACCACACGCTGTTAACAATTAAGCCATCTCTCCAGCACCCAAAGTTCATTCTTAAATTTAGCTCTTCTAGTATTTTGAGATATTAATTATCCCATTAATGATACATAACTTATATTTAGAAATGTTTCATAGTATTTTACACTATGAAAAGAATACGGTAAATTTAAATATAAATTTTCAAAATGAGTAGTTGTAAATAAAACTTACTTGTCTTAATTATTCAACAGCAACAAACAAACTTTAGGCTGTAAGGTGAAATAAACTCCTTCCTCATGGAGCTGCTTTGGGTTAAAGTCTTTAGTTCAGTGATAATAATTGAAATAATACAATAATCTAATGCTATCATTTATGAAACGTAACAGTTGAAAAATTAATTTAATGACTGAATTTCCAATTTTATGTGATAATATACTTTCTATATATTTTAAAAATACATCTTTGGAATATTTTGATAATTATCAGTCAGGAAAATTTAGAAAAATATAGAGATTCTGGTATTATTATAACAGCAGTATAAAAGCTTTCTTTGTTTGATCCAGGTAAGGAAGTATCACTAGAAGAAATAAAAACTGTGAGTGCTCAAAGTTAAGGAGGACATTTATAATAAATTCTTACATATCAGAGTTAGCAAACATCTTTAAAGAGAAGACAGAAAGTGCAAAAGAACTAAATGATGTGCTGCTGTGAAGGGTTTTCTTCTGGATTTACATGGACTTAGCCATCATTGACTCATAGCAACAGTGGTTCTTGGCTTAAAATTTGCATGCATAAGACAAAATCATTCAAAATCCCTGACACTATGAGGTAACTGATCTACAAGCTATACATTTTTTTGGAGGTATTAACAATGGATAATAGATAGGAAATGAATCATGGTGGAATCTCCCTATCTCAGTATTGAAAGTTAATAACATTGGTGTTTGATATTATAATTTTTAAAAATATGTTGTCCCTATTAAGTTTCTCATGCTTCAGTGATTGATCTCATTCCCATATGAATATGAGCGTTATTACTGATAAAAGCAGTAATTAAATAATTTTAAAAGATGACTAAATTAGACAACATACTGAAAGTAAATAATCCAAGCTAACTATATTTTCAGAAGCAAATTAAGCAAAAGCCTCACTTTGGGGAAACCTGAAGAGGATCTCTAAGTTGAGTTTGAAGCATTACTACTTCTAGTAGTCACACTACTAGTGGTTTAAATGAGAAATATCCCCCATCAGCTTAGGAATTTGAACACTTGGTTCCCAGTTAGTAGTGCTGTTTGTGGAGGACATGGAAACTGTAGGAGGTACATATGAACTTGTACCTTGTAGGACAGTCAACTTCCAGTGAGTAGACGAAATGTGATTAGCTAGCTTCCTGTTCCAGCACCTAGCCATTATGCATTCAAACGCTCAAAAACTATAAGCCGAAATAAATTTTTTCTCTCCTAGGTTGGTCCTAGCTATAATATTTTATGATAGCAACTAAAATAAATACACCACTGACTAAAATGTTTTTAATTTTAGACTAATGTCAAATGTGGATTCTTACATGTATTTCCACACTCCTAGTAAACATATATTTCTAAAAGTCTTAGCTTCAAGCAAATTACTAGTTTTCTAACCCTGAGCAGTGTGGTTCTTCTTGCACTTTAGAGACAATATAATTTCTTGTTCAGCATAGGGTACAGATATGGTGCCATTTGTTGGACAACAGCTCAACGCAAGGAGCCATCTATCATTGCGTTAATTTATTATAATTAAGGTACTCTTAAATTTAAGCTTGCTGCTTTTACTGATTTGCAAGTTGTTGAGATAGTGAGGGTAAAAAGCTAGGGAGATATCTTAGTTAGTAGAGCTTTTTTTCAGTTAAAGCTTAAAGATCTGAGTTCCATCTGAGAAACCACACAAAGCCAGGTATGGTGGCACACGCTTGTACTTCTGGTGCAGGAGAGGTCAAAAAGGAAGATCTATGGGGCTCGTTGGCCAATCAACCTTACCTAATACGTGAGTCCTAGGTTCCAGGTAATATATCACAGATAGATGGCTCCTGAGAAATGACATTTGATATTGTCCTTGATCTCCATGAGCTCTTATACATACTTGCACATAACACATAAAAACAGTGAATTGATTCCATATTTTTTGTCATGCCTTGCCAAGAATTTAAGTCTGGCCGTAAAGAAAAACAAATATAAAGTAGAGTTACATTTTCAGGCCAAGCACAGTATTCTCAGAACTCTTAAATCCTCTTTCAGGACTTGGTAAAAAAGGCTTTCTCTGACAGATGAACACAATCTTAATTGAGAAAATCAGAATTAACCTGCTCTATCCAAGCCTATTGCAACAAAGGCCTCACAATAGTGCCACTCCCTGGGTCAAGCATATTCAAATCACCATATTGCATAACAAAGATAATTTTCTAACATAAAGAAATCTTGGCAACATTAGTCATTTGGCCACACAGGCTCAATACATCACAAACACCAGAACAACAACCAGTTTCAACTTTGAAGGTGTTTGGATATAATGAGAACAGCCATGTTGCTGAAAGCAAATATCTATAGAGATAGTTCCATAGCCCAGTTGTTTCAAAGTTGTTCAGTCTCTCGTCTCTGATTCATAGAATTTCATGCATGCTGCCATGATAGCTTATACCTGGAGTCAGGTGCTCTAAATTCTAATCTCATTTGCCTGGCAATCATTTTACCAACTAAGGCACCATTTGATATGCAATGACTTTTAGAAAACTATCAAATAGCTTAGTAAATAATACCAAGAACTAATAAACATAATTGCCCAATACCAAGGCTTTTGGATAGCAAAGAAACAATCATTATGGTGAAGAGATAGCTCACAGAAAGGAAAGGCGGTCTTTCCAAAAACAACCAGATAGGAGTTCAATATCTAGTATGTAAAAAAGAGTTGTAAACAGTAAATTGAAAATGAACTACAAGGCAGTATTCTGTAGAAGAAATAAATAACAAATGAGACTTTGAAAAAAAATGGTGAACAGCCTTAGCCTACAGCAAAATCGAGTTCAATATTCTTTGGAATTTTATTTCACCATATTACCAATGAAAAACAAATGGACTATGATATTGCTAGACAGATAAGATCATGAAATTTTTCTCAATATTTAAGAAAACAAGAAACTGTGAGAGAAATAATATTTGAAATGTAAATAAAAATATCCAATACAAAAAGAAAGAAAAAAACAAACCAAGAAACCATGACTTTTTTCAAGAGAGTAGCTGGAAGTGCAGCAGGTTGCATTCAGTGAAACATATCATACTCAGCAAAAGAAACATCACTTGTTCTCTTTAGTATGGAAAATTTTGATATCTGTTCAAGACTGAATACTTTTCACAATTTTCATTTTATTTTTCTATGGTTTTCTAAAATGCTATTTAAAAAATTAATATATAATTCATATGAATATTGATATTACATATAAAACATATCACTACATAGCAATATAAATTACAGTGTAATACAGATACTATACAGCTCAATATTCATATTATTAACATAATAGGGAATATTAATCCATATACTTCTTGAAGAAAAGAACAGACATACACTATTGCCCTATATTTCTTTCCTTTTCATTGTTTCATTATTTATATTCCAAATGTTATACCATCCTTTCCAGTCCACCCTCAAAGAGTTCTTTAATTCATGCTCCCTAAGTTTTGCCTCTGAGAAGGTGCTCTCCACCACACCCACAAGTCCACCCCCTCACCCACCTACCCCTCCCCATCTCAATCCACTGCCTTCTTTATTTACACATGAAGAAAGCCATGTATAACCAGATTGAAAATTTTGGGTGAATTGACATAGGATCAAAGAGCACTTACTCCCAGCATGCATCTGTCACCTATAGCTGCCATAATACCTGCAATGTGAAGACCTATTCAGACTTTATGTGAATATTATCAGCATTGTAAACTTTAAAATATGTTCATGAAATGATATAAAGTATCTGTTGTCCTTAAGCTGTGTAGGTTGGATTTTGAGATGTGAGTTCTTCTGCATAGATGGCAAAAATGATAAATTTCATTGACCCAGAGTAGAGAAGTTCAAGTACTCTTTTGTACTATAGAGAAAATATAACTAACACTAAAACTGCATATTTTAAAAATACACAGAAGACATCATTTGGGATATTTATTCCAGAAATCATTGAGAAATATTTCTGTTTTGTTTTATTTAAATATTATCTAGCATATATGTTTAGCAGATAATCCTATTACATATTATGCACAATATTTAAGTATCAGTCAAGGAGAAAAACGAGGGCTTTACTGGGTGAATAAATATCAATGAATAAGTCCTCCTTATCTTGTCACTGATTCTGAACTACACGTATATAAATTATTTCTTTGCAGTAAAACTGGAGCATGTTAATTTGCAATGCTGAATATTTTTAAAAATTATTTCAGGTATAGCGATATGAAACTGAATTCTTGTCTTTGAGCATGTGATTCTTAATAGTAATCCATACTTTCTCTTAAAAGAACAATTTCTATGGTTTTTGTTTTTCCATTCCTTTAGAATTCACTTTCACTTCAAAGAATAACATTAAGTAAACCAAACTGGACAAAGAATATAAAATTCTCTTATAAAAATATGCTGTTTTATTACAAAGAATCTCACAAATATCTCAAAAAAAGGAAGCTAGGCTAACAACCTGAATATACAGAACTGAGGGAAGAATGGGCAATGCAAATTTTTCTGCTTGCCCAGGGTGGGTAAGAAGATATAAACAGAGCCAATCTAAAAATAGCTAATACTACCCAAGCCTAAAAACATTTCCCAGAAGATTCTTTCACCCCTTCTAAAAAGCTTAATAAGGGCATCGTAAGAGAGCTCCTAAGCAGGCACTTGCAAGTTCAGGATTTTGTATTCTGCTTGTTTTCTTTCCACTCACCATTTGTGGGTCAAAACCAAAACCCAGGGTAGGATAGACCAGGTAGCTCTGAGAGGAATTCTCCCAGCATGACTGCCTCTGCTCTGGTCCTTGGCAGCATACTCAGGGTACTAAGAGGAAAGTCTGTTACTACTATAATAGGGACACTGGAAACTACTATTTGGACAAGGTCACCCAATGAAGACTCACTGAATCCTCATGACTCATAATTTGCTGCCTAACTGTGGTCTCAATGGAAAAATGGAAATCTATGGTCCTCATAAAGCCAGTGTTGAAGAGATGACCAAGTACCACAGTGATGACTACATTAAATTCATGCATTTTATTTCTTCTCTCTCTCTCTCTCTCTCTCTCTCTCTCTCTCTCTCTCTCTCTCTCTCTCTCTCTCTCTCCTCCCTCCCTCCCTCCCTCTCTCATCCCTCTCTCTTTCCCTCTTTCTCTCTGACTCTGTCCCTATCTATCTATCTATCTATCTATCTATCTATCTATCTATCTATCTATCTATCTATCTATTCTATCTATCCCTATCATCTTTATCTATTTCTTTATCTATATCTCTGTATATAGATAGATGTAGAGATGGACATAGCCATAGACATAGAAATGAACATGGGCACTGATCTGGATATACATTTTAAACTATAAAAATTGGAAGACCAAAAACATAAAAACCATTAAGGGCTTGAGACTTAAATGATCAATGCCATTTTCTTTCTAATCATTATTACTATCTGCATACATACAAACAGATAAATAAATAGATCAATAATTTAGAAAAGAGCATGAATAATACATGTTTTATTTTGATTAGATGGATTATGGCAATGGAACATAATCAGAAGTTCTGAGCTGGCAGGCAGTGAAAATAATTCATGTCCTAAGAAAAAAAATCAAATATAATTTTTATGTTTTCTTTATGCTTAGAGTTTTATGGTATGCCAGTCAAAAAGAATGAAAAATGTTAAGATTATTTTTGCTATTAATTCTTTTCAAAAATGTTAAGATTATTTTTGCTATTAATTCTTTTCAAAGAATATCTAATCTTATTTTGAGAAATATGACAAAGGACCTTGCTAATGTATTGCCAATAAGTATGACTTCTAAAATTCTTTATTTTTTAAAATAGAAGTAAAATGTAATTTTCTTAATGGCAATTATTTAATCTTAAGATTAGTTACTCCTAACACATTCACATAGTCACAGTTAATGCTGTAAGAACATTCTTTAAAACAATGATTCTCAGCTAGGGTGACTTCATGTTTAAAGTTTTATAATTTTTCTAAAATCTATCAAAGTATTTTCTGGCATATTTAATACAATTTTAGTAGCTGCTTTTCTTCAATAATAAGTGAAGGGAATATACAATAGATTAGGTGTGAAGTATTTGAACAAAGATATAACCCAATGTTCTTAGCTTTTGGATATTTTTAGAATCCTGAGAAGGCTCTTTTGTTTAAAAGAACACACAGGAGAAGCTGAATCTCACCTGCTTCTTATGCATAAGTCCCACATGTTCATCACACAGTCTGACCAAAATGTGAATTAAGGAAAGGTCGGCCCTCAAAAGAGTTCAGAAAATATTCAGTGTGAAAGACTGCACTGAAAACACTGGAAAAGGAAACATGTTTTGGAAAAAGGTTCCTGTCTGCAAAGTGGCTTCCAGTTCCTCAATAGTATACATTTTAACTTACTACAAATAATAATCTAAAGAGAAATTCTAGCTTGTATTTTTTGGCTATGAAAAAGCTAAAGGGCAGTATGTTTTTATTAAACATATGATACTACTTTATTTTATTGGTGTGTTTTTTGGTCAGTTTTTGCCAAAAGTGAGCAACATATCCCCTTTACTTTAATTAGAGGGATTTGTAAACTGCCTGACATAGGATCTACAAAAGGATCTCAGTTAGCAGGAAACATTGTTAACCAGAGAAACAACTCAGACATTATCTTAAAGTACTGATAAAAAGGGTTTCTGAAAGCCTCACATATGATATTTCATGCTAAAAACTTTAAGGGACTTCAAAATATTAAATATTGATTACCTGAAGAATGAAAATTTCACATATAACACTCCATTAGTATAAATTATTTGATTTCATAGTCAACATATATAATAATTATAGTATAATAGCTTGAATTAGAAACCAAGGAACATCTTACTTCAAACATGTACAATAAAACACTATTAGTAGAAACAGAGAAGACACTATGAATAAATATGACTTATACTTGAGGATGACATCAGTAAAAATATATTATTGTTCTATACTCACTTAGAAGTTGGAGGGAGTTGGGGATTTAGCTCAGTGGTAGAGCGCTTGCCTAGCAAGCGCAAGGCCCTGGGTTTGGTCCCCAGCTCTGAAAAAAAAAAAGTTGGAACAGTGAATTTATAGCTTGATGCAAAGAAACCAGAAGGTGAATAGTCCTGGCTCACAATTGACATAGACTTTGCATTTTCATTTATTTCTTACTTTACCTTGCTTTTTCTCATTTTGCTTGCATTTTGCCTTGTTTAGCATGTGGCAGAAATATCTTCTGTGTATAACTCTATCTAGATTTAAATATATTCCTTTTTTACTGCTTGTACATCTGTTAAATGGTAGCATTTCAAATATATATGATATTCTAGCCTTTCTTTTAGATATGGTTGCTCGATTTAATATCAAATTATACTTTCTTGCTCCTTAACTATCTAACTGCCCTTTATATTTTCATTTTTATTTTTTCCATCTTTATAAAATTGGGTATTTCGTATTTACATTTGAAATGTTATTCACTTTCTTGAGAGTTTCCAGGCCAATTCCCCTATCCCCTACCCCTACTCCTTCTGTTCTATGTGGGTGTTCCCCTCCCAAACCTCCCCCCATTACCACCCTCCCCCCAACAATCCCATTCACTGAGGGTCCAGCCATGGAGAACCAAGGGCTTCCCCTTCCACTGGTGCCCCTACTAGGCTATTCATTGCTACCTATGATTTTGGAGCCCAGAGTCAGACCATGTATAGTCTTTAGGTAGTGGCTTAGTCCCTGGAAGCTCTGGTTGGTTGGCATTGTTCATATGGGATCTCAAGCCACTTCAAGCTCTTTCAGTCCTTTCTCTGATTCCTTCAAAGGGGGTCCCATTCTCAGTTCAGTGGTTTGCTGCTGGCATTCGCCTATGGATTTGCTGTATTCTGGCTGAGTCTCTCAGGAGAGATCTACATCCGGTTCCTGTCAGCCTGCATCTTTTTGCTTCATCCATCTTATCTAGTTTGGTGGCTGTATATGTATGGGCCACATGTGGGGCAGGCTCTGAATGGGAGTTCTTCCAGTCTCTGTTCTAAACTTTGCCTCCCTATCCCCTCCTAAGGTTATTCTTGTTCCTCTTTTAAAGAGGAGTGAAGCATCAGCATGTTGGTCATCCTTCTTGAGTTTCATGTGTTCTGTGCATCTTGGGAAATTCAAGCATTTGGACTAATATCTACTTACAAATGAGTGCATTCCATGTGTGTTTTTCTGTGATTAGGTTACCTCACTTAGGATGATTTTATTGAGTTCCATCCATTTGCCTATGAATTTCAGGAAGTCATTGTTTTTGATAGCGGAGTAATATTCCATTCTGTAGATGTACCACACTTCTGTATCCATTCCTCTGTTGAAGGACATCTGGGTTTTTTCTACCTTCTGGCTATTATAAATAAGGCTGCTATGAACATGAGCATGAGTCTGTTGTGAAGCATGTGCCTTTGTTGTATTTTGGAGCATTTTTTCGTTATATGCCCAGGAGAGTTATAGCTGGGTCCTCAGATAATGGACTGTCCAATTTTCTGAGGAACCTCCAGATAGATTTCTAGAGTAGTTGTACCAGTTTGCAATCACACCAGCAATGGAGTAGTATTCCTCTTTCTGCACATCATCACCAGCATCTCCTGTCACCTGAGTTTTTTATCTTAGTCATTCTGACTGGTGTGAAGTGGAATCTCAGGGTTGTTTTGATTTGCATTTCCCTGATGACTAAGGATATTGCACATTTCCTTAGGTGTTGTTTGGCTATTCAATATTACTCAGCTGAGTATGTTTTGTTTAGCTTTGTACCCCATTTTTAATAGGGTTATTTAGCTCTCTGGAATCTAACTTGTTGAGTTCTTTGCATAATTTGCATATTAGCATTCTTTCAGATGTAGTTTTGTTAAATATCTTTTCCCCATCTGTTGTTTGCAGTTTGGTCCTACTGACAGTGTCTTTTGCCTTACAGAAGCTTTGCAGTTTTATGAGGTCCAATTTGTCGATTCTTGATCTTAGAGCATGAGCCATTGGTGCTTTGTTCAGGAAATTTTCCCCAGTGCCCATTTGTTCGAGACTCTTCCCCACTTTTTCTTCTGTTAGTTTGAGTGTATCTGATTAGATGTGGAGGTCCTTTATCCATTTGGACTTAAGCTTTGTACATGGTGATAAGAATGGATCGATTTACATTCTTCTACATGCTGACCTTCAGTTGAACCAGCACCATTTGTTGAAAATGCTATCTTTCTTCCATTGGATGGTTTTAGCTCCTTTGTCAAAGATCAAGAGACCATAGGTGTGTAGGTTCACTTCTGTGTCTTCATTTCTGTTCCACTGATCTACCGGCCTGTCTCTGTAACAATACCATACAGTTTTTAAGATTATTGCTCTGTAATATTGCTTGAAGTCAGTAATGGTGATTACATCAGAAGTTATTTTATTGTTGAGTATAGTTTTTGCTATCCTGGGTTTTTTGTTATTCCAAAAGAATTTGCAAATTGCTCATTCTATCTCTATAAAGAATTGAGAAGGAAATTTGATGGGGATTGCATTGAATCTGTAGATTGCTTTTGGTAAAATGGTCATCTTTACTATATTAATCCTGCCAATACATGAGCATCAAAGATCTTTCCATCTTCTGAGATCTTCCTCAATTACTTTTTTCACACGACTTGAAGTTCTTGTCATACAGATCTTTCACTTACTTGGTTAAAGTCACACTAAGATATTTTATATCCCGACACTTTGCTGAAGTTGTTTATCTGGTTTAGTAGTTCTCTGATGGAACTTTTATGGTCACTTAAGTACACTATCGTATCATCTGCAGATAGTGATATTTTGATTTCTTCCCTTCCAATTTGTATCCCTTTGACCTCCTTTCGCTGTCTAATTGCTCTGGCTAGGACTTTGAGTACTATATTGAATAAGTAGGGAGGGAGAGGGCAGCTTTGTCTAGTCCATTAGTTTAGTGGCATTGCCTCAAGTTTGTCTCTATTTAGTTTGATATTAGCTACTGGTTTGCTCTATATTGCTTTTAATATGTTTATATATGGGCCTTGAATTCCTGATCTTTCCAGGACTTTTATCATGAAGGGGTGTTGAATATTTTCAAATGTTTCTCAGCATCTAATGCCCTCTACATGGTTCTTTAAGAAAATCAACAAGATAAATAAACCCTTAACCAGACTAACCAGGGGTCACAGAGAGTGCATCCAAATTAACAAAATCAGAAATGAAAAGGGTGACATAACAACAGAATCTGAAGAAATTAAAAAATCATGAGATCCTATTACAAAAGCCTATATTCACCAAAACTTGATCATCTGGAGGAAATGGACAATTTTCTAGACAGATACCAGGTACCAAATTTAAATCAGGAACAATATGGACTTCTAATGCCTTAATCCAACAGGCTAAGATAGAAATAATAGTGTTAGGAGGTGTGATTGGTCCAGAATACCATGGGGAAATTGTAATAACTTGCTACAATGGAGATAAGAAGGACACTCTTTAGAGCTCCTCTTTATATTATCATGCCCTGTGATTAAAGTCAATAGAAACTGTAACAGCCTAATCCAAGCAGGATGACACAGGGCACAGATACGTCAGGAAGGAAGGTATGGTTTATTCCTCCAGGAAATGAGCCAAGACCTGCTGAGGTTCTTGCAGAAGGTCAAGGAAATACAAAATGGATATTGGAGGAAGGAAGTTATAAATACCGTCTAAGGCCACATGATCAGTTGCAGAAACAAGGATTATAAGTTACATGAATGCCTGTATTTTATTTTATTAATGCATTTGTATAGATAGTTGGGTTTTCTTTCATTTTCTTTAACATAAATCTAGAGAATATCAATGGTTTTCATATTTAAGTTTGAGATGCTAAAAGGATGTTTAACAAGGGACAATGAAATATTATAAATTTAAAATATTTTGCCAGTTGTACAATGGATAGTTATATCATTTTAGGCATATTTATGGCATGGTTATTGTTTCCATATGGACATGAGATATGACTTGTGTGAAGTTGACAAGCGGTGGATTGTGAAAGCCATTCCTAGTTGTTAACTTGGCTGTATCTAGAATGAACTAAATTTTAGAAATGGAGGGTATACCTGTGATATGGTTCTTGAGTCAGGAAGACACAGTTGTTGTTCTAAATCTTGTAACTGGAAGACACAAATCTTTAGTCTAGATCTTGAGGCTTACTTTTGTCTGAGCCATACTTTCTGTTGGAAGTCTGGATAAGGACAATGGAAGAAAGAAAGGTTTGTTCTTTGCCTGCTTAACACTTGCTTGCCAGCACATTTGTTAGAAAATATTTCAAGATTCCAGCTCTACAGAAGAACAACTGAATCACTGGCCTTGTACCACTGAGTAACTATAGATTCTTGGATCATAGTTGGCCATTGTTGTATTATATATTTGCATGAGAATAGCAAGTATATGAAGCAGAAATGGGCTTATAAAAACCCAAATGGGAACTTTTTAATTTACTGATGTTTTGAAAATGAATATCAGAAGGTCACAAACAAAATTAAAAATATTTAGATAAATGAAACATTTTAAGAATTTTTTATCTTCATTAACTTGAGTATTTCTTATTTACATTTCGATTGTTATTCCCCTTCCCAGGTTCCGGGCCAACATCCCCCTAACCCCTCCCCCTCACCTTCTATATGGGCTTCACCTCCCCATCCTCCACCCAATTTATGTCTTTTTTTTACCTAACATTCTGGTCTTTCCCTGCATGAAATCTCAACCTAGAACTTGTGATATAATCAATACTTTCCCTGATATTTGAGACATCCTTTACATGGACATTAATTATAAGTGGTAACAGAAATAATCAAGCTTATGGCAGAGTAGTATGTGAGATCAACTTGTTAACACTCCAAGAATGAAATATGGAGGGGAACAGAATCATTGTGAATAAATTAGTTTGAGCTAATGAAATTGGATGGTTCATTCATTGGACAAAATTTAATTTGACAGCTAAATAACGTTTATTTATTCTCCTATTGCAAGGATTGCAGAAAGCCCGGAATGTGTAAAATCCTGTGATGAATGTGTATTGTTGACATGAACCAGTTATGGCAAGGACCATATCCTAAGTTCCATGGGAAGAATTAAAGCCTTTTTTTTGTGTGTGTGATTAAAGTTCAGAGGAATAGCAAAGTCTTATGCTGACCTATATCTGGAGGTTGATACTCCTTACACAAAATGCCCATTATATCTCCTTGCCACTTCAGATATTTATACACATACAGTGACTGGTCCTACTCATGTAAGTTAAACCTTTTTCCTTGATTCAGCTGTGTACCTTAAACTATGAATCCTGCTTATGATTGTCTAATAAGATGACCTGCTCAGTTGTGTGCAATATTGGTTTCTCTGTTTAATTATCTATAATCAAAATTTGAGCTTCTAGGGTTCTGCAAAGAGAACATTTAGATGTTGCCTGATGGACTTGATAAACTCAGGACTTATATATTTTGATTTTCTATAACTGGTCTATTAATATAATCTTTCACTTTTTGTCATTTTGTGCATCAAATGAGAGAAATGTAGCAACTGAGTTTGAGTTTTATGGGGGAACCCTATACTGTTTTCTTAAATCATGGTTTACATTAAGACGTATTCCATATGTCTAATATATAAGAAGTAATTGTTTTCTAAAACACTCAAATCTAAATAGTACATTTAATGTAATTATTAACATGCCCAAGTTTACTGATGAATGTTGTAATGAAACGCTAGTGAACCCCAAAAGACCAGCAAGGAGCTGAATCGGATGCAATCACATTAGGGTTTCTTCATTCAAGCTCTCACTTGGATTCAACTCACCACTGACCCACAGGAAGGTTTTGGTGGAATGAAAGCCTCAGACACTCCACAGGACAAGGTATTACTAAAAATGGCAAGGGAGGGGTAAGGGTTTCTAGCCTTGCAAACATCTAATTGGAGGGGGGGGGAGCAACTGTGTTCTTCTACGTAATTGGCCTGGTGACAGGAGCAAAACTGTAAACTTACTTAACTTCTGCTTTTCTTGTGGTTTGTGGGTGTTAGGCAGGGGCAGGCTTGTAAACTAGGGGTGCAGATATGTAGGGGGACTAACTTAGGGACTGGTGCTAGACACTGGATTTGTTTAGGGAGGATAGCCTGGAGATGCAGATCTTGTTGGAAGGGGCTGTGGACATAGATATGAGCATATTAGTTTGCTTGAGTTCAAACTTCTAAATTGAAGTCTGAACTCAAAAATTTTTCTCACCACCCACCCACTCCCGTTTCCCTGGTAACTAGAAGGCCCAATCATAGGACTTCCTGAAGTATATCTAATCTCACGAAGACAGTTAACTTAGGCCTAGACACGTTGGTGATGGGAAATGACATTATATTGTAGAGGGGAGTCAGGGTTCTTATTATTTAGTCTTAGTGGTGTCCCTGGGGCTTGGGTATGGAGGCCCACCAGTGGGAGACAGGAGACAGTCTTGAGGCTGCATTTTCCTGGTACTGGTAGGGGGCATCTTCAGGATGAGACAGAGATCTGCAACAAAGGAGGCACCAAAGAATCAGTGTGTGGGGGTTATGGAGGTGGGAGTGTTACCTTAGCTGTGATTCACAACATTGGGAATATAGATCCTGAGGAAAACACCTCCTGTAGACAGGCAAGAACTGCAGTGAAGCCATAGTGACACCAAACTACATGCAAAATTGTCATTACCCAATTTTTCCTGTGTACAAGAAATGCAGGCATGGGGGATGGAGCAAAGACTGAGGGAATGGCCAACCAATAAGTGACCCAAATTACGACCCATCTCATGGGCAAACACCAATCCCTGACTCAATTAATGTTGTTATCTTAAGCTTGCAGACAGGTGCCTAACATGGTTGTCTTCTGAGAGGCTCCACTCAGCAAATAATTTATATCCAAATAGTGGATAGAGCTTGCTGACTTGTATGACAGAACAGGAGGAAGGATTGTAGGCCCTGAAGGGGATAGGACCGCTATAGAAGGAACAAAAGTGTCAACTAAACTGGATCATTGAACTACCAACAAAAGTGCAAACAAGGGCTTGACCTAGGCCTTCCTGCACATATGAAGCAAATGTACAGCTTGTATTTCATGTGGGTCCTAAACAACTGGAGTGGGTGCTATCCCAAAAGCTTTTGTCTGTACATAGGATATGACTTCTATTTGGGCTACCTTCTCTGGCCTCACTGCACATAGCATCACAGTGACTTGAAGTGCTACAGTTAAAGGGTAGCCAGGAGTGTCCAAACCCATTCTGAGAGAAAGCAGCTATTATGGGAGTGGGTGACCTGGAGGGGCCAGTAAGATGGATATAAAGTAAATTTGTAAAAATAAAATTAAATTCAAAATCCAATTCTATAAAGAAGATAGAGGCCTCTAAAGAGGAAATGTAAAAATCCCCGAAAAAAATACAGGAAAACGTAAACAAGGAGCTAGAGACCCTTAAAGAGGAGACAAATAATTCCTTTAAAAATATACAGGAAAATACAATGAGACACTTGAGGAAAACTGATAACACTGATCCAGACCTGAAAACGGAAATAGAAGTAATAAAGAAAACATAAACCAAGAATATCCTGAAGATGGAAAACCTGGAGAAGAGAACAGAAAAAAGCAGATGCAATTATCACCAAGAGAACACTGGAGATGGAAGAGAGAATTTCAGGCACAGAAAAGATGACTAAAGAAATTGATACATCACTCAAAAACTGTTAAGTCTAAAGAAAAAAATCCTGACAAGAAAATATCCCGGGAATTTGAATCTTATGAAAAGACCTAACCTAAAAATAATAGGAATAGCAGGTGTAGGTCTGGCAGCCAGCCAAGGCAGTGAATGGTTTCCAGAGAAGGTGGGGAAGATTGAGACAGACACCTAGGCCTGGGGGGCTTTGCAACTCTGAGTAACTTTCAATCAGAAGATTTATTTATTTATACAGATTCAAAAACATTCATCATTTCAAGAGATACAGATCACATAATTTTGTACTGTACATAAATGTCTATTATGCCCAGGGTTCAAATTAAGCATAGGTAGAAGATTTTATTATCATCAACTCAATACCAATATTCCTAAAATTCTACAAATCATTTTATCTTAAGCATATATATATAACAAATTATCCTCAGTCTGGCAGCACTTTGTGATTTCAAGATGCTTAGATATAAAACAGATAGAATCTGAGTTAATCCAGGTAAATAACTGCTTTATGCAGTATGTAATTAACTTTTAATGGTCAGTCATTTTACTTGAAAATTTCTGTAAGCCTGAGATCTAGCTTAGGTATCACTTATTAGTTATTTATATTTATAATCTTATTAGAATTTGTTTAATAAAATGATTGTTTTGTTTCTAAATTAACATCGCAGCAACTTGGTATAAACCAATCTTTCAAAGTCTGACAAATCTTAATACCTTATTCTCCTTATATTGCTTTACCTCATTCTTGCACTATCTTACCATGATTTTATATTATCTTAGTCCTTCTAGTTTTTGTTTCTTACTAAGAGATCAGTGTGTATGCTCTTATATTTTGCAGGTTATATTTCTAAAAAATTATAAATATCTTCCAAAAGGAGTTCTGAGCTCCTATCCGTGGTCATTCCTCCTATCCTATTGAACCTTTTTCCATCCCCTCTGAGTTCAAACTGTTCTAATTATTTTGTTTCTCAAATTAGCTTAGGTTCACATATCAATATCCAAGTCATAAAAGGTTACTTCCTTGAGATCGGGGGTTAGTACATTCTGGATTTTCTCAGGGGAATACGAAATCAATTTTGTCAGAGAAGACGTGTGTAAATCGTTATGCTAATATCCTCCCAAGAGTATAAAATGCAGAGATTCAAACCAAAAGTAATGGGAATCAGATCAATGATCACAGCATTGGCTCAGCTGTGGCAGTACTTGTCAAACAGATATGCTGGCTTCATGACTTTCACTATTCCTCTGGGAAATGGCTATGGCAAACAGTGACAGCTCCAAGGACCAGAAAATATTTTCAATAAAATCATAGAAGAAAATTTCTCCAACCTTAAAAAGAGATACTTATAAACATTAAAAAAAATGTACAGAAAACCGATTAGATGGACAGGAAAAGAAAACCCTGCCACACAATATTCCAAGCAATAAATCTACAAAACAAAGAAAGAATATTAAAAGCTACAAGGGAAAAATGCCAAGTAACATACAAAGTCAAACTTATCAGAATTACACCAACTTCTTAGCCAAGACACTGAAACCTAGAAGAGACTGAATAGATATCTTTTAGCCTCTAAGAAACCACAGGTGCTAACCTAAACTACTATACCCAGCAAAATTCTCAATCTCCATAGGTGAAAGTAACAAACTATTTTGAACTAAAGCCACATTTAAACAATATCTATTCACAAATCCAGTTCTACAGAAAATATTAGAAGAAAAACTCATAAGCACAGATGTTAACTACACCACAAATAGCCCACAGAAAATGCAAAAATCCATACCACTAAATAAAAAAGAAGGAAAACACACACACACACACACACACACACACACACACACACACACAGAGGGAGAGAGATACAATCACCTCCAATATCAAATAACAGGAATCAACAATCATAGATCATCGCAATATCAATGCACACACACCCCAATAAAAAGCTACAGTCTAACAGATTAGATGCAAAAACAAGATAAGTCATTCTGCTGCGTACAAGAAACAAATCACCGCACTAAAGATAGACATTACGTTAGAGTAAAAGGTTGGAAAAAGTTTCCAAGCAACCTAAGAAACAAGCCACAGTAACCATTGTAATATCCAATGAAATAGACTTTTGTCCAAACTTAATCAAAAGATATGGGGAAGAATACATCATCAAAGGACTAAATCTACCAAGATGAACAAATATGCCCCAAGTGCAAGGTAGTCACATGCATAAAAGAAACATGACTAATCGTTAAATCACACATCACACCTCATTCATTAAAAGGGTAAATTTCGGTATTCCACATTCACAAATGGGCAGGTCATTGAGACAAAAACTGAACAGAGAAATAATGAAACTAACCAACGTTTTGAATGAAAAGGAATTAACATATATCTACAGAACAATTTACCCAAACACAAAACAAGACAAACTCTTCTCAGCACATCAGGGAACTTTCTCCAAAATTGACCACATAGTCAGTCATAAGCCAAGCCTTAATCAATACAAGAAAACTGAAATAACTTCTTGTATCATATCAGAACATCGTGGATTAAAGCTGGACATCCACAAAAACAGGGGGAGCAAAAAGTCTACAAACTCAGAGAAGGTGAAAAATTCTCTATTCAATCATCACTGTATTAGGGAAGAAATAAAGTGAAATTAATATCTTGTGGAACTCAATGAAAATGAAAGCCAATATACCAAACTTGTGGAGTACAAATAAGCCAGTGCTAAGAGGATAGTTCATTATAATAAATTTATCCATAAGTAGCATTGAGTAACACTAACAACTCTAGAAAAAAAATACATGTAGTAGTAGTAAATGGGGGAACTATTCAAACTGAGGCTGATATTAATAAATTAAAAATTAAGGAAAATACAAAGTATCAAAAATTAACCAAATATAGGAGCTGATTCTTTGAGAAAATAAATGAAATAAACAAACCATTAGCCACACTTAGTAAAAGACAGAGATACAATGTCTGAATAAACAAAATCAGAAATGAATAGAAAGACTTAACAACACACACTGAGTAAAGTCAAAACCTTCAAAAGCCTATACCTAACAAAATTAGAAAATTTAAATGCAAAGGATTATTTCCTAAATACATATGTCTTACCCAAGTAACATCAAGATCAGATGCTATTTCAATTTTTCTATATCACCTAAGAAAATAAAAGGAGTCATTAAAAGTCTTATAGCAGAAAAAAAAATCATAGGGTTACATAGTTTTACTGCAGAATTCTACCAGACTTTCAAAGAAGAGCTAATACCAATACTCTCAAATTTTTCCACAAAATAGAAATAGACGGAGCACAGCCAAACTTATTCTATGAGGCCACAATTGCCCTGACTATACAAAGACTTAATAAAGAAAATAATTGCAGAGAAATTTCTTTTATGAACTTTGATGCAAAAATACTTAATAAAATATTTGTAAACCAAATCCAAGTTAATATAAAAAACAACAACATCCACTGTGATCTAGTAGGCTATATTATATATATATATATATATATATCCCTATACTAAAATTAAAAATAAAGATGAAAAGCTGAATAAAAAAAATAACATGATTATCTCATTAGATGCCAAAAAAGCTTTTAACAAAATCCAACTCCAACACTTCTTCATGTTAAAAGTATTAGAGAAATCAGGGATACAGGACCTATACTTAAACACAATCAAAGCAATATATAGCAAGTTGATAGCCAACATCAAACTAATTGGAGAAAAACTTAAAGTAATTCCACTAAACAAGGCAAGTCCGTATACTCTCTCTGTTTACTGAGTGTAATATCTGAAGTTCTAGCCAGAGCAGTAAGTCAACTAAAGGAGGTCAAGGGGATATAAATTGGAAAAGAAGGCATATTGCTACTTGTAAATGATATAATATGTGTAAGTGACCCTCAAACGCCTACCAGAGATCTCCTACAACTGATAAACAGCTACAGGAAAGTGGCTTGATAAAAAATTACCTAAAACTAGTAGCCCTCTTTTAAATAAATAACAAATTGGCCAAGAAAGAAATTAGGAAAATAAGCCCCTTTACAATAGCTACAAATAATGGGAAATATCTTGGTGTAACTCTTACCAAACAAGTTAAGACTTGTATGACAAGAATTTTGAGTCTCTGAACAAGAAATTGCTGAAGATATCAGAAGATGGAAAGATCTTCCATGTTCATGGATCAGTACGATAAACCTAGGAAAAGGGCCATCTTACCAAAAGCAATCTAATCCAATTCCCATAATACTTCCAACACAATTCTTTACAGACTTACAAGGAGCAATTCTGAGCTTCGAATATAATTTAAAGAAAAAAGAAAGAAAGAAAACACACAGATATCTAAAAAAATCCTGCATAATAAAAGAACTTCTATGGATATAACCATCCCCGATATTGAGATGTTCTGCAGTGCAATATTACTACTCCAGGACTCAGGTATGCCTCTCCTGAGAATACTCAAAATATGCCACACTCTACCACATGAATACTTCCTCATGTTTGTGGTAGGGTTTTTCATAGTAGCCAGAAACTGAAAACAGTCCTAAATGTCCATCAGTTGAAGAGTAGATAAAGGAAATGTGGTATATCTTCACAATGTAATGTCATTCAGGTAATAGAAATAAAGACATCATTTGGAGGAAAAATTGATGAAATTGTGAATATCATTTTGAGTGAGGAAAACTAGAGGCAGAAAGACATTTATAGTTTATACTTAGAAATGGACATTAGCCATAAAGTGTAACAATCTACAGTCCCAAAGAAATTGGGTAGTAAGGAGGGTCTGAGGGAGACTGTGTGAAACTCCTTCAGAAGAGGAGTCAGAATAGACATTGGAAGTGGAGGGAGAGAGGGACTTGTTAGGGAAAGAGGATGAGTAGGTAAATGGGGATGACAATTAGATATGGAGAAAGAAGGAGCAGGGAAGTAATGGGTTTGAGTATAGAAATCATTGGGGGTATCTCAGTGACTAGCTAGAGATGTGGGATTGTGGACCCTCCCAGAAGTCTTTGGTGTTGACTCTACCTTAGATGTCTACCATCAGCGCATATAAATATTGAACCGGCAACTTCCTGTAACCAGGCAAGTTTTCCAGTGGAGGGAGGCATTAACTCACCTACAAAAAAATCTCTTTTTCTTTTTAAATCCTGAACCCAAAATTTGTCCTGCCTACCAGATTTGTAGTGATAAAGTAGGAGCAGAGTGATTGTTTCAACCAATGATTGTTTCACCTTGACAGCCATTCCCATAGGAGAGATCCAACACATGAAACTGTTAATCATACTCTAGTTTGCTTACAGACAGGAAGCAAGCGTGACTGTTACTGAGTGACTTATCCTGCAGTGGATAGAAACAGATTTAGAGACACACAACCAAACATCATGTAGAGTGCAAGGAGTCTTGTGGAAGAGTTGGGGATAGAACTCAGTGAGCAGGAGGGTGAAAACGTATTAACATAGCAGGGATTACAGAATCAACTCTCCTGAACTCATGGGTGCTCACAGAGACTGAACCACCAACCGAAGAGCATGCAGATGCTGGACCTAGGACCTGTACACATTTATAGCAGATATACATCTTGGTCTTCATATGACTCCCCTAATAATTGGACAGGGGCTGACACTGACTCTTTTGACTGCCATTTTATCCCCTAACCTTACCTGGACTGCTTGGTTGGGCTTTAACTGGAGAGAACATGCCTAGTTGTGCTGGTACTCTATATCCCAATGTAGGTTGGAGGGAAGGGAATAATGTGGTGGGGAATTTAGTGGCAGGATTGGAAAGAGAGGAGGGCATGGGCGTGCTACAATTACGATGTAAAGTGAATTAAAAATTATTGAAAAAGATAAACATATACTTATTAAACATTTAATACAAATGTGATGTCAATCTAAGGGTATTTTGTGGGAAGCCACAACACATATTAAGAAAATGAATCATTCACCTGGGATCTCTGCATAGTATGAAAATATTAATAGTAGAAAATTTGATTAGACTAGCATTTAGAATATATATTTGTATATGCACACGTGCCTGTGCATGCACACACGCACACACACAAATACACACACACAAATACATATAAACACTTACGTACTAAGTATGCGATTGCCTTCTTTACCATGCCTTTCCTTTTTTCCTCAAGCTGCTAGTTGCTAGCCTTTATAAATTAAAGAAAATTATATGCCAATTCTTTTCTCAAAATACTTGACTGCTTTCTCATTTAGCACAGTGTAACTAAAGTTCACTTGGAGAGGAGGTAATTTGAATATTTAAGGCATTCTTGAGCGTTCATCATGATTGTGAGTATACCATCTTGTATTCTATGAATTGGGGACTTGAATAAATTTATTTCTGAGCTCTTCTAAGGTACTTGCTCATCAATTAGCAAGTGCCCTTTGTCTCATGCAGAGTTTCAGATTATTAAGTGTCTTTGAACCTTTGTTTCCAACAGGGTTCTTCAATACTCTCCTTAGAGTACTTTTCTTTAATGAAAGTAAATGTATGAATAATGTGACAATCTAGTAGTTGAAAACTTATTAAGAAATAAATCTTCTTAATAATGATGTATTTGATATGATTTCAGACAACATACATTTAATCACTTTCAATACTATAATATATATTTATATATAATTTATTATTATTTTATTGAACCTTGGAAGAGTTCATGAACTGTTAAATCTAGATGGAACAACAGACATATAGACTCAGGAAAAGAATCTGGAAACAGTTGGTTTGAGCTCTCTGATTGACTTGGACAAAAATAAACTCAAAGTAGAAGGTTAACATTTTGAGTCATAAACACATCTCTCCTATTAAAGTAATTCTTTTGTACAATTTGCAGGTCAAAATTTAGCTTTAATAAATGCCTAAATTAATTTTAGATTTAGAATATATTCATTAGACATAAATAACAATTGAAATATAATGGTTTATAATGAGCCAAGGAAGTTTTCACATGTTTGTTTCCAGATAAAAAATTATGAATAGAAAATGGGAAAACAGCATGGTTTGGATGTAATTAATCTCCCTTTGCTCAGATTAGAAAAAAACAAATGAATCAGACCTAGAAACACATTGAATTTAATTGATAGTTAATAAGGCAGTTTAAAAATAATATATGCTACTTGAGTTATAAAATTTTAATTTTAATTTTTACTAATAAAGCAATGGTAATTTATGACTAATATTAAAATATATTATTAGCAACATGTTTATTTCTTTTTGCATCATTGACTAAAGCATTCCCAGAGCCACCCTACCGACCCAAATATGACAGGTACTTCCAAGGCTATTGTTCTTACCACAATGAAACTCAAACTTTATAGCAGAATACACCACTTCCCTATTCTATGGGACGTAGAGAATAAAAGCTGGCTAAGCAAGCTATGGGAAACAAGCCAGTAAGCAGCACCCTTCATGGTTTCTGCATCATCTCCTGTCTCCAGATTCCTGCCCTGCTTCAGTTTCTGTCCTCACTTCCTTTGATGAATATCTATGTGGAAGTGTGAGCTGAATAAAACCTTTCCTTCTCCACTTGCTTTTTGGTCATGGTATTTCATACCAGTGATAGAAATTATAACTAAATCTGTCAATGGTGGCAGAGGCTTTTAATCTAGCACTCAGGAGACAGAGGCCAGCAAATGTCTGTGAGGTGAAATCAGCCTGGTCCACAGAGATAGTTTCAGGAAAGCAATGGCTAAAAACAGAAAAATCCTGTTCCAAAAACAATCAAACAAAAAATAACTAAAATAAATCCTAAAATTTTAAATATTTGTTCCCAAAAGATATCTAAGTAAACTATGAAATATGCTGTGCCTTCCGATATATTGCTCACAAAATTAGTTTTATATTATTAAATATAAAAATTCATTTATTGTCCTTTATTAGTAACTTCATCAGTAAAAATAATTAAAGAAACAAGTTATTCTGAAGTAAACTGTTCAGTGAGATTTTTTTCTATTAATTTAATATTCTGTAAAATATCTAGGTCTCAATAGTCTAACACATTTCCTTGTATTATAATTCCTTGCTAATTTACATAGTGGGTTACATTGATAGATTTCTGTATATCGAACCATGCCTGAATCTCTAGGATGAAGCCTTCTATGATTTGTTGAAGATGATTTAGGTCTTTTGAGCTTGGAATCTTCCTGCCTCTATTCTAATTATTATTAGATTTGGTCTTTTCATAGTGTCTTGAATTTCCTGGATGCTTTGGAGTGGGAGACTTTTATGTTTTGAATTTTCTTTGACTCTTGTGTCAAGCTCTTCTACAGTATTTTCTACAACTGAGATTCTCTTCTGTCTCTTGTATCTCAGTTGGTGATAATTACATCTGTAATTCCTGACCTCTGCCCTAAGTATTCCATTTCCAGGTTTGTCTACATTTGTGTTTTCTTTATTGTTTCTCCTTCCACTTTTAGGTCTTTGACCATTTAATGCAAATCCTTCACTGGTTGAATGGTGCTTTCTTGTATACCATTATGTGATTTATTTGTTTCCCCTTTAAGGATTTCTACATGTTTACCGGTGATTTTCTGTTTTTCAGCCAGCTTTTTATATCCTCCTTAATGGACTCTATTATCTTCATCAGATAGGATTTTAGTTCAGCTCCTGGATTTTAGGTGTGTTAGTGTATTCAGGGCTTGCTGTTGTGGGAGAACAGGGTTCTGATGAGGCTCATGTATATTTACTTCTGTTGCTTATTTACTTGGACTTGCCATTTGGTTGTCCCTAGTGTTTACTGGGTGACTCTGTCTGGAGTCTGCCTCTTTTGTTCCTGGGTTGCAACAGGTCTCCTGATAGGCCTGTGGCCCTGGCTGTAGCAGATCTTGTATGGTACCTTCCAACTGGAGGGGTATTCAAAGCGGTAGAGTAGATCCTGTTTTGTTTCCCTGAATGCAGAAGCTCTTAGAGGCCTTCACATTCGGGTCTTCAGAGGAGCAGTCAAACTATTGTCCTGTGTGAAGTTTTTCTCAGGATGTGGGTGCCAATAGACAGTGGTTTCCTTTTCTTTTTGTGCAGCCACACTGCAGGGAAGCTTTCAGATTTTTGGGTAAGTTGCTACATGTGAAAGAACCCCTGAGGAGGTCCTTAGACTCTGGTGTCAATTGCCCAGTTGCCCTGCATAGGGTGAAACTCCTGGAATGCCATCTAGCTGTGGTGTCCTGGGTACAGTGGATCTCCTGGGATGCCTTAGTATGTGGTATCAAATGTTTTGAGTACAGTGGATCCTCTGGTATGCCACGGAATATAGAATTTTTCAGGAAGCAGATTAACTTCAAATTTGTTGCAGCAGAAGGGACCAACAGATTGGAAATGCTATTCAGTGGGCAGGGGGTTTGAGGGTATAGTGGGTCCCCAAGTCTACTGTCCTCCCATTGTCAGCTTTCAGACTTGGGGCATGGGGGGTTCTTACAAAATGCTCTAAGTGCAATGGATCCTCTGGTATGCCTAAGGATATAGCATCTTCTGAGGAGCAGAATAGCTAGCAGTCTATCACTGAAGACTGGGATAAATGAAATTTTAAATGTGAATAATTGGAAGACATTTCTGTAAGAAATTAAATTCATTTGTTCATTCCACATACTAGCAAAATGCCTTAACCCTTTCCAACAACCACCTTACTTCTTATTTGAAAGTCAGAACTATGTTTAGCACTCCTTTGGTCTAATGCATTGAGAGAATCTTTGTGTGATATGCATTTAGTCACATAAGATCTATATGCTTTTGAAAATGTACTCTGTTTATATATGGATTTATAACAAAGCAACTAGCCCTGGAATGTATAGAATAAAATTATTTAACATGAAACATTGTCAAAATACATTATAAAGACTATTTTACTGATCACTTCACAGATATAACTTCAAAACATAATGAAAAATTACTGATGGATATTTGGAAAATCAATGCCTGCTAAGGAAAGGACATGGAAATTAATGTATAAACCCGTGTTCTACTGACATATTCTTTGGAAATGAGTTTGTAACTTCCTGCTGTGATAAAGAATTCAGTACTTCAACAATCTGACATTACATCTAGCAATGAAATAGTAATGGAAGGAAGAGAAATCAGTTTACTGATGAAAACTGCTAAGCCACAGGAGCTTAACCAAAGATTTTTATGTAGTGCTACAAAAATACATACGTTATAATATTTCCTCTAGTTTTTTTTAATTTTTATTTTGATGATCATTTGTTATATGTGTGCTTTCTGAATTTGTGTACATTTTCATGTGTATGATGAGTATCAGCGTGCATGTTTTCTCTCTCTCTCTCTCTCTCTGTGTGTGTGTGTGTGTGTGTGTGTGTGTGTGTATCTGTTTGCGTGCTTGTGTAAATGTGCCTGTGTAAATGTATGTCAGATGTCACTATTTGATTTTTACTTTTTTGATACAGGGTCTCTCATTCACCTTTTTTCCTGTGATTACCCCTACTATGTTTTTCTGTTGTCCAATTGGTTTAATTAATATATCAAGCACAGTGACTAGTAATGCCAGGCAGTAGTGGATATCCTTGCCTCATTTCTGATATAAGAGGACATGTTATTGGGTGACTCAATTTAATATAATGCTGGATACAGGCTTATTACATGAGATTCCTTTTGATAACATTCCTAGCATCATTTTGGCATTAACATAGAGTAGTGTGGCTTATACATTTTGAAACTATTTCGAATAGATTTCTATTGAAGCTAAACAAATTTACATTCTAGCTAGCAACTTAAAAAATGTTTTCCCTCTGGTTTTCTGGAAGTATATTTTTGTTCACTTCTTTGAAGAAAGGCATTTCAGTTGAGATGAACTCTTAAGATAATAATGATTTGCATATGCCTGTTGGAAATATTACACCACTGTAATAGGGTTATGTAGATTGATGTCATTATGCAGGTGAGGGTTGGCACAAGTTCGATCAAGGCCATGATTGGACAATAAAAGAATAAAGCATGGACAAAGTTTTTGTAGGAAGGCAGAGAAGAAGAAGGAGGTGAAACAAGATGGAGACTGAGAAGGATCTAGGTCATCCTGAATTTTGGGATGGATTTCTGTAGGCAAATTTTTCTTATCTAGGTGGGTGGTTTAAATCCTTATCAAATGGTTTTAAGTATATTGTGTGGATTTACTGTAGATTGGGAATTTAACATACAGATCTAATTGTTAACTATAAGTTCTTGGAATTTTGGTTTACCAGGCTAAAGAAGACAGTGTGTGAGAGAGCTGGAGCACAGGTCTTCCTGGGTCTATGCTAATGACAACATGTGAGAACCGGTTGTGCTGCTTCTTTAATAACACTGCAGCAGGGTTCACCATACTAATTTGCAGCTCACGTCACTGACCTATTCAACCTTAGATAATCTTTATTGATTTGATAAGTGAGAAGATAATATGTTGCTTTCACATATAGAAAGATTGTTTCTCGAAGAGAAAGTACTTGTTTCTACCATTGTCTTGTGCTCATTTTCCAAATGTGTCAGGGATAAGTAACATATTCTGTTCTTAAATTTCTAGAATCATTTCCCTAGAGTTAAAAATGTGCTCAAATAGCATATTTCCTAAAAATTTTATTTGTAAAAGAAGTCTGTGTAATTTTTTTTCTTATGGATGTTCACGTTTTAATCAATGTTGTATTATTTTAGATTTTTTTCATAAGAGACCGATTATAAATAATCACACATTTGACCTAAAAAGCAGATTTTAGGCTGATTTCAGTTTGATCAAATAGTATATTAGAAGCTGTGAATTTCATGGTAGAGAAAAAAATCTGTAACAATTCTTCAATTAGATCTTTGGCATTTCTTTTTATAAATTCCATTGTTTGTTCTGGACAAGAAAAAGTAAATCAAAAATTGTGTGAATGCATGGAAGTCTTCCACTCCTATGTTGATATTTATGTCTCTACAGAAGGGGACAGGGTTGTTGTTGAGGTTGCTCATTTTTAGATCCATTCAGTAAAATATTCTCAGGTGCTCGTGCCAGGTTACCAGGAGTTTAACTTGTTATTCTTCATTATAAGGGAGAACTGTTAAGTTCTTTGTGGAAGAAATTTTTTCCTGATTTTCCAACTCAATCTTCAACATGAAAAAATACCAAATGAAGTAAGCACTGTCCTACACAAGTTGCTTTTAGTTATGTTGAGTTTATAACATCAGCAGACACACTGGAACTGTAGAAGATGAGGATGAAGATGAAAAATAAGTGAAGAGATACTGAAACACAATTTCAAATCTGTTTCCCTAAGTAATTTCAGAAAAGAATAGAACTATTGAATGTTATAGTAATAAAACCAAAGTTCAAAAATACATAAAAATAAAAATGAAAATAGTGGATGTAAAGAAAAATAATTGTTAGTGGTTGGTTAAAGATTGCCTTTGTATCAAATGTTTTAATCTTATCTGACAGTCTATATTCCATCATTCTTGATAGAATACAAAGCAGGAATTTAGAGGCAGGAACTGCTATAGAAGTAAAAGAGAAACACAGCTTGCTGGTTTGTTTCCAATGTTTGCTGAGCCATCCTTCTTTTTTTTTTTTTTTTTTTTTTTTTTCCGAGCTGGGGACCAACCCAGGGCCTTGCGCCTTCCTAGGCAGCGCTCTACCACTGAGCTAAATCCCCAACCCCTGAGCCATCCTTCTTATTCCCTCCAGATCCATAGAATTTGGGGCTGAACTGTTCCTAACAACCACTAAGAATATTAAAAGCATAATTCCATACTGGCCAATAATTTAGGGACATTGTGGATCCCTTTTGCCAAATAATTCTAACTTGTATATAGTTGACTTAAAATATGATTTGCACATCTCCCTTCTTTTACTCTTGTTCTTCTTTGTCTTCTTTTCTATTTGACCTCTACATGATTGAATGTATGTAGACATTAAAATTATATCTGTATTTAATACTAAAATATAGCCTACAAAGATCACAAATGTCAATAAAAAGAAACATGCAAGTCTATTGCTCAAACTCTGGGTAGCTGTGTTCCTTAGTTCTTGGTGCATTACTCAAGTATACCCACTGTGCATCATATTAATGACCCTGGATCCAATTGTTTCCAGCTTTGCTCTAGCTCAGTTTAGCTTAGCTCATTTGGTTTTGGTCCTATTTTTTAAAATTACTTCTTTAAATATTTAAGATGTTCAAGTTTGTGTGTGTGTGTGTGTGCATGCACGAGACAGAGAGAGAGTTTTTAATTAGAAAAATTATATATTATATTCTGATTACACATTCCTATACCCTAACTCTTCATAGACCATCTAAACTACCCCACCAACACAACATCTGCATCCTTTGATGTTCTTATTAGAAGAAAGAAAGAAATTCAGAATAAAGTCAATCATGAAAAGGAGAAAACAAACAGGAAAAAACACATAGACAAAGTAAAAATCACATGGAATGCATATAAATTTAAACATAATCCTAGAAATCCTATAAGGAATCAAAATCAGAAACCAAAATATGGAAGTTAAATACCTCTGAGTGGGTAAAGGCCTAACTAGACAAAGTGTCAGGAGGAAAATATCAGAAAAGGGAAAATCTTCAAATATATACTCTTACATTTTTGTGTATGTGTGTTATCTATATACTGCTGGGCATGGGTCCTGCCCTTAATGTGGTGTGATACCTACTAAGACTTTTTTAAAAACAAAAACTATCTTTTCTTTGCCAATAGGTATCAATTGAAGATAACTTCTATGAATGAGTTGTGTCTATTCCCCCTCTCAGAGCTGCTACCCCATCTGGCTAAAACCTGTGAAGACCCTGGTCTTGGCACCACAGATTCATTGAGCTCACATATGAATCTGCCCCATTGTGTCTAAAAGTGTTGTTTCTTTGGTGTCCTCCATCCCAACAATTGTAATTGTTCTTGCTCCTATTTCACAGGAGCCCCTAAATGCAAGGGGAAGTATTTGATGAAAACATCCCATTTAGGATTGATTGTTCCAAGGCCACTCTCTTCATGTTGTCCAGTTTGATATTCTGTATTTTTCACCTAATGAAGAAGGAAGCTTTTCTCGGGATGGGTGAGAAAGACACTGATATATTTTTTTTTTAAATAATTTTTAGACATTTTGTGTGTGTGTGTGTGTGTGTGTGTGTGTGTGTGTGTGTGTGTGTGATTGTTTCCTTGACAGCGTAGAATTTTTATAGTGCATTGGATCCTATTCAATGATTGTATTACTTCTTGAGCTACTTGATAATTTTCAAGGATTCTCAACCATTCCTAGATTTAGAGTAACATATGAGATTCAGGATTTGGAACAAGGGTTTTTAAATCCATTTTGAATTGGTTGTTGTAAGGATGAAATACTGTTGTTACGTACTTTTATTTTTCTACTTGCTGATATACAATCTATGCTTTTGTCATCTTGTATGAGTCACTAGCTACAGTTCCATGATTTATAACTGTATCTTAAAATTTCTTGATCTACTTATGCTGTTTATGGTGTTTTTGTGTTAGTACATTGCAGGTTTTGCTATGATGGTTCTATTATATGTACAATTTGAAATAGGAATGTTGATATCTCAGAATTGTTTTTTTCATAAAGATTTCATTAGGTATTTGGCACTGTTTATGGTTTCACCTGGAACTTTTTTCTTTGATTTTAACAATATCACTTACAATATTATGCTGATTATATTAGTGAACATGTTGCTTTCATGAAATTTTCATTTTTACAGTGTTAATTTTTATAATAGGTGTCTATAGACTTATGCACATTTCAGTTTCTTCACCTCCCTTCATGTTTGAAATGATTCACTGAACAGATCTTTACATTTCTTAGAAAATTGTATTCAAAGTTAGTTTAGTAGGAGGGAAGAGAACCTAAAATATATGAGACCAATCCCCAAAATTTACAAACAGAACCTCCATTATTACTGTAAAGGAAGAAACTGATCCTCTTAGTTGATTTTAGTGTCCTCCTAATTTTCTAAAAATGCGCATCACTTTTTAACTTCCAGATAGAATGTTCAGGTTTTTTTTTTTTTAGGCTTTTTTAAAATTTTTATTTATTTATTATTTTTTATTAACTTGAGTATTTCTTATTTACATTTCGAATGTTATTCCCTTTCCCGGTTTCCGGGCAAACATCCCCCTCCCCTTCTTTCGCTATCTAGAAATAAAGATCAGTTGGTATCCTCTGTTTTCTATTCGCAAACCTTTTGCTTAGTTGTAATTTCTTATCATTCTGTAACCTCAAGATCTGTCATAAGAACAACGAAATTGTATAATTTGTGTTCTGCTTGAATTTAGTACAACTGTTTTAATTTTCTTTGATTTTTAATAACTTTTATTTATATTTCACTATATATATTTATATATTCACTTTGGTTTATATTTTCTATGTTCAGTTGTGTTTCCTTTCTTCTTAGTTTCTCAGGATTATGAAGAAAAGATTCCATACTTTGAAAAAGGTTTTTCATGATTTATTTAAAGGATCATATGACTACTCTGTTTTTTATATGCAGTGTTACTATTTGGCTTTTCAAATATGGATCATTTTTGCAGTTTTAGAAGGCAGCCAACTTTATCACAATGAATTATTATTGTGTTGCGTTTTAAAAGTTTCGTTGAAAATACTGCCATTGATGGCCTCCAGGTAAATTGGCCTACGGTTTCCCTTTACAGCTCTTGCTGTGCTTCTCTGGATTTGGGAGCAAATATTACAAGCTTTGTAAATGAGCTTGTAGTTATACAGTTTCTAGCTTTTGGGTAACATAGACAGCCTTATGTTAGTTATTATTATTATTATTATTATTATTATTATTATTATCATTATTATCATTTTGGTATTATTGATGTTCTGATAGAATTCAACAGGAAGTGCGTCTAGTCCTGGAATTTTATTTTGTCCATGACAGACCTTTATCCCTTTTTTAAATATATTGTTGTCCGGTTAGTTTAATTTCAGGAAATGTTATTTGTTGAGAAAGGTGTTCATTTTCTGACTTCTTTAAATATAGGCTTTCAATTTATGTTCTTACTGATTTTCTGAATTCCATTGGTATGGACTGTAGTTCCCCCTTTTTTATTCTTAATTTTATTAATTTCAGACTTTATTCTCTTAGTTTTATTAAGGTTTATTCTGTATTTTTACCTTTTCAAAGGATGAACTCTTTGTTTCACTGATTTTTGTTTTTTTAAATTTCTATTTCATTACATTTTCTTGTAGTAGGGTTTGGCCTAATGCTTCTTGTATTCTAATGTTAATTTGGATCCCCAAAGTCGTTTGCATGGATGACACTGAGGCACCCTGCCCCTAGTTGTTTCTGATTGGCAAATAAATATGCTGGCAGCTAATGACTGGGCAGAACAGTCAGAGGTGGGACTTTAGGATTCTTGGGCTTGGAACTGGAAGTAAGAGGAGATAGGAGAAATACTCCATGGTGGGACAGTGTGGAAGAGAGGTGAGTAGAGGAGAGACACCATGCCTGAAAAGAGTGGAAGAGAGAGAGGCATGGCCTCCATGGGAAGGAGCCAGGCGATCACAGTCTATAGTGCACCCAGTTGGGTAGCCCTCTGTGCCCAGAACATCAAATAGAGAATATAAAGTTTAGTAAATAATAATTTAAGATTATTGGCAAAAGGTGGATTAACCCCATGGAAGTTAGGCAGTGACCCAGATGTTGAGATGCTTAAGGCATATCAAAATGCAAAGTTTGTGTGTGTCTATTATTCAGGAACACAAACTATTGAGGCTGGTAATAAACATGTGCCACCAGAGCTAAATAATAATTTTAATTATGTGCCTGTCATTGGAAGTTTTTAATTTATGCACTCAGGTTTCTATGCATGTGGCTAGAGATATATACGAAGGTACAGGTAGTGATGCATATATGCACAGATTACATATAAACAGGCATCAAATGCCTGTGGAAGTCAGATGGAAGAGGCATATGTATATATATATATATATATATATATATATATATATGCGCTCCCATTCTGTTCCCCATTGCATACTATGTGAACTTTCTGAAAACAAGTACAGTCCATCTCTTTACAATCCAAATTAAAGAAAATTATTCCTTGAGACTCAGAAATCAAAGCACTTTTAACGGAAAATTTCTTTCAAATGTAAATCAACCATGGGTATTTTGGTCATTTGAGCATCAAGGTAGAGTGAATAACTGAAGATCCTGCTGCAAATAATGGAGAGTTTCAAGCAATCCAGGCATCCAGGAGGAACACTTTTTATGGCAAATGATAATCGCTATGACCACAGATACAGACCTCATGCATCAACTGGATAGCATCATTTACCTAGGGCCTCTACTACTATCAGGATTTAGACTTACACATGAACAAAAAGTCCAAGCAACAAACACAGGATTTAAGGCTTGCTTTTGTTGTCTTAAAGAATTAACTACTGTGTTCTCTGGCACTCTCAGAGACAACTGGCTGATTAGAATTCTGACCGCACAGAAAAAGGAATATTTTTGAACTCAGCCTTAGCTTCAGTGATATGAGAAATGCTAAGGGAAGATAAAGAATTGAATTGTTCTTTGTCTATGTTGATGATTTCATTCATATGAGATCTAAAACTGTGGTAATGAGTGTAAGTATATACAGAAAACTGTAATTTTTTTATAAAAAAAATTTTTCATACAATCAAAAACAGATAACAGAAACAAAAAACTATGTCAAAATTATGCAATTATATAGAGTTAAATGACATTTTTTCCTCAGCTACTTTTTTAGTTCAGTTTTGTTATACTGAGTACTCTAAAATACCAATCATTTGATAAGTGTAAAACCATGAAAGTCAAGTTTACATGTGCAAACTAGAAACATGTTGTAGTCAGTTATTTTGAAGTATTCACAGATAAAAATACCATTATCACCAAAGATAAGGACAGGACTTGATAAGAAATATCGCATAGTTCCATAATTCTTCTCTCTGCTTTCCTAGAAGAGCAAAGTGTTACCTAGATTAAACCAGGAAATAAAATAAAATAATTTCTTGTGTTATGTTTCTGAAAACACTACTTCAATAAAAAAGCAAATCCTCAAGAATCTCAAGGAGCTTCTCATCCAAAATTCATATTTCTCAGTATTTACTGATGATAAACTGTATACTGAACAGTTTTAAATACATTTTAGCTTTAGATGGAGGATAACAAGAATAAAATATTCTAGTGTACCTTCATGTGTATACAAACCCCTGCTCACCTTTCCAAATATTTTCTAAATGTTGCTTAAATGAAAATTGAAGTCCAGAGTTCCTAAGAAAAAATAAATGGTGATATGCAATGCCAGGTAATATTATCATGTAAAACATGAATCCTATAAGATATATATATGGTGTGTGTGTGTGTGTGTGTGTGTGTGTGTGTGTGTGTATTCTCAACTTATTGCGGAACCCCTCTCCTACTGTTATTGATAAAACTCATGAAGATGACAGAGATCGTGCTTATCATACATACAAATGCAGATACTACCTACAATAGACATTTTACTTCTACATTCCCCAAAAGAGATGTTATTCTCCCTATTGCCACCTAAAGTATAAATCTGTTCTAATCTCCCAAATGGCCTCTATATTTTATGCTGATTTTGTAAACTTCAGTTTTCATGCCCCCTTTCTTGTAATTTTTGCAAGTCACCTGGCAGAAATAAAGGAATATTTTTTTTTTGCAGAATGGAAATGTATGTGGTTAATTTACACAAATGTTTCCTAGCTGCAAAGGTTAAAAGGAATTTTCTAATCTTCATCCTGAGCCTAAAATATCAATGTTTCATCAAACATTTTCAATTATTTTATTCTGAAATAAAACTTAAAAATTATATTTTTAAACATTATTTTATTTACAGTAGATTTTTTTTCATGCAATACACTGCGTTTGTGGTTCTACCACTTGCAACACCTCACATGTTCTTCTGATCTCAATATCTTCCCAAACACTTTCTTGCTTTCTTTTCATTGGAGAAGAAGGCATTGAAAATATAGAAAACAAAATATATTAAGATAAAATACACATTAAAAAATCTGAATTAAAAAAGGAAAACAAAGAGTCAAAGAAAAAGGACAAGTAACAAATATAAAACAGAAAGACACACACTGGAAGCTAAAAAAATTAGCATACAACACACACACATACACACACACACACACACACACACACACACGCACACGTACACTTTAAGGATCATTGCAAAGGTGGGAGGAGAATGATTGTAATAGCCATATGAACACAGAGTTTACTGTAAAGTCATACCTCCTAGTAATATCAAAATCTACATTCATAAAATCTCAGCAACATGAGTCCCCAAATATATATATATATATATATATATATATATATATATATATATGTGCTGAACTGGGACAAAAATAAACATATTAACATAGATGGGACATTTCACAGGATGCCTCAACCCTACTCCAAGAACTACAGACAACTAAAGAATGCTTTAAGTGGAGAAAGGCTTACCAAAGGAAGAATATGCTAATTGATAATCCATTGCCATATCGTCAGTCCTATAATACAGACATAAAAGTCTGTATAAAGCACACAGTGTCTGTGTACTTGTGTATGTGTGCGAGTGTGGGTGTATGTTTCTGTTTGTTTATGTGTGCTTTTAGGACTATTGATGTATATACATAAATATATACTTCATGTACATGTAAAGGAACACACATGCATACATGCATATACATGCATAGTGAAAATTAATATAAAAGAGTCTATTGATTTAAAAAGAACAAGAAGTAGAATAATTCAAGCCCACTTAGAGTGAAGAAAGTGAAAGGGAATTACTTAATTATATTCTAATCATAAAATAATGAAAAAGAAATGCACCTATACATTTATTCTGAAATTAAACTTAAATATCAAGGTTTTATTTTTTAAAATTTGACCTATCAAAACATGAGTTTCTTATGCCCAGGGGTTACCATGTGATTATCAGTACACATAACCATTCTACAATGCTTAAATTATACTACAGATCAACATCTTTGAAAGCTGCAATACCTTTCAAAGCCATACCTTTTTATCTCTTCAATTATACATTTGAGGTGATTTATAACCACAATACTGTAAAATAAAACTTGAGAGTTTCTTGGTACAAAATCTTAAAGTTAATTGATGTATTGCCTTTATATGAGCATTTAAATATGCTAATAAACTGAAAAGTTGATTTTTATGTCTGTCATCAATTTTATTAGTTCTAGTGAAAGGTTTTGATTTTGATTTAGGTGATAATTTTGGGACATTTAGCAATTTTAGCAAGCCTATTAAAGTTAAATTTCTAATCTCTCCAAAACGTGATATAGCACATGAAAGGGAATGATTCCAGTGAGCAGAATCACATTAATCATTCACAAAACAGTGAAAGAAACAACAAAAAACAAAATAAATTTATCTCCAGTTCTTCTTGTAGTCACATTGGGGATAAAAATATAAATATTTATTGAATTTTTATATATAATTCTACAATTACAAATATTACTGATGAGTAATGAACCCTTGAAGGGATACAACAGTGCCTATTTTAATAGCTTTCTGAGACTTTCTGAGAGACTAAAAACAATTAATGGAATGTAATAGACAAAAAGTTTAAGTGAATAAAAAATAAACATATTAACTATTGCTTTCATTTAAAATAATTTAAAGAAGCTGCTCTTAAGCAGATATAATTATATAGACATTCTATGGCTCTGACCCACTGTTTCTTCCTTTTTTTTTTTTTAAATGCTTCAATCCATTCTTCATTGATTTCTGTGTTTTGAGGGAGCACATTTAACCACAAGCAGAAGTTGGTTCTCACCTTCCAGCATGTTGATTCTGGGGATCAAACTCAGGTTCTTTTTTCCTTGGAAGCGAATTTGCTTGCCAAGGAAAAATCTTGCTGCCACTAAGTAATTTCAAACATTTTAGTAGTTATTAAATATATCCTACTCTCATTATAGTTTCCTCTCCCTCCACTCCCTATTCGTTAAACTAAGCAAGAGGAACAGATATGACCCCCTGTTTCAACTGTACTATAAACAGGATGCAAACCCATTCAGGCCAAGTGCTTATGGTTTGTGTCTCTCTGAGCCCATGTGAGCCCAACTTAATTAGTGAGGTGGTCTATGCTCTACTCATGTCGTTTGTTCCTCTGACTCCTACAACCATTCCTCCTCCTCTAAAGTGGGGTAGCGAATAAAATGATTAGTTAAAGAGAGAGAGAGAGAGAGAGAGAGAGAGAGAGAGAGAGAGAAAGGAGAGACAGGTTAGAGAACTCCAGCATAGATTCTCCTTCTCCTGATAATCTGCTGCTGGAAGAAGCCACTCTGGTGACAAGTGGAGAAAGTACTAATTTATGAACATAGCATAATATTATTATGAATTATTTATTAGAAAATCAAGGTCAGACACCTTTGATTCGATGCTAAGTCTTTGGGTTACTCAGTTTTTGGTTCTTGGCCTTCCAGGCAGTGTACAGAATAGAATGGTCTTCCATTCCTGTACTTCCACTCCATCAAGTCAAACCAACATTGGTTTGTCACTACCACAAGCTCTGTGTACATCTTGAACTTGGGACAGAGAGTTGTTTTGTCTTTCTTGTACTTTTCTCCTATTCTAAGATTATATCTTACAATAAAGTGTATGTCAACTCTCTTTTGCTTCAGGGTGTATTTTTAAGGATTTAAACCAAAAAAAAAAAAAAAAGAAAGAAAGAAAAAGAAAATGAAAAAAAGAAGAAATAAAGAAAGAAACAAAGAAAGAAAAAGGAAGGAAGGAAGAAAGAAAGAAAGGAAGGGAAAAAAGGAAAGAAAGAAATGGATATGTTTTAGTATGTAAGAGGCCTTGGGTTCACAGAATGTAGATTCTATCTGAACCACATTCATTAAGTGTAGATTTGAACATAACATATTTGGATATTTTGAACAAATATCTGGTTAAGTTTAAAATTGCAACAGTATATTCACTAATAATCTTTCTGTTATCAATTTCTCTTTAAAAATTTTCCTTCAAATAAAATATGCAAATATGAAAAGTTTTGAACGTCAACGTCAAGCACAGAGAGGCTACAGGGGAAAAATATCACTTCTATGTAGCTAGCACACGTAATTAATATAGAATAGACAATAGAATCCCTTTTACAAAGGACGCCACCTGGGATCATAAGTGCCCTTTTAGCTATTGTTCATTTCACAATAGACTTCATTATGCAACCTCTGAAGATTTTCTAAGGTCAAAAGAAAACCCCTATATATATGAAAGTGATTCTGCTTTTCCCTTCTGGTTTTTAAAAACCCATTTATACTCTCTGTCCTCATGGTGTCTGGAGATTATATTCTGAATTAAGTGCTGGCAAGAACTTTGAAGTCCAATCACCTATTGTTACACGATAGGCATACATTTTGGCATAGAAAATGTGTATTGTTTCAGGCAGTTATTAAATATTTAATGCTAATATATTGTTCCATCTTGGAAAAAGGAGTCAAGAAGATAAAAATGGAAAGTTTTAAACTAAACTATATTAAACTAAGGAGTACTTAAGTAAGGTACAAACTATTGTCGGGATATATTCATCTCCAGTGTAACTCTGCCACTAATAATAGCCCTATGAGTGAGATTTTACAATAATTTAATATGTAACATTTCAATTTACATATATCTCCCTTACGTATGTTGGATTTCTTACAAGAATTCCTAAGCCAATGACTGAAATATATTGTTCTCTTGCCCTCGTTAAACTAATTAAATAGTATTCTTAAAAATAAAAGATTTTTAAAAGGAGTTTAATTAATCATCAACTTGGAATTACATATTGCAGGCTATCTTTGGAGTCCTAACACTTTAAGACATTCCAGTTTATATTGAAAGGTCCATCAGTGGAGTATCTGAGACTTAATAAAGTGTGGTACTCCTACTACTGCTAAGACTGAGGAAAGAAAACCTGCAGCAAACTAATGAGAGACCTAGAATTTGTTTGCCATCTGGAGCTAATATAGTAGAAATGATTGAGGCTCAGAGGAAGCAATCGGACTGTTTTTAATTTCTTCAGAGATAGAGAAATGCTGCTAGAATAGAAATATGAATTATGAAAAACTAATACATCAACAGAATGATATTGCATATTCAAAGGTATCAGTAATTTTCATAAAATCATGCCCCATCTAAGGGACAGAAATAAATTGCTATAATCTGATAGTGTGTGTGTGTGTTTGTGTGTGTGTGTGTGTGTGTGTGTATGTGTTTATGTATTGTGTTAAGAAGTGAGAGAAAGGAATACAGCCACAAGAGAACACAATTTCTAAATAACAGGCGAAAAATCAAAATGCGAGTCAAAGGAGAAAAGAAAAGAAAAAGAAAGAAAGGAAGGAAGGAAGGAAGGAAGGAAGGAAGGAAGGAAGGAACCAAAATGAAACTACCATGATTCAATTCAATATTTTAATAGAGAAACTAATAGAGGTGGAAGTAATTTTAAAGATCAAGCATAGAATATTAAGCCAGTCAGAGATATAAAAATCAAAATGAATCAATAGAATAAATCAAGCACAATAAAAAAAATTCCAGTCTTTTAAATTGAACAGAGGAATGAATGTTTGCACGGAAGAGGCTCAAGAAGTGACTGAATGCCAAGTGAAAGGCTTCAAAGACATAATACTGAAAATTACAAAGCCGAACAACTTTTCTCTTTGGTACTGGGTGGCTTTCAATTTGAACATCTCATTTGCAGGGAGGGTTGTTTTATCAGACTATCTGTCACTCAATATTTCTCTTTATAGCCCAAAATGACCTCAAAGTCACACTTTTCCTACTTCACTCACTTAAGTGCTGAGATTTCAACATAAGCCCCCCCCCAACACACACACACATGCCAACCTGGGTTATTCTTTTTTCTTAGAGAAACAGAATAGAAGATTTTTCCTCTAGAGAAGAACTGTGTCTTCTACTGCTAGGCAGAAAAGTTAGATGGTGACAAGTGCTGTATGGGAAATCACATCAAGGAAGCATCAAGGAAGTGTTAATGAATGTGGAAGATGAGAGTTGCAAGTTTAAACAGGATTTTGAAGGAAGCTTTCACTAAAAATGGACATTTTGGAAGCGCAATGCATGTCTGTGATCTCAGTATTTACAATGATAAGGCAGGAAGTCTAAAAAACTATGTTTATTTGACACCTTGGGCAGTAATAGCAAGTGATGTTTTAAATGTATTTTAATTTAAGGAAAGAATGGCTGGATTTGCTGACATTTTGTTTGTACACTATAAGAAGAAATACAGGAACAATGAAATGACTTAATATAAAATTATTGGTAATGCAAGCATGGTGACCTGAGTTTGATTCCTAAAACAACGGGTCGAAGAATAATGTATGCATTAAATCTATTTTGAAATGGAGATTTAAAGACACTTGTTCCAGAGGAGATAGAGAAGAAACAACAAAGGAATTTATTCATTTACTTAGATATTAATGATGAACAAGAGAACATCTCACATATAAAATCTACTCGGTCACCAAATGGACAATGTTTTAAAAGTTCCACTGTTAAAAACAGAGTATATGGACGATTATGTTTTAAGTATTAAGATAGTAAATGATTACTAAAGTTACTAAGACTACAATATTAGGGTAATGCATAAGAAATACAGAAAGAATATGTTACATCAAAAAGTCTAAATGTAGGAGGGTATGGAGTGCAAATGGGGAATTATACTCTGTGCTTTTCTTTCTTTTAATATTTCTTTACAGCCATGTGCTGTTATTATTCAAAAATAATGTAATGATGTTCAAAAACTACTATAGTCAAATATATATAAAGTGAAAAGAGATAAGGAGGAGTGGGATTATAGAGAGCATAATAAAAGTAGAAAGTAGGATAGAAATGACTGTACTTGCATTTATGTCAATAATTAATGCATATGTAAATAATCTGTTTTATACAGTTTAAAGACATAACTAAATAGGAAAAATGTTTTCAAATAAAAATTCCTATAAAAGTTGACTTTGATTGTAATAATACATGAATACAGTCTGATTGTGAAGGAGAGAAATGGATATCCCATGTGAAAAGAGGCTCAACCATAAGCAGCACTAATTGCTTATACCAGATTACTTAGACACTTAAGTCAAAAGAAGTAAGACATAGTAGGGTATTCCAATGCTTAGGTGGTAGCCCCCAAATTTGAATTGAAGCAACAATGTATTCTAGCAATGTGTTATTTAGAATTTAGAACAGTGGTTACTTGCTAGACTCCTGATAAAAGCAAGTTAACTCTGAGGAGAAGGTGGGGAGGAAAATGGAGGAATCAGGATCAGGAGTGTGGAGATACAGGAGAAGGACAGAGATCTGGAGAATGAGTGGAAATCTGCAGCTTCCAGAGTTGGGTGGTTTGTGGGATGGATTTTTAGGAAGTGTCAGAGACGTGGGATAGGAGAGGATCCTCGGTGTCAATGAAGGTGACCTTAGCTGAGACACATAGTAGTGGTGATATGGAACCTGAAGAGGCTACCTCCTTCAGCCAGGGAAAACCCCTCCCCATAAGTGGAGGGATTAGACACTGACCCACCCACAAAACTTTCCACCCAAAATTGTTCCCGTCTAAAAAATTGCAAGGGCAGGTGATGGAAAGGTCAACCAATACCCAGCACAACTTCAGACCCATCCCATGGACAAGCACCAATCCCTGACAACAATAATGACAATCTATTATGCTTGTAGACTGGAAGTTAGCCTGTCCTCCAAGAAGCTCCACCCAGCAGGTGACTGAAACTGATGCAGAGACCCATTGCCAAATATTGGACAGAGCCAGAGGACTTATATTGAAGTACAGTTATCTACGCCTCAATATATAGCAAATAGTTCTTAGGCAACTAATTATTCAATGCTTGGAATTACGCAAGTAGTCTTCTTGTACCATAGAAAGTTTTAGTTTACATCTTATAAGAAAGTCATGAATGTAAAAATACATGTCAAGTATGTGAGTATGGCAGTACATGCATCCTTTCAAAGTGTGGGAAGCAGGGAAAAGCCTGAGTATGCAAAATCCTGAGTGAATGTGTGTTGTTGACATGAGCCAACAATAGCGAAGACAATAGCCTCAGACCCATGGAGGACTGGCAAAGTCTACCCACTCAGTCATGCTCAGAGATAAGATAGGCCTTCCTCAGTGGTTCAAATGTGGGAGTTGATAGTGTGGGCAGAAATTCCCCACTATAAATCTTTTGTCAAATGTCAACAGTCTTGAAGACTGGCCATATTAACTGTTTTGATGGATGTTAGTTAAGTACTTCCACTTTGGCTAGCTGTGTGCCCTAAACCTTCCTCTTTTTTTTTTTTTTTTTTTTTAATTTGATCTGTATGTAGTTGTAGATTGGATGTCTATATGCACATGAGGGCTGGCACAATTTTAGGTCAAGGCCATGGTTACGACAGTAAAAAATAAATAAGGTGAAGGACAGCTTTTAAGGCAGGAGAGAAGGAAAAGGAGGAAAATCAAGATGGAGATAGAAAAGGATGACCCAGATCCTGGTGATCTTGAATTGCTGAGGAAGTTGGGATGGATTTCTGTAGGAAAATTTATCTAATCTAGCTGGGCCGTTTCTATCCTTATCAATTGTTTGTGAGTCGTTTGGATGTGTTCTGGACTGAGAATTTAACACATAGTAAATCTGATTGTTGGCTAACAGTTTGTTGAGTCTTGATTTTTAACGGGTTGTTGGGAGTTTATACCATAACTGTTACTGGGTGGGTGGATGTCAGGGATGTAAACAGAGAAGCTGCAGAGAGTTATGAAAGGATAGAGACCTTGGAACCAGGGGGTGGATGCTAGAAATGTGAGCAGAGTCCACTGTAAGAGAGCCACAAGGTAGGCAGTCTGCATGAAACTGGCCAGGCAGCCACCCACCTGGGGAGGTAGATGGGTAAAGAGATTGCTGCCTGGGTCAGAGAGGACTTGGCGAGCCACTGAAATAAATTAGCACTAGTTCCAATGGCCCGCTGGAGCCAGAATTAACAAGAGCTCATCCACCTGGGTACCTGCGGAAACAGTTCTGCCTTTTCTTATTTTTTACCACAACATGTAATAACTGCAAGGAATTCTGCTTCCATGCCTCTATGTTCAACTCTTGGGGGAAAAAAAGAATAAATCAGATTGAATGTTCTTCATTTATACATTAGGCTTCTAAATTTCTTCTTTTTTTTTTTTTTTTAACTTGAGTATTTCTTATATACATTTTAGTGTTATTTCCTCCTTCCCAATGGGTGTTCCCTCCCCAACCTCCCCCCCTTGCCCCCCCCAACAGTCTAATTCACTGGGGTTCAGTCTTAAGAGGGCCCATGGCTTCCCTTCCACTGGTGCTCTTACTAGGATATTCATTGCTACCTAGGAGGTCAGAGTCCAGGGTCAGTTCATGTATAGTCTTTAGGTAGTGGCTTAGTCCCTGGAAGCTCTGGTTGCTTGGTATTGTTGTACATATGGGGTTTTTTCATGTGTTTGTATGTGTGTCATTTTCATTTCAGTGTTGGAGAGTGAGGTTTTTCTATGCATTGATTCTGGATTTGGCACCCAGTCAACAAATTGAAAGAGGGGGATTACAAGCTTGAGGGCTGTCTGTAAAGGCTATGTATTAGAATCTCTTAAATCTTATTTAAAAATGAAACAAGCAACTCCTTAAGAAATAAATAATAAGTATATGTGTATGAATTCTATATCAGGACACTATACAAGAAAACATACATGGAGAGTAATAATTAATATATTTAAATAAACAAAAATTGACATATTTCCTACATCATAATTCTATAGTTCATCTAAATCCAAAAGCAGAAAATACGTAGCAAGCCAAATTTAATGCTTCACTAGTTGGATGTAAGAGAAGTATGAAAATTTTTTGAATTTTCTTGTGGTAGGTGTATTAATATTATTATTATTATCATTATTTTTATTAATAATAATAAATGGAAATTTCTTTATGCAAGATCATATGGTAGATCACAAAGCACAGGGATTTTTTAAAACTGAAATATTAATAATCTCTTCTGAAAATATTAAAAACAAAACATGCATCAGTAACCAAAACTATTTCAGAAAAGAAAAAAATGTATGGGGATTATAATTTTGTATAAAGATATTTCATGAAATAAATTAAAAGAAAAATCATTCTAAAACCAGATACCAGTATTAAGTAAAATGTTATTAATAGTCAATATCCACATAAGAAACACACACACACACACACACACACACACACACACACACAAATCTGAATGTATCGGCCTACTGCTGCTGGAAAATCCAGAAGCAACACATTTCTAAATAGTATCAGGAAAGAAATATATAACAATAGAACATAATTACAGAAATAAAAAAACCAAAAATGCAGTTAATGCCTAAAACATTTGTGATGTTTCTCAAAAAAAAAATAAGCATAATGAACTCATCCTTAGCTAGCCTAATAAAAGACAGAAGCAAGAACATTGAAGAAAGATATTAGGAAATTGAAAGGAAGATTGTGAAATTGACACTATGGCAAAGCAAAGGTTGATTAAAGAAAGTAAAGTGCTGCTACAGTTAAATTTAACAATTTAGAAAAAGTACACAATGTTCTGGATTTTTGCCTCCTTCCAAAACTAAATGATGATGCATAGATTACTTATGAAAATAAGAGGCTGAATGAATCTATGGATAAAATTTTTAATGTGGTAAGCTGGGATTTTCACTAAGAAATTAAGTATGATCTGATGCATGCAAATCAGGAAACTTAATAGATACATCAAGCAATTCACAGTCAAATCATTTGATTCAATTTGTCATGTTTTCTATGTGAAAACAAAACTAAAATAAGCAGCCATAAATTAATGGAACTTAATCTCAAAATGCCAAAATGACATATAACAACAGCTAAAGACATATTGAACATGAGGATGTTAAATATATTGTTCTGCAATTCATGAACACTTTCCCCATCATCACACTTAGAAATATGTTCTTTTATATTGGATTCATTATCTTTATTTTTCTTTTTTCTTTTTGTTTATTTTATTAATTATTTTACTCCTTCTTGATATTCCTCCAAAACTCCCTTATCCCATCCCCCTCTCACTCCTCCCCTTTGTCTCTAAGAGAGTGTTCCTGCACCCATTCACCCACTCCTACCTTAGTCCTCCCACATCCCCCTATAATAGGGCATCAACCTCCCTCCCCTGCCATTGATGTCAGATAATACCATCCTCTGCTACATATCTATCTGCAGTCTTGGCTCACTCCATGTCTACTCTTTGGTTGGTGGTTTAGTCCCTGGGAGTTCTGGGTGGTCCAGTAAGTTGATATCGTTCTTCCTATGGGAAGAAGCCCCTTCAGCTCCTTCAGTTCTTCCCCTAGCTCTTCAACTGGAGTTCCCTGGCTCAGTCTGATGGTTGGCTGTGAGTATCTGCATCTGTATTGGTCAGGTGCTGGTAGAATCTCTTAGGGAACAGTCATATCAGTCCCCTGCTAGTAAGTACCTCTTAACATCAGCAATAGTGTAGGGTTTAGTGTCTGCAGATGGGGTAGATCCATAGGTGGTGCATTCTCGAGATGGTCTTTTTCAGTCTCTGTTCCATTTTTTGGCCCTGTCCTTTCCAATGGACAGGATCATTCCTGGTTTAAATTGTTGAGATGCGTGTGTGGCACCATCCCTCAATTGGAGGCTGTGCCTATCTTCTGGAGGTGGTCTCTACGGGTTGTATCACCCTTTTGTTGGGTATTTCAGAAAAAGTCATTGCCATTGGGTCCTGTGAGCTCTTGCTTCCCTAGAGTCTGGGACTTTCTAGTGGCTACCCCCAGTTCCCATCCCCCAATACATATTTCTATTCCATTTCCTGACACTCTCTCTCTCTCTCTCTCTCTCTCTCTCTCTCTCTCTCTCTCTCTCTCTCTCTCTCTCTGCTTCAATCCTACATTGAACGGGTTGAACGGGGAACAAATTAATCACAAGAAGCCAAGGGAGGGAGGTACCCAGGAGGTTGAGAGAAGGTTGGAAGTGGGGCAGGAACAGGTAGGTATAGAAGAGACAGGAGAGAAATACAGAGGAAAATGATAGGTTCTTATGTTTAAGTAACTTTCATTCTTGGAAGGTCCTACAGAAACAAACAAAAAAATTCTATGAATTGGAGAGCTGACTCCTTAGACAATAGAATATACAGGCACTTTCTGAAGACAAAAATTTGGTTCCCATCATTCTTTCTGGGCAGTTTGTAAATGCCTATAACTATTTATAATATCTCTGATACTCTCTTCTGGCTTAATTGAGTCCTGGACTCCTCTGCATATATTAGCATAAAGAAAAACATAAATATAAGTACAAAGTTCTGTCAAATATGTAAAAACAGAACTAACATGATTCAGCAATCCTAACATTTGCTATCTATTCAATATAAATGAGAGTATTATATCTAGGAGACTTGTGGGATGTTCATGCTAGTACTCCATACAATAACCAACTATTGGGAACAACATGAACCTCCACCAAATTGTAAGTAGTCAAAGCCAATATAAAATGAGATACCTTTATACTATCAGAAACAGTGACAGGCTGTCATATACTTAAGCCTGGATGGAAACCAAGATCACCATGTCACATAATAATACAGGCAAACAGGCTCCATGATATAATGCATGACAGAGATTATAGTCCAATAACTATAAAATATACAAAAACTATAAAATCTAAAAGAGCTGAAGTTGGTAGTGGAATAGGGAGTATATGAGCCAGAAAATATATGAGGGAGGGGGATATATGTGGAGAGATATATCTGCATGACTTAAGCAATAGTTACAAAACATGTTGTGATATGTTTGTATATAGCACAGTGTATAGTTTTGATAGTGTAGTATTTTCAAAGAGTACAAGGAACATCTTTGAACATTTTCAGAGAAATAAATGATCACTGGGAAGATAAGCATATTTTACTACATTTAAATTTTAGTCCTCAAAAGTAGTTTTACCATAAGTGTGCATAATTTCAATATAATTATGTAATTATATACATAATTACATAGAGATATATGTAATTATGTCAAAGAAAGGTTAAGTATGATGGTGTTCATTCTCATGATAAGTACTTTTCTATTTGATTTAGAATGTTCACAAGTAGTATTCTAGTAAAAGTTCTTTAAATAAACTTGACGCTGAAAATATGTATTAAGCCCTTAGCAATGTTGGTTATATTTTCTTTTTTATTTTTGTCTGCTGAATCTATATAACTATTTTAAGTAATTTACATTTGCCAAAAATGAATTAACTCCTTATAAACTTTTATTAGACTTTCAGATTAATTTATATTCAGTATAATGCTCTGTAATTTAAATTAGAAGGAAATTAGAAATAGATAAATATGTATGTTGATAGGCAAATTAGTACATATCTGTAATATGTATGCATGTAGATATGATTGCATAACATTGCACATTTTCCTCACAATTTGATATTCAATTGATTGTTTATTTACAGCATTGTCTCTTTAGATTTTTGATTTCAGAATATTTCAGCATAGCTTAAACTTAATCTAGATTTCTAAAAGAATTATGTCCTAAGGGAAATTAACTAGTAATTTTAAAGTATGTTTTTCTTTGAAATATTGACTAAAATAAAAAAACTAATTTCATGAATTTTGGTGTCTTTTACTATGCAGTGACAAAAATGTTAATTATTTAAACTTGCATGAATTAGAGATAGAGCTAAATGGCAAATATATAAAATTAGGTTAAGTTCTGTTATTTCAGTGTTACAGATCTAGCTAAAATAATATAATTTACCAACTGTTATGTCAATTATATCTTATTGATAACTATTAGAGTAAACATTTTAACTACAAAAATGTAAGAACATCAATAATATTCAAATTCATGACACACTAAGAAACAGAAAACTTATTGGGTTTCCCAAGTACAAACTCCCAAGCAAACAGGAATCCATAGTTTGTGGTCCCTTTTCAGTACTTTCAGTTCAATTAAAAGAGATGCTTTGTTGTTCTGATATGTAAGGGGTGTTTTTATTTTATTTTATTTTATTTTATTTTATTTTATTTTATTTATACTCTAGATTTTATCGCCCTCCCAATCAACCCTCTGAATGTTTTCCATTCCATGCATCCTCTGCACCCTGTTTCCACAAGGATATCCCCACCACCCACATCCATCTACTGGACCCCTAAAGTCCCTGAGGCCTCCAGTCTCTTGATGTTTAGTTACATCTTCTCTGACTGAACCCAGACCCGGCAGCCCTCTACTGTGTATGTGTTGGGAGACTCTTTTTAGCTGGCATATGCTACCTGGTTAGTGGGCAATGTCTGAGAGATCTTAGGGATCCAGGCTAATTGAGACTGCTGGTCCTCCTATAGGGTCTCCCTCCTCCTCAGCTTTTTCCAGTTTTCCCCGAATTCAACTACAGTGTTCAGCAGGTTCTATCCATTACTTGGGTGTAAATATCTGCATCAGACGGTTTTAGCTATTTGTCAGATCTTTTGGAAGGCAGCCATGGTAGGTCCCTTTTCGTGAGGAACCTCCAGATTGAATTCCTGAGTAATTGTACCAGCTTGCAATCACACACACACACACACACACACACACACACACACACAAATATGGAGGAATGTTCCTCTTTCTCCACATCCTCGACAACATGTGTTGTCACTTGAGATTTTGACCTTAGCCATTTTGATTGGTGTAAGGTTTCAGGGTCGCTTCAATTTGCATTCCTCTGATCACAAAGGACTTTGAATGTTTCCTTAGGGTGTTTCTCATTCATTCAAGATTCCTCTGTTGTGAATTTTTAGTATAGATCTATACCCCATTCTTTGATTGGGTTGTTTGGTATTTTGATAATTAGCTTCTCAAGTTCTTTATATATTTTGGGTATGAGCCGTCCATCGGAACTGGGGTTAGTGAAGATTATTTCCCAATCTATAGATTGCCAGTTAGTGCTGTTGACTATGTCCTTTGCCTTATAAAAGCTTTTGTGTTTCATGAGGTACCATTTATCAATTCTTGATCTTAGAGCATGAGCCATTGGAGTTCTGTTTAAGAAATTTGCCCCTGTAGTAATGAGTTTAAGCTCTTTCCCAAATTCTCTTCAATTAGATTGAGTGTACATGGCATAATGTTGAGGTCCTTGATCCAATTGGACTTTAGCACTGTGCAAAGTGACAAAGATAGGTGCATTTTCATTTTTCTACCTACAGACATCTAGTTAGACCAGCCCTATTTATTGAAGATGCTTTCTTTTTTCCCCTTGTTTATTTTTTTTGCTTCTTTGGCAAATATCTAGTGTCTGTAAGTATGTGATTTTATTTCTGGGTCTTCAATTCTATTCCATTGATCAACATGTCTTTCTCTGTGCTAATACCATTCTGTTTTTATCAATATCACCCTATAGTATAGCTGGAGGACATGGATGGTGATTTCCCCAGAATTTCATTTAATAATAAGACTTGTGTTTGGCATTCCAGTCTCTATTTGCTCCCAGGGCTGTTCTACAGTCTTTCTGAGGCAGAACCTGCCCACAGAGAGCTGGACTTCCAGGAGTGCTCTTACCCATAAGCCTGTGGGACCCCACATTTGGACCCCACTTTAGCTCCACTTATTATCAGAGGAGAGACCTGCCAGGAAGTATGGAGCACTGGAGCTGCAGGGATGCCTGGGACAGGAACCTTCAGGTCTCCATTTGTGTCCCAAGCTAAGGCTGTTACATAAGCCTCCAGACCACAGAGATCTGGTCTCCCAGGAGCACTCTTACTCATAAGACCACAAGTCTACAGGAAGTACCAGCTTCTGTCAGATATACCAAGGCCAACTAACACCAGAGACAACCAGATGGCAAGAGGCAAGCACAAGAATCTAAGCAATATAAACCAAGACTACTTGGCATCATCAGAACCCTGTTCTCCCACCACAATAAGTACTGGATACCCGACTACACCAGAAGAACAATATTTGGACTTAAAATCACATCTCATGATGATGATAGAAGACTTTAAGATGGACACAAATAACTCCCTTAAAAAATACAGGACAACACAGGTAAACATGTAGAAGCCCTTAAAGAGGAAAAACAAAAATCCCTTAAAGATTTATAGAAAAACACAAACAAACAGGTGAAGGAATTGAGCAAAACCATTCAGGATCTATACATGGAAATAGAATCAATAAAGAAATCACAAAGAGACAACCCTGGAATTTGAAATCATAGGAATGAGATCAGGAGTCATATATGCAAGAATCATCAACATTATACAAGAGATTGAAGAGACAATCTCAGGAGTAGATGATATTATAGAAAACATTGACAAAATAGTCAAAGATATTGGAAAAAGCAAAAGGCTTGTAACCCAAAACATCCAGAAAATCCAGGACACAATGAGAAGACCAAATCTAAGGATAATAGGTATAGAAGAGAGTGAAGATTCACAAATTAAATGGTCAGTAAATATCTTAAACAAAATTATAGAAGAAAAATTCCCTAACGTAAAGAAGAGATGCCCATGAACATGAAGATAAAAGAAGCCTACAGAGCTCCAAATAGATTGAATCATAAAAATTCTTCCTGTCAAATAATAGTCAAAACAGCAAATGCCTAAAACAACAACAAAATATAATATTAAAAGCAGAAAGGGAAAAAGGTCACCTAACATATAAAGGCAGACCAATCAGAATTACACAAGACTTCTCAATGGAGACTATGAAAACTAGAAGATCCTGGACAGATGTCACACAGAACCTAAGAGGACACAAATCCCAGCCCAGGTACTGAATCCAGCAAAATTCTCAGTTAACATAGATGGAGAAATCAAGATATTCCATGACAAAACCAAATTTACACAGTATCATTTCACATATACAGCCCTACTAAGGATAATAGATGGAAAACTCCAACACAAGGAGGGAAAGTACACCCTAGAAAGAGCAAGAAAGCATTCTTCTTTCAACAAACTCGAAAAAAGATAGCCACACAAATATAATTCTATCTCTAACAACAAAAATAACAAGAAACAACAATCATAATTCCTTAATATCTTTTAACATCAATGTACTCAATTCTACAAGGAGATGACAAAAAAATCACTGACTGGATATGTAAATAGGACCCAGCATTTTGGTGGACACAGCAAATGTACTTTAGTGACAAAGACACTTATTCAGAGTTAATGGCTGAAAAATATTTTTCCAAGTAAATGTAACCAAGAAACCAGCTGGAGTAGATAATTTAATATCGAATAAATTTGACTTTCAATCAATTTTTTTCTAAAAAGATGAAGAAGAACACTTTGTATTCATCAAAAGAAAAATCTTCCAAGATGAACTCTTAATTCTGAATATCTATAATCCAAATGCAAGGGATGAGTATCCCATATTTCAAAAGGCAAAATCTGATTTGGGCTACAAAACATGAGCCTTTGGATCAAACCTAAGAATAATAGGTTCAGAAGAAAGTGAAGACTCACATTTTAAAGGGCCAGTAAATATATTATACAAAATTATAGAAGAAAACTTCCCTAACCTAAAGAAAGTGATGCCAATAAACATACAAGAAGCTTACAGAACTCCAAATCGATTAGACAAGAAAAGAAATAATTCCCATCACATAGTAATCAAAACGCCAAATGCACAAATCAAAGAAAGGACATTAAAAGCAATAAGCAAAAAAAGTAACATGACATTTAAAGGCAGACCTATCAGAATTCCACCAGACTTTTCACTAGAGACTATGAAAGCCAGAAGATCCTGTACAGATGTCATACAGACCCTAAGAGAACACAAATGCCAGTCCAAGCTACTGTATCCAGCAAAACTCTCAATTAATATAGATGGAGAAATCAGGATGAAAACATGATGAAAACAAATTTACACAATATCTTTCTACAAATCCAGCTCTACAAAGTATAATAGATGGAGAACTCCAACACAAGGAAAGAAACTACACTGTACAGAAAGCAAGAATATAGTTTCCCTGCAATGAAACCAAAAGAGAGAAACACAAACATAATTCCATCTCTAGCAATAAAAATAACACGAAGTGACAATCACTATTCCTTAACATCTCTCAACATCAGTGAATTCAATTCCCCAATAAAAAGACATAGATTAACAGAATGGATACATAAAGAGGACCCAGCATTTTGCTACATGCAGGAAACACACCTCAGAGACAAAGACAGAAACTACCTTGGAGTAAATGGCTGGAAAACAACTTTCCAAGCGAATGGCCCAAAGAAACATGCTGGAGTTGTCATTCTAATATCGAATAAAAGTGACATTCAACCAATAGTCATTAAAAAAGATAAGGAAGGATACTTCATATTCATTAAAGGAAAATTCGACCAAGATTAACTCTCAATCCTAATTATTTATGCTCCAAATGCAAGGGCACCTACATTCATAAAAGAAACCATACTAAAGCTCAAAGCATACATTACACCTCACACAATAATAGTAGGAGATTTCAACACCCCACTCTCAACAATGGACGACAGATCATGGAAACAGAAATCAAAGAGAAACATAGATAAACTAAGAGAAGTTATGAACCAAATGGATTTAACAGATACCTATAGAACATTCTATTGCAAAGCAAAAGGATCTACCTTCTCCTAGGACCTCATGGTACCTTCTCCAAAATAGACCCTATAATCAGTCACAAAAGAGGCTTCAACAGATACAAGAAGATAGAAATAATCCCATGCATCCTATCAGATCGCCACGGACTAAGACTGGTTTTCATAACAACAATATCGACAGAAAGCCCATATATACATGGAAGTTTAACAAGGCTCTACTCAATGACAACTTGGTCAAGGAAGAAATAAAGAAATAAATTAAAGACTTCTTAGAATTTATTAATGTTTGGAATACATTTGGGATACAATGAAAGTTATGCTAAGAGGAAAACTCATTGCTCTGAATGCCTGCAAAAAGAAACAGGAGAAAGCATATGTCAGCAGCTTGATAGCACACCTAAAAGCTCTAAAACAAAAAGAAATAAATAAAACCAAGAGGAGACGAAGGCAAGAAATAATCAAACTCAGGGCTGAAATCAATCAAGTAAAAATGAAAAGGACAAAGAGTCAATAAAACCAGGAGCTGGTTCTTTGAGAAAATCAACTACATAGATAAACCTTTAGCCAGACTAAGCAGAGGTCACAGAGAATGTGTCCAAATTAACAAAGTTAGAAATAAAAAGGGAGACATAACAACAGAATATGAGAAAATTAAAAAAGAATCATCAGATCCTACTACGAAAGACTAAATCTGGAGGAAATGGACAAGTTTCTAGACAGATAACAGGTTCATTGATTGCTAATATCTAAAATATACAAAGAACTCAGGAATTTAGAGTCCAGAGAATCAAATAATCCTATTACATGTACCCACAGAGGCATAAAAGAATTCTCAACTGAGGAATACTGTGTGGGGAGTGGGTGTGGCGGCAGCCCCAAGATGGCACCCGGGACTGCAGCTAAGTCTCATGACTAGCACCTGACTTCCTCACACACCTGAAACTAGCCACGTCCATTGTGAGAGCTGAGCAGGCACACCATGATGCAAGATCAGGCCATGTGACGTGGACCTATGAACTAAGATTACACAGTCTGGACTGAGGAGGTGGAGTTGAGAGAGGATATAACGGGGTGTGCTTGGGGGCTGAGAGAGAGGGAGAAGAAAAGAAAAGAAAGATTCCTGCTTGTGTGTTGTAAGGTTCCTGAATAAACCACTTTGAGAAGAACGCTGTGGTGTTGCTCTTTTCTGCGGGTTGGAGACAGAAGCAACAATACTGAGTGGCTGAGAAGCACCTAAGGAAATGTTCAACATCCTTAGTCATCAGGAAAATACAAATTAAAACAAACCTAAAATTGTATCTCAACAATCACAATGGCAAGACCAAAGATTCCCCTGACAGCAAATGTTGGCAAAAATGTAGATAAAGATGTTCATTCCTCTGTTGTTGGTATGATTATAAGCTAGTAGAACCACTCTGGCAGTGAGCTTTTCAGAAAATTGGACATAGTACTACCTGAGGATCCAGCTACAACACTCCTGGATATACACCCAAAATATGTTCCAACATGTAACAAGCACACATGCTCCACTATGTTCATAGCACTCTTATTTATAATAGCAAGAAGCTGGGAAGAACCCAGATGCCCTTCAATAGAGAAAGGAATATAAAAAATATGGTACATTTACACAATATTATTCAGCTATTAAAAACAATGAGTACATAACATTCTTTTTTTTTTTCTTTTCTTTTCTTTTTTTCAGAGCTGGGGACCGAACCTAGGGTCTTGTGCTTGCTAGGCAAGCGCTCTACCACTGAGCTAAAATCCCCAACCCCAGTACATAACATTCTTTTTTTTTAAGATTTATTCATTTATTATATATAAGTACACTGTAGCTGTCTTCAGATACACCAGAAGAGGGTATTGGATCTCTTTACAGATGGTTGTGAGCCACCATGTGGTTGCTGGGAATTGAACTCATGACCTCTGGAAGAGCAGTCAGGTGCTCTTAACTGCTGAGCCATCTCCAGCCCTTTTAGTTTTTTTTTTTTTTTTTTTTTTTTTTTTGTTCTTTTTTTTTTTTTTTTTTTTGAGCTGGGGGACCAACCAGGGCCTTTGTGCTTCCTAGGCAAGCGCTCTACCACTGAGCTAAACCCAACCCCAGTACATAACATTCTTAAGCCAATGAATAGAACTTGAAAGTATCTTCCTGAGTGAGTTAACCCAGGAACATAAGAAAACTCATGCTATGCACTCACTGATAAGTAGATATTAGCCCAAAAGCTTGGAATACCCAAGAAATAATTCACAGACCATGTGAAGCTCAAGAAGAAGGAAGAACAAAATGAGGATGCTTCAATCCTTTTTAAAAGGGAGAAAAAAATACAGGAGGAAATACAGAGACAAGGAATAGAACAGGGACTGAAAAGATCATCCAGAGACTGCCTCACCTTGAGATCCATCTGATACTCAGTCTCCCAACCCGATCACTATTGCTGATGTCAAGAAGGACTTGCTATAGTTAGGCTGATATGGATGTCTCCTGAGGAGCTCTGCCAGATTCTTACTGATACAGGTGAGGAGGCTTGAAGCTAATCATTGGAATGAGCACAGGGATCACAATGAAGGAAATAGAGAAAGGACTGAAGGAGCCGAAGGGATTTGCAACCACATAGGGAGAACAATAATATCAATCAACCAGATCCTCCTAGATCTCCCAGAAACTAAATCATCAACCAATGAGTTCACACAGAGGGACCCATAGCTCCAGCTAAACATGTAGCACAGGGTGGCATTGTCTGGCATCAACAGAAGAAACCCTTGGTCCTGTGAGGGTTTGTTTCCCAATGTATGTAAATATCAGAATGCTGAAATAGGAGTGAGTGTGGGGGAGTGAAGCATCTTCATAGAAGCAGAGTGATGGGGAAGGGGAGATGTGAGGGGGGTGGAAACAGAATAACATTTGAAATGTAAATTCATGAAATATGCAGTAAAAATTTAAACAAAAATTAAAAATAATTGTTTTCTCTATTCTGGATTTTTTGTCTTTCCAGATGAATTTGAGAATTGCTCTTTCCACGTCTTTGAAGAATTTTGCTAGGATTTTGATTGGGATTGCATTGAGTCTACAGATTGCCTTTGATAGGGTGGCTATTATTACCATGTTAATTCTGCCAATCCATGAACATGGGCAATCTCTCAATTTTTCAAGTTCTTCCTTAATTTCTTTCTTGAGAGGCTTGAAGTTCTTGACATATATATCTTTCACTTGTTTGGTTAGAGTTAGCCCAGAATATTTTATATTTTGGCTATTGTGAAGGGAATTATTTCTCTAATTAGTTTTTCAGCCTGTTTATCATATTTATAAATGTGGACTACTAATTTATTTAAGTTAATTACATACCCAGCTACTTCGCTGAAGTTGTTTATCAGATGCAGAAGTTCTCTGGTAGAATTTTTGGTGCTGCTCATGTATATCATCATATCATTCGCAAATAGCAATACCTAAAAGGGGACATAACAAAAATGGAGAATTTTCAAAAAAATCAGATTCTACTACAAAAGCCTATACTCAACAAAGGTACAAAATATAGATGAAATAAATTGTTTTCTAGACATATACCACATACCAAAAATAAATCAAGAGCAGATAAAATATCTAAACAGGCCTATACCCTATCCTCCCAAAGAAATAAAGCCCAAGATCAGATGTGATTAGTGCACAATTCTACCATATACAAAAAGATTGAAATAATGCCATGCATCTTATCATATCACCATGGACTAAGGCTGATCTTCAATGACAACAAAAATGTCAGAAATTCCACATATACATTCAAGCTGAATAATGCTCTACTCAGTGATAACTTAGTCAAGAAAGAAATAAAGGAAGAATTTGAAGACTTTTTAGAATTGAATGAAAATGAAGGCACAACATATCCAAACTTATAGGGCACAATAAAAGCAGTGCTAAGAGGAAAACTCATACTTCTGAGTGCCTCCACTAGCACTTTGTGTGTTTGTTATATGTTGGGGCTTCTTTTCGGTATATGCCCAAGAGACATAGAGCTGGGTACTCAGGTAGGTCAATGTCCAATTTTCTGAGGAACCTCCAGACTGATTTCTAGAATGGTTGTACCAGTCTGCAATCCCACCAATAATGCAGGAGTGTTCCTCTTTCTCCATAACCTTGCCAGCATCTGCTGTCACCTGAGTTTTTGATCTTAGCCATTCTGACTGGTGTGAGGTGAAATCTCAGGGTTGTTTTGATGTGCATTTTCCTTATGACTAAAGATATTGAACATTTCTTTAGGTGCTGCTCAGCCATTTGGCATTCCTCAGCTGTGAATTCTTTGTTTAGCTCTGAACCCCATTTTTTTTAATAGGGTTATTGTCTCCCTGCAGTCTAAATTCATTTGTTCTTTGTATATTTTGGATATGATCACTCTATCAGTTGTAGGATAGGTAAAGATCTTTTCCCAATCTGTTGCTTGCCATTTTGTCCTAATAACAGTGTCCTTTGCCTTACCGAAGCTTTGTAGTTTTATGAGATCCCATTTGTCGATTCTTATGAAAATGATTTTAAATATATTTTTTTATTTTATTCTTATATTGAAACTTATAATAAGTGAAACAAAAATTTGAATGATTTTTTGTTCTCTACTCTTTTTTGATAATCTTTTCTTAGGGTTCTCTGTGGCTTATGATTTTGTAACTGGATTAGGAATAGCTATCCAATGAAAAACATTGTAAATTAATATGTAAAATACTTCCTAGGAGGAGTTCATCAGTTAACAATCAGGATGTAATTTTATCACAGGACTGTCACGAAAAAGAGGAAAATATGTAGATAACTATAAATTCCCTGGGCATATAACAAAGTACTATCTTGAATTGTTTCATTTTGATTAATACGATTTAGTTTCTGTCCTTAGGTAATGGTCTTTTATCAGACTATGCTATTGATTTTTCTAAATCTATCTATAGAAACAATGTCAGGTTACATACTGAGTGAGTACACAGAACAATGCTGTATGCAAGCTATCAAACAGAACTGAAACTGCATTGATATTCATATGTTCTAAAGATAATATGAAATGTATATATATACATATATATATATATATATGAGTAAATATTGAGTAATTGAAATGTACTTTTCAAAATTTGATACATAAAAACTCAGAACATTTCTACCTAATGCTCCTGGTATTTAGACTAAGCAGAAAAAAGAAAAAAGGAAAGAGCTTTAATACTTTAGTGTGTGTGTGTATGTGTGTGTGTGTGTGTGTGTGTGTGTGTGTGTGTGTGTGTGTGTGTAGGTGTATAAACTTAAGTTCCATGGAATGTGTTATTCCTTTGGTATTGATCATATGTTCAAAATGCATTTTGTTTATGCATATGTGAGACATTGTCTCCCATTGGTCTGGAACTGGCCAAATTGTTTTGACTGTCCAGCCAATGACTCAACGAATTTACTTCCTCAAAGGAATCTGCCAAGTCCTGAAATTACAGAAAAAGTTGGCTATGTTTTCATGTTTTTTATGGGTTCTAGGGATCAAAGGCAGATCCTTCTGTTTGTTAGGATAGTGCTCTGACACTGAATTGTGTTAAACAGGGCTGTGCATTTGAATTAAGTCTTTTTCTAAACTTATTTTACATATAACCATAATAAATATTTAAATCCATAAGATCAAAATTAGAGTTGATTATTTTCATTTTGAAAAGAAATTAAACAAATGAACATAGATTGGAATTGATAACCAAATTTCTTTATTGAGTCAAATTTGTGCTTATATATAGTAGGTAATAGAAGACTAAATAAACACTAAAAGAATGTATAGTGGTTGCTCAAAAATTTCTTGTGATTAAGAAATTACAATACAGGGCTGCAGAGCGGAACAGACCACCAACACTGCCCACCCCTGCCCACATCCCTGGCCCAAGAGGAAACTGTATACGGCCTCTGGGTTCCTGCAGAGGAGGGCCCAGGAGCAGGAGGACCACTGCGCATGAGACACCGCCATAATCTGAAGGAACAGACCGGATAAACAGTTCTCTGCACCCAAATCCCGTGGGAGGGAGAGCCAAACCTTCAGAGAGGCAGACACGTCTGGGAAACCAGAAGAGACTGCACTCTGCACACATCTCGGACACCAGAGGAAAACACCAAATGCCATGTGAAACCCTGGTGCACTGAAGCTCCCTCAAAGGGCGGCGCAGATCTTCCTGGTTTCTGCTGCTGCGGAGAGCTCATAAGCAACACCCCACGAGCAAACTTGAGCCTCGGGACCACAGGTAAGAAAATCTTTTCTGCTGCAAGTGACCTGCCTGGTGAACTCAAGACACAGGCCCACAGGAACAGCTGAAGACCTGTAGAGAGGAAAAACACGCCCGAAAGCAGAACACTCTGTCCCCATAACTGGCTGAAAGAAAACAGGAAAACAGGTCTACAGCACTCCTGACACACAGTCTTATAGGACAGTCTAGCCACTGTCAGAAATAGCAGAACAAAGTAACACTAGAGATAATCTGATGACAAGAGGCAAGCGCAGGAACCCAAGCAACAGAAACGAAGACTACATGGTATCATCGGAGCCCAATTCTCCCACCAAAACATACATGGAATATCCAAACACACCAGAAAAGCAAGATCTAGTTTCAAAATCATATTTGATCATTATGCTGGAGGACTTCAAGAAAGACATGAAGAACTCCCTTAGAGAACAAGTAGAAGCCTACAGAGAGAATCAAAAAAAAAATCCTGAAAAGAATTCAGGAAAAAAAACACAATCAAACAGTTGAAGGAATTAAAAAATGGAAATAGAAGCAATCAAGAAAGAACACATGGAAACAACCCTGGATATAGAAAACCAAAAGAAGAGACAAGGAGCTGTAGATACAAGCTTCACCAACAGAATACAAGAGATGGAAGAGAGAATCTCAGGAGCAGAAGATTCCATAGAAATCATTGACTCAACTGTCAAAGATAATGTAAAGCGGAAAAAGCTACTGGTCCAAAACATACAGGAAATCCAGGACTCAATGAGAAGATCAAAACTAAGGATAATAGGTATAGAAGAGAGTGAAGACTCCCAGCTCAAAGGACCAGTACATATCTTCAACAAAACCATAGAAGAAAACTTCCCTAACCTAAAAAAAGAGATACCCATAGACATACAAGAAGCCTACAGAACTCCAAATAGATTGGACCAGAAAAGAAACACCTCCCGTCACGTAATAGTCAAAACACCAAACGCACAAAATAAAGAAAGAATATTAAAAGCAGTAAGGGAAAAAGGTCAAGTAACATATAAAGGCAGACCTATCAGAATCACACCAGACTTTTCACCAGAAATTATGAAGGCCAGAAGATCCTGGACTGATGTCATACAGACCCTAATAGAACACAAATGACAGCCCAGGTTACTGTATCCTGCAAAACTCTCCAATTAACATAGATGGAGAAACCAAGATATTCCATGACAAAACCAAATTTACACAATATCTTTCTACAAATCCAGCACTACAAAGGATAATAAATGGTAAAGCCCAACATAAGGAGGCAAGCTATACCCTAGAAGAAGCAAGAAACTAATCGTCTTGGCAACAAAACAAAGAGAAGAAAAAGCACACAAACATAACACATCCAAATATGAATATAACAGGAAGCAATAATCACTATTCCTTAATATCTCTCAACATCAATGGCCTCAACTCCCCAATAAAAAGACATAGATTAACAAACTGGATACGCAACAAGGACCCTGCATTCTGCTGCCTACAGGAAACACACCTCAGAGACAAAGACAGACACTACCTCAGAGTGAAAGGCTGGAAAACAACTTTCCAAGCAAATGGTAGGAAGAAGCAAGCTGGAGTAGCCATTCTAATATCAAATAAAATCAATTTTCAACTAAAAGTCATCAAAAAAGATAAGGAAGGACACTTTATATTCATCAAAGGAAAAATCCACCAAGATGAACTCTCAATACTAAATATCTATGTCCCAAATACAAGGGCACCTACATACATAAAAGAAAGCTTACTAAAGTTCAAAACACACATTGCACCTCACACAATAATAGTAGCAGATTTCAACACCCCACTCTCATCAATGGACAGATCATGGAAACAGAAATTAAACAGAGACGAAGATAGACTAAGAGAAATCATGAGCCAAATGGACTTAACAGATATTTATAGAACATTCTATCCTAAAGCAAAAGGATATAACTTCTGCTCAGCTCCTCATGGTACTTTCTCCAAAATTGACCATATAATTGGTCAAAAAACGGGCCTCAACAGATACAGAAAGATAGAAATAATCCCATGCGTGATATCAGACCACCACGGCCCATAACTGGTCTTCAATAACAATAAGGGAAGGATGCCCACATATACGTGGAAATTGAACAATGCTCTACTCAATGATAACCTGGTCAAGGAAGAAATAAAGAAAGAAATTAAAGACGTTTTAGAATTTAATGAAAATGAAGGTACAACATATCCAAACTTATGGGACACAATGAAAGCTGTGCTAAGAGGAAAACACATAGCGCTGAGTGCCTGCAGAAAGAAACAGGAAAGAGCATATGTCAGCAGCTTGACAGCACACCTAAAAGCTCTAGAACAAAAAGAAGCAAATACACCCAGGAGGAGTAGAAGGCAGGAAATAATCAAATTCAGAGCTGAACTCAAATCAACCAAGTAGAAACAGAAAGGACCATAGAAAGAATAAACAGAACCAAAAGTTGGTTCTTTGAGAAAATCAACAAGATAGATAAACCCTTAGCCAGACTAACAAGAGGACACAGAGAGGGTGTCCAAATTAACAAAATCAGAAATGAAAAGGGAGACATAACTACAGATTCAGAGGAAATTCAAAAAAAATCATCAGATCCTACTACAAAAGCCTATATTCAACAAAACTTGAAAATCTACAGGAAATGGACAATTTCCTGGACAGATACCAGGTACCAAAGTTAAATCAGGAACAGATAAACCATTTAAACAACCCCATAACTCCTAAAGAAATAGACGCAATCTTTAAGAGTCTCCCAACCAAAAAGCCCAGGTCCAGATGGGTTCAGTGCAGAATTCTATCAGACCTTCACAGAAGACCTCATACCAATATTATCCAAACTATTCCACAAAATTGAAACAGATGGAGCACTACAAATTCCTTCTATGAAGCCACAATTACTCTTATACCTAAACCACAAAAGACCCAACAAAGAAAGAGAACTTCAGACCAATTTCCCTTATGAATATCGATGCAAAAATACTCAATAAAATTCTGGCAAACCGAATCCAAGAGCACATCAAAACAATCATCCACCATGATCAAGTAGGCTTCATCCAAGGCATGCAGGGATGGTTTAATATACAGAAAACCATCAACATGATCCATTATATAAACAAACTGAAAGAACAAAACCACATGATCATTTCATTAGATGCTGAGAAAGCATTTGACAAAATTCAACACCCCTTCATGATAAAAGTCCTGGAAGGAATAGGAATTCAAGGCCCATACCTAAACATAGTAAAAGCCATATACAGCAAACCAGTTGCTAACATTAAACTAAATGGAGAGAAACTTGAACAATCCCACTAAAATCAGGGACTAGACAAGGCTGCCCACTCTCTCCCTACTTATTCAATATAGTTCTTGAAGTTCTAGCCAGAGCAATCAGACATCAAAAGGAGGTCAAGGGGATACAGATTGGAAAAGAAGAAGTCAAAATATCACTATTTGCAGATGATATGATAGTATATTTAAGTGATCCCAAAAAGTTCCACCAGAGAACTACTAAAGCTGATAAACAACTTCAGCAAAGTGGCTGGGTATAAAATTAACTCAAATAAATCAGTAGCCTTCCTCTACACAAAAGAGAAACAAGCCGAGAAAGAAATTAGAAACGACACCCTTCATAATAGACCCAAATAATATAAAATTCCTCGGTGTGACTTTAATCAAGCAAGTAAAAGATTTGTACAATAAGAACTTCAAGACACTGAAGAAAGAAATTGAAGAAGACCTCAGAAGATGGAAAGATCTCCCATGCTCAAGGATTGGCAGGATTAATATAGTAAAATGGCCATTTTACCAAAAAGCGATCTACAGATTCAATGCAATCCCCATCAAAATACCAATCCAATTCTTCAAAGAGTTAGACAGAACAATTTGCAAATTCATCTGGAATAACAAAAAACCCAGGATAGCTAAAAACTATCCTCAACAATAAAAAAAAACTTCAGGGGAATCACTATCCCTGAACTCAAGCAGTATTACAAACAATAGTGATAAAACTGCATGGTATTGGTACAGAGACAGACAGATAGACCAATGGAATAGAATTGAAGACCCAGAAATGAACCCACACACCTATGGTCACTTGATTTTTGACAAAGGAGCCAAAACCATCCAATGGAAAAAAAAGATAGCATTTTCAACAAATGGTGCTAGTTCAACTGGAGGTCAACATGTAGAAGAATGCAGATCGATCCATGCTTATCACCCTGTACAAAGCTTAAGTCCAAGTGGATCAAGGACCTCCACATCAAACCAGACACCTCAAACTAATAGAAGAAAAACTAGGGAAGCATCTGGAACACATGGGCACTGGAAAAATTTCCTGAACAAAACACCAATGGCATGCTCTAAGATCAAGAATCGACAAATGGGATCTCATAAAACTACAAAGCTTCTGTAAGGCAAAGGACACTGTGGTTAGGACAAAATGGCAACCAACAGATTGGGAAAAGATCTTTACCAATCCTACAACAGATAGAGGCCTTATATCCAAAATATACAAAGAACTCAAAAAGTTAGACCGCAGGGAGACAAATAACCCTATTAAAAAATGGGGTTCAGAGCTAAACAAAGAATTCACAGCTGAGGAATGCCGAATGGCTGAGAAACACCTAAAGAAATGTTCAACATCTTTAGTCATCAGGGAAATGCAAATCAAAACAACCCTGAGATTTCACCTCACACCAGTGAGAATGGCTAAGATCAAAAACTCAGGTGACAGCAAATGCTGGAGAGGATGTGGAGAAAGAGGAACACTCCTCCATTGTTGGTGGGATTGCAGACTGGTACAACCATTCTGGAAATCAGTCTGGAGGTTCCTCAGAAAATTGGATATTGAACTGCCTGAGGATCCAGCTATACCTCTCTTGGGCATATACCCACAAGATGCCCCAACATATAAAAAAGACACGTTCTCCACTATGTTCATCGCAGCCTTATTTATAATAGCCAGAAGCTGGAAAGAACCCAGATGCCCTTCAACAGAGGAATGGATACAGAAAATGTGGTACATCTACACAATGGAATATTACTCAGCTATCAAAAACAATGACTTTATGACATTCATAGGCAAATGGTTGGAACTGGAAAATATCATCCTGAGTGAGGTAACCCAATCACAGAAAAACACACATGGTATGCACTCATTGATAAGTGGCTATTAGCCCAAATGCTTGAATTACCCTCGATGCCTAGAACACATGAAACTCAAGACGGATGATCAAAATGTGAATGCTTCACTCCTTCTTTAAAAGGGGGAACAAAATAACCTTGGCAGGGAATAGAGAGGCAAAAGATTAAAACAGAGACTGAAGGCACCCTTCAGAGCCTGCCCCACATGTGGCCCATATATACAACCACCCAATTAGACAAGATGGATGAAGCAAAGAAGTGCAGACCGACAGGAGCCGGATGTAGATCGATCCTGAGAGACACAGCCAGAATACAGCAAATACAGAGGCGAATGCCAGCAGCAAACCACTGAACTGAGAATAGGACCCCAGTTGAAGGAATCAGAGAAAGAACTGGAAGAGCTTGAAAGGGCTCGAGACCCCATATGTACAACAGTATCAAGCAACCAGAGCTTCCAGAGACTAAGCCACTACCTAAAGACTATACATGGACTGACCCTGGACTCTGACCTCATAGGTAGCAATGAATATCCTAGTAAGAGCACCAGTGGAAGGGGAAGCCCTGGGTCCTGCTAAGACTGAACCCCCAGTAAACTAGACTGTTGGGGGGAGGGCGGCAATGGGGGGAGGGTGGGGAGGGGAACACCCATAAGGAAGGGATGGGGGGAGGGGGATGTTTCCCCGGAAACCAGGAAAGGGAATAACACTTGAAATGTATATAAGAAATACTCAAGTTAATAAAAAAAAAAGAAATTACAATACAAACTATTTTTATAACAGATAAGAATGTATAAAAAGTATCATAGTTATTAGATGACACCCAATCAATGAAAGTCTCTTTATGGCATAATCCAAGGTTCAGTGGGTAAAAGCTATGCCATAAGGCAGGTTATAGTCGTAGAAATGATTTGATTGTCTAATCTTTACAGAGTCTAAGTTCAATTATACCTATTACTAGTGAGTGCTCTATTCACAACATGTAGATAATGCAAATGGTTGAAATTATAAGTTAAAACAAATAGTATCTTAAATTTCACACTTTTCTTATAGTAACAATTAATTTATAAAAGTGATGAGATGTAGAGTAGTAGTACTATATAGTGGCATTTGTGATTGGGAGTACAAAGATGCCTTCTACAGGTGATTAAACTGATGCTCTGTAGGCAACAACTTCTTCATGGCTCCCTTCAATAGATCTTGGTGAGATGTCTATGGTTCTAAACAGTTTATTGTCACAGTGGAAAGTGGATGCACAAAACCATACCTCTTCTCAGACTAGGCCTGAGATTAAATACCTTTTGCAGAGAGGAATGTCTGGGAAGGAAGTTTATCAACTATGTGCTCCAGGTCTCTAGGTATCTCATTAGAACGGAGAACTCTGTTTTGAGCCTATATTACCACAGGTCATGCTTCTTTTATGTGATAAGCATGTCTTCCAAGTCAGAAATCTGGCATGGAACTGTGAATCACTTTAGCCTCAGGGGTGTGCCCACCAAGTATCTTGATCTCAACCTGCTCTACCTTACCAAACTTCCAGGCATGGTATTATGTACCACAATGAAAGAATAAAGATAAAAAGAAAGGAGATACACAGGAAGGATGATACAGATAGAGGACATAGAGAGAGATATAGAACCAGTAAAGTCCACAAGACCAGATGAGGAAGTTAAAACATAAGAAGCTAGATAACACAAACTCTAAAGTATCACTGAATTGACTTTCAAGAAGGGAAGTGTGAGGTCCATATATGAGGAGATTCAATTCAGCACTCAGATCATTGTAATAAGTCATTTAAAGGACAAATGTGCTGAGATTCTGACTAATTTTAAAGTTAAAGTTGCCAAACAACCTACATACTCTACTCTGCATACCAAGGATGAAATGTGAAGGGAATGCATGTAGAAATAGTGATTTCTCATTAGAAATACTGGCAAATAGGTTTAATTAGAGGAGGGAAACTCGTACTCATAATAATACAGTCTTCATGTTTTAGGTATCTTAGGTAGGATGAAGAGTGTTGTGAGACTCACTAGACTCTGAGAGAAAACTTACTACCTGCTGAAGGCTAAAGAGTTATAAAATCTGACATTATAAGCAGAAAGATGGCCAACAGTGTTGTGTAGCCTATAGACATAGTACTATTAATCAAATTGTCTAGTTGTAGAGAAAGCAACACAATAATCGAGTCATGATGTTAAAACCCACATAGGTACTGTTCTTACTGGAAAGCCTGCAATTAACTTGCAAGGGAAAATGAAGCAATGGAGATGGACTCTATTGTTGTACTCACATACAAAACTACGTAGAGAAAGGTTAGAAGAGAGTGTCTATAAATGATTAGAAACACTCAGGCTTGGATGTTGCACCATACAGAGACAGACTCTTCACTCCTGCCCAATAATTGTTTTTCTTTTTCTTTTGCAAGAGTAGTAAGTCTGATGGAGTTTGTATAATCATATTTTCTAAACACCTTTTCTTTTCATTCTGACATTGTCACTCATTGCATTATTTTTATTGGATATTTTATTTATTTACATTGCAAATGTTATCTCTTTTCCCAGTTTCCTCTCCTCAAACCCCTATCCCATCACCACTCCCCATGTGTCTATGAGGGTGCTCCCACACCCACCCAACCACTCCCTCCTGACCACACTAACATTCCCCAAAACTGGGGCAATGAGCCTCCACAGGACCAAGGGCCTCTCTTCCCTTTGATACTAGATGACATCCACTGCGACATATCCAATTGGAGCCATGGATCTCTCCATGTGTACTTTTTGGTCAGTGGATTAGTCTCTTGGAGCTCTGCGGAGTCTGGTTGGTTGATACTGTTGTTCTTCCTATGGGGTTACAGCTCCTTCAGTCCAATCAGGTCCTTCAGTCTGTTCTCTGATTCCTTTACTGGGGACCCTGTGTTCAGTTCAATGTTTGGCTACAAACATCTTCTGTTGTATTTGTCAGGCTCTGGCAAAAAGCAAAACAAAACAAAACAAAACAAAAAAACAACCAAACAACAACAAAAAACAACAACAACAACAACAAAACAAACAAACAATCAAAAAAACCACAGATGACAGCTATATCAGGCTCCTGTCGGCAAGCACTGCTTGGAATCTGCAACAGTGTCTGAGTTTGGTGTATGTATATGGGATGGATCTGCAAGTGGACCTTTCTGGATGGCCTTTCCTTCAGTCTTTGCTGTACAGATTGTCTCTACATTCCTCCTGTGATTATTTTGTTTCCCCTTATAGGAAGGACTAAGTGTCCAAACTGGTTTTCTTTCCTCTTTGTGTTGTCCTGAATTTCTTTAAGGGAGTTATTTATGTCCTCCCTAAAGTCCTCTATCATCATCATGGCATGTGATTTTAAATCTGAATCTTGCCTGTCCTATGTTATGGGATATCCAGGACTTGCTCCAGTGGAAGAACTGGGTTCTAAGGTTGCCAAGTAGTCTTGGTTTCTGATGCTTAAGGTCTTGTGCTTGCCTCTTAGATTCTGGTTACCTCTGGTGTTAGTTGGTCTTGCTGTATATGACAGGAGCCTGTCCCTCTTGTGAGCCTGTGAGCCTGTGATCTTAGGTATGTTAGCACCTGGGAGCCCGTTCCCTCTAGGTGATATTTGGGTGTGGAGAACTATTTCACAAGGTTAGCTCTGTTCTGCTGATGGAAACCTGAAGCATGCTGTCCACAGTTGTTCCATGGGTCCTGACACCTGTGGTCTCCTGATGGGTCACTCTTTGGCCAGCTATTAGAGGAAAAGTGTTGGTCTCACCCATGAACTTAGAAATGACAGGACTCCTGGGATGTCATATCTCTCTGTGTGGGATTTATGTAAGGAGATCTGTGGAACAAGGTTAGCTCTGGGGTGCATATGGAGATCAGCCATTGCTCTAAATAGAACCTTTAAGTGTATCATCCTATCATCTATTCTCTTTGCCTTTTCTCTTCTATATTTTATATTATTTCACTTGTAATTGAAAATCTTATTCTGAATATTTTCTTGCCATTTTTGTTTTGCTTAGTTTATTTAATTTTAATTGCTTATTATTTAATTCAAATGCTGTCCCTTCCAGGTGCACACCTCACAGAGTTCCTCATCTATCTCCCTTCATTTTGCTTCTGAGTGGGTGGGCTCCCTTGTGTATCCTCCCACATAGGGGTTGCATGAAGTCTAAGCAGGATTAAATACATCTCCTTTCACTGAGGCCAGGCAAGGCAGCTCTCTAGACATGTATGCCAGGAGTCTCATACTCTTTCATTGATAGCTCCATATCTGAAAGCTCCCAAGGGTCTAGTTTAGTTGACACTGTTGGACTTCCTGTGGGATTCTACCACTTTCAGTAACTTCAATCATTCCTGAGTTCTTCAATAATGTTTCCTGGCCTTTGACCATTGATTAGATGTGTGGTTCTGCATCTGTTTCAGTCAGCTGCTGAGTTAAGCCCATCAGAGGACAGTTATGAGAGGCTCCTCTTTTTAAGCACATCAGAGTATCATTTATAGTATCAGGGATTTGTGCTTGATGATGGGATGGGTCTCAAATTGGGGATGCTTATTGTTCGGACAGTCCTCCAGTCACAGTTTGATATTTTCTCTGCATTTCTTTTAGCTAGAACAAATTTCCACTTCTACAATTCATATCTGGTATCATATAGACATATTATCTTTTCTTTTTAAAATAAAATATTCAATTGTTATTGGAGATGAAAGGTTAATCCTTTTAAAGGTCTACATTCATTTTTTCACAAGAACCTTTATTAATTGTGGTTGGATTTGTAGTAAGAGTTCCATTTATAGAGTGATTTTGAAAATTGTGCCTGGTGATCTGAGGGATACAGAGAGCTTAAATACTGAGTTACACCCAAGGAAGTTTTAAACCGAAATCCTTCTAAAATCTAATATAACCTGACTTCCGAATAAATGATGTCAATAGAATAACCCTATGTTTTAATTCATTTATAAGTTTGTTCATGAACTTTGATTTCAATAAAAAATCTTACTGTTGTCCTTTTAAATTTGTTCTCTTGTATTTACTAGACCAGAATTCATTACTGTGGAGTTAGCAATTTTGAAAATTACTTTGAATTTCATGATTTTTTTATTTAGCTAATCGAAACATGTTCAACTTCAGTATCACTTGTATCCTTTTATCCTACAATTATACAGTGACATATACAAACAAAAACATGTGGTGATTCGAAAGAAATGGCCCCCTAGGCTCATAGGAAATAGCCTTTTTTGAAAATGTTAGGATAAATGATCTTGTTGGAGTAGGTGTGGTCCTGATAGTGGAAATCTGTCATTGAGAGTAGGATTAAAGTATCAGAAACTTAAACCAAGATTAATGGATCAGTCTTTCTTCCAACTTCCTGTAGATCAGATGGAAAACTCTCATTTCTTCTCCAGCAACCTCTTTGCATGCACGCTGCCATGCTTTCCACTATGATGTCAATAGAATAAATCTCTGCTCTCTTTATCCCAAGTCCCTTCCAACCTCTACATCCTATGAGTATTTTGTTACACTTTCAAAAAAGGACTGCGGCATCCATACTTTGGTCTTACTTCTTCTTGAACTTCATATGGTCTGTGAGTCATATTATGAATATTCTGACCTATTTGCCTAATATGCACTTAGGGAAATAAGGAGGGTTGGGCAGATCAAGTTTGGGAGACAGGGATGATATACAGAGGGTCAGGAAATTGAAGAGAGATGTATATCAATGGAGGATGGGGAACTGAAGATAACCACCAGAAAGTCCCAGATTCCAGGAAAGCAAAAGGCACTCAGGACCCAAAGGGGATGAGATTAGTTGAAATGCCCAAAAAAGGAGAGAGATAAACTGTAGAGATTATATTCATAGGTTAGGCGAAGCCTCCATTTGAAAGATGGGATCACACATTCATCTCCAATTTTTAATCCAGAATTGCTCCTGTCTAAAAAAATTACAGGGACAATGTCTGAGCAGAGACTGCCATACCTGGGGATCCATCCCATATACAGACACCAAACCCAGACACTATTGTGGATACCAAGAAGTGCTTGCTGACAGGAACCTGATATAGTCTTTTACTGAGAGACTTTGCCAGAACCTAGTAAATACAGATGTTGATACTCACAGCCAACCATTGGACTGAACACAGGGACCCCAAGTGAGGAATTAGGGAAAGGACTGAAGGGCTGAAAGGTTTTGCAATCCCACAGGAAGAACAAAATTATCAACAAACTATAACCCCCAGAGCTCCCAGGATCTGAACCACCAACCAAAAAGTACACATGGAGGGACCCATGACTCCAGCTGCATATGTAGCTGAGGATAGCCTTATCTGGCATCAATGGGAGGAAGGACACTTGGTCCTGTGAAGGCTCAATGTCTTACTGGAGGGGAATGCCAAGGTGGTGAAGTGGGGGTGGGTGGGTGTGTGGGGGAGCACTTTCATTGAAGCAGGTAGATGGGAGATAGGATAGGGAGTTTTCAGAGGAGAAACCAGAAAGTGGATAACATTAGAAATGTAAATAAAATATCTAAAAAAGGGGAATAAATCTCTGAGCCCAAATTCAAGACTTAATTACATTGTTTCTTTTATAAACATTCCAGTGGTCGTGATGTGTTTTCATAGCAATGGAAACCCTGAGAACAACAGAAGTTGTTTCTATGAGTGGGACATTGCTCTGATACACATAACAGTGCTTTTGTTTGGAGGATTGTTGACTTTGGAACATTGGATTAGGATAGCATTGACTACTTTGAGTGAGACTTTAATGGACCATACAAGTAGGAACATGGAGGACAGTGGTTCTGAGGGTCATGTGACCTGTGGGGATATGGATCAAGATGTTTTAGGGGAGAAGAATATTTCTATGTGTCTTAGAGACAGTTCTTGTGATATTTTGGTAAACAATGTGGTTACATTTTATCCTTGATCAAAAAGTTCTCCTAACCTAAATTGAAGAGCTATGCTTTGCCAATACCTTGGAGACAAATGCACGGTGATCTCCGAGTTTGAGGCCAGTCTGGTCTAGAAATGAACTTCAATAATAACCATGTTTAAGGAGTGAAAGAAACCACTGAAAGAAAATCTGGTTACTTTGGTTGTAATAGGTTTGTCTCCAATAGATTCATGTGTTCAAATACTTTGCTATAAGAAATGGCACTATTAGTAAGTGTAGTCTTTTTGGAGGAGCTGTGGCCTTTGTGGAGGAAGTGTGTCACTGTGTAGGCCAGTCTTGAGGTCACCTATAATCAGGCTCCACCATATGTGGAATTCAGTCTCCTCCTTGCTGCCTATAGAAGGCAGTCACCATCTGGCTGATTTCAAATCAAGATGTAGAATTCTGGGCTCCTAAAGAACCATATTTCTCCATGGGCTGTCATGGTCCTGCCATCATAAAGGACTAAGCCTCTGAAACTCTAAACCAGCTCCGATTAAAGGCCTGACTTTGTTAAAGTTTTAGTTGTCATGGTATCTCTTCATAGCAACAAAACCATAACTTTGACATAGCTTAAAGTTGATTTAAATGATAGAATCATGGTTCAGCCTTAGCAAGCAGCAGAACTATTCAGCCTCAATCATATGGTTCTGATTTTTGAGACAAGGATTCAAGAAAGGGACTAAAAAATCTTCCTCAATGACCAACATCCACTGAGACCAGAGATATATCAGAGATTTCCTTGATGGAAGTCTAGAGACACCATTATATGAAGCTGTAAAGTTGAAGCCTGAATTGCTCTGAAGTCGCTAAGATATTGGGGATGTAGAGCTATAGGAGCACTGTATACAGGGTGTGGAACCAGACTAATAGATGCAATGTGAATACAGGTCACAAAGCTTAAATGGATTTGAGATCTGGAGAGTAATTTGATACATGGAGATGCAGGACTTGGAACTTGCCCAACATGTTTTTGGTCTATATTTGGTCCAGTATTTTCTCATTATGCTTCTGGACCTCCCTTTTGGAATAGTAATTTACATTCTGTGCCATTATATGTCAGATGTATGGGATCTGTTTTTTCATTTTGATTTCATTTGATTTTATAGAGGATGATAGTTAAAGATTACTCTAAGTATCAAAAACTTTGAACTGTGAAGAGTTGAGACTGTGATGGATTTTGGGGGCTTTTGAAGTTAGACTAAATGCATGTTGTATTATTGTATGGACACAAGCCTATGGGTGCCAGTAAAAAGAATATGGCGATATGAGTGAAAATATCACCCTAGGTCCCTACATCAGGACATGTATCCTTGTTGGAACATCCCTATTAGGAACATGAATCTACTCAATGCTACCTTGCTATAGGAAGTCTGTCACTGGGAGTTGGTGTTGAGGTTCTGGAAACTCAAGCTAAGCACAGTGACTCACTTACTCTTCCAACTTCCAGGAGATGGAGATGTAGAAATCTCAACTACTTCTACAGCATCATGTCTGCATGTACTTCACCATGTTGGAAATGAACTAAGCCGCTGAATCTATGAAAAAGCCCTATTTTTTTTTTTTTTTTGGTTCTTTTTTTCGGAGCTGGGGACCGAACCCAGGGCCTTGCGCTCCCTAGGCAAGCGCTCTACCACTGAGCTAAATCCCCAACCCCCCTATTTTTTTTCTTTATGAGGAGTTGTTGTGATCATGATGTTTCTCTGCACAGTGATAGAAACCCTATGATACAGGTTATCATAAGAAGAGTTCTCAGCAGAAACACCTCAAGGCATGAGGACATGGTGGTATAAATATCAAGATGTAAATGTCAGTAGCTACTAGCTCAGATCAATGCATTGAAAAAGCTCTGATTTATAACTAAGCCAAAATTACACATGAGACAGAAATAGATTGACAAACGGGAGCCAAGAATGTTTTATTAATTATGCAATTTACAAAATATTAGGGAATAATGCACATCACTCATAGAAATTTTAAATGTTAATAGACTCCATTTACTAACCAAAAATACAAAGCATAATATATTAAAATAAAGACAAACAACAGCAACCATAGATGTTGCTTAAAAAATAACATTTCAGAGAAAATCAAATACAGCATTACATTGAAAAGTCACAAGACATATTTCATAAAAATAGAATTAGCATAAGAACATGTTGGTTCATGCCAATATCTGACAAAACTAAAAGTAGTCAGGAGAGACAATAGGTATTTCATGTTGATAAATGACTTTTTGTCAAGAGGATACTACAATTTTTAAGATTCATGAACTGAAAATTGATAAATACTATTTTCTGAAATAAACTGTATTGGATATACAGTGACAAAGCAATCTCAACCAAAGAAAAAAGGGTTATTTCAACTGACAGTTCTTAATATTAGGCAAATCATGTACTAAAAGTAACAAAGAAATATCAGAATTTCATGTCATTATAGATTAAACTTAGGAGATATCTATAGATGATTGTCCTTTAAAATTTCAAAGTACATGTTCTTCATAGAAGGCAATGCAATTTTCTGTATTCTTTGTGTGTGTGTGTTTGTGTGTGTGTGTGAGAGAGAGAGAGAGAGAGAGAGAGAGAGAAAGAGAGAGAGAAAGAGAGAGAGAGAGCAAGAGACAGATTCAAATGTAAAGAGAGGATGAGAGAAATGTATTTGTTAGTAAAATAATGAATCTGTGAGTATATCATCTTATATGTATGTGCAAATGTGTGCATGAGGAGGAAAAATGTCAATAGTGTGTGTGTGTGTGTGTGTGTGTGTGTGTGTGTGTGTGTGTGTGTGTGTTTCAGAATATGAATTCACAGCCTTAGAAGCCATTTTAAAGACTAAGAAGTATCCTAGACCTGGAATTTTTATTACAACAAAATCACATTTGTATATACAAAACATTTAATATGATTCTCTCACCATTCTAGAATAAAATGACCAATCAAGAGTAAGAAAAATTAAGGGGTTGGGGATTTAACTCAGTGGAAGAGCCCTGGCAAAGAAAGCGAAAGGCCCGGGGTTTGGTCCCCAAATCAGAAAAAAAAAAAAAAAGAACCAAAAAAAAAAAAAAAGAGTAAGAAAAATTAAATAAAATAAACTCTGGGAAACTGACCAAACACTATTCTAAAGTTAATATTTAAGATAATGATTAGGAGGAGGGTAAAAATACAGCAATTAAGTTCCAACAAATAATATATTTGATTAAAAAATAATTATTACATAATAAATTGTATGGCCTATATATTTAGGATAAGTTGGAAAGGACCTAAAACGAAAACAAAATGTAGCAAAAACTGAGATGCTTCAACAAATACAATGAAAAATTTAGTATCTCTAGGCATCTTTTGAAAATCTATATTTAATATACTTGACCATATAAAAGACATGATTAAATTTGTACACACATGTGACCTATCTAAATTAAACCAATAATAAAAGGAATTCAGTTCTATAATCAGCAATGAATTTGGAGGAGTTATAAAATCTTTAAACAATGTCTGGATGAATTTACTACTTAACACTGCCAAAACTTTAATGAAGAACTAATCTCAAAACTATTCAAACTTAAAGTATCCCATAAAATAGAAAGTTAATGAGATGTTACTACTCAATTTTTATTATCCAGTAAAAAATTAATGAAAACAAAGAGAAGAACCTAACAAGAAAAGAAAATTAGAGGTCTAACCATCTTCTTAAAGAACTTGAATGAAAAAAAAATCATCACAAAATCATATTTGAAAAATAGTTTATCATGACTATCTGCATTTTTATGGAAAAATATGTTTTGTTATGTTCAATTCCATAAATTTATATATATATATATATATATATATATATATATATATACAGACACACACACACACATATATATTTCACAGATCAAAGGAAAGAAATCCATTGATCACATTAACATCCAGAAATGGCTTTTAGCAAAGTCTCTCATCTCTTTATGACAATGCTCTGAATTTAGTTTTAATAAAAGAATCAGAATCAGTTTAATATGTGAAAAGTATATAGCAATCCTACTTTAATTTTATCCTAATTGAGGTTGAATATAAATGCAATTTTAGTAAAACAGGAATGAGAACACAGAATCTGCTGTTCTAATACAATACTTGACTTTAGAGCTAAAGATGTGAAACAAACAAACGAAAAAGACAAGAAAGAATTCAATATAATGCCCATTACACATAATATCTTTTAAAAAATTAATCTGGAAGAAGTTGAGAAGGACAACCCTATAGGAAGACAAGTAACCTCAACTAACCTGGAGCCCTGAGATCTCTCAGACACTGAACCACCAAACAGGCACCTGATGTGAGGTACCTGACACATATACTGCAGAGGACTGTCTGGTATGGTCTCAGTGAGAGAAGGTACACCTATCCCTTGAGAGACTTGAGGCCCCAAGGAGTGGAGCGGTCTATTGGAGTGGGGAGAGTGTTGGGGACATCCTCTTGGGGACAGAGGAGGAGGTATGGGATGAGGAACAGTCATCAGATGATGGACTTAGAGGGGGACAATGACTGGACTGTAAAAATAGATTAAATAGATAATAATCATAATCATAATAGTAGTAGTAGTAGTAGTAGTAGTAGTAGTAGTAGTAGTAGTAGTAGTAGTAGTAGTAGTAGTAATAGTCATAAAATCTGAAACTGAAAGATGGCATGGCCTGTAAAATTCCTTCCATGAAAGTCCAAGGAAGTGAATGTAAACTTCAGAATCTTTAGTGAACACCTAGAAATATCAGTTCATCAGAGCAAAGACAGCTAGCCAGCTATTCTAGACAAATGTGTGAACTCTTGAAAAGACATTGTCTCATGAAAACGATGGATAGGAAACACACCTGTTATTGGCTTCTTTACATACACATACACACATAAATGAACCAAAGTTTAGCTGTATGTCCAAGAAACCTGACATTGTTAGAACATAATCATAAGAAGAAAACCTCAATGTATAGGTAGAGAAACATACTTTATGTGAAGCACCTCAAACATTCAAATAAAAGTTAGAATTTTCAAATGGAATGATAGAAAGTCAAAAATTCTGTAGAGCAGAAAACACAAATTATACAAATTATCATGAAGATTTACCCTAAAGAACAGAAGGATATTTTTCATAACTATCAATCTGGCAAACAAGAAGTATAAAATATAGGGCTCCAAACTATAATTTTAAAGCAATAAATAAACAATATATTGACAAGAATAAATAATTAAAATTTTAATGTAGAAAATAATTCTATAAATAATAGATGCACACTATAAATACTGTTTATAAATTGTTCAAAATTTTAACCATCAGATCAAAACAAACTAAAACTACCTGTAGATTTTACTTTATCATATTCAGAATTGATAAATTTGAGGAAATAATGTTAAATAAAATTGCATAAGAAAGGCAATACTTGCATATTTCTTTGGGGTCTATAACTTGCTCTGTCTACTACATAAATAATATGATTGTTCAAAATTTAAAAATAAGGGACAGTAAGTATAGTAAATCAGACCTAGAATTTGAATTTCTTCCCCATGTGAACAAAGCAGAATTTGATAGTGTGGATGGTTTTTCTGTGACAGAGATTATATGTCATACTATTAAGCACATCACAATATACTTATATTATCTAGAATGAACTAAACTTCCTTATACTTAAAAATAAATGTAAATACACATGCATTTTTTAACAAAAATGATTTAATGCAATGAAGAAACACTTTCTATGTTACAAAAACGTCATTTGGCAAGTTGAAGATTAGTAAAAAGTTGATAGGTTAGTTAATGAATACCTGGTAAGAGTTAACTCTTATAAGAATTAGTTATTTTTGGAAAAGTTTATTATTGTGTATTTCTGTCCACAATATCTTCCTGAAGAATTCCTATTGAGAGAGTAACCAGTATCCAGAACATTGCCAATTTGCATCCTTAGTGATAAGTTATGAATATAACATTTTCCAAACAGTCAAATACTTTTGCTTCAATATATTTTTTACACTACATTTTTTTTGCATTCAGTTTGTTTCTATCAACAGACCTAACTTGAGTGGTAAGTGATTTAATATCAGTCGGACACAAGACAAAGAGACTTTCAGTAAATCTGGGTTTAGATAAATTGTCCTCTCTGAGAAACCACAGCAATCACAAAGCTTGGTTTGTTCACTATAGATGAACAAGGAGGAGGGTTTAATATCTATAAGAAAAAGAAAGGCAGGGCTATTATATATCATTGAATAAGATTATGAGTTTGTCTTACAACAGTTGGGAAGCAGTGTTAACACCTAAATATCTCAGGGAGAAAGCTAAATGTTTTGCACATACTGTGAGCATTAACCCAAGGATGAAACATAAGTTTTTGCATTTTTTCCCCTTGGGATGAGACTATGGCCCTTAACATTCCAGAATCTCTGTCAACTAAACATATCTAATCAGTTTTTGAAACATTAATGATTTCTTCTGCTCCCTACATACACATTTATTAAGCATGGGCTTGAATATTTCTAATTCAATCAAATTTTGACTATGTATATTTTTTGGGATTTTTTTATTTACATTTCAAATCCCCTTTCCCGGTTTCCTTTCCATAAATACCCTATCCTATGCCCCCTCCCCCTTCTTCTATGAGAGTGTTCACTCATCCATCAACCCAGCCCTTTTGCTCCCTACCTTGACATTACCCAAAACTGGGGGGTCCAGCCTTGGCAGGACCAAGGGCTTCTCCTCCTGTTGGTGCCCAACAAGGCCATCCATCCTCTGCTACATATGCAGCTGGAGACATGGGTCTGTCCATGTGTACTCTTTGGATAGTGGTTTAGTCTGTGGCAGCTCTGGCTGGTTGATATCATTGTTCTTATGGGGTTTCAAACCCCTTCAGCACATTCAATTTTTTTCTCTAACTCCTACAATTGGGACCCCATTCTAAGTTCAATAGTTAGCTGCAGGTATTCACCTCTATTTAGATGAAACCATCTGATGCTGATTCAACTTTGATACCTGGTATCTGTCTAGAAAATTGTCCATCACTTCCAGATTTTCCAGTTTTGTTAAGTATAGGCTATTGCAGTAGGATGTGATAATTTTTTTTTAATTTCCTCAGATTCTGTTGTTATGTCTTGCGTTTAATTTATGATTTTGTTAAATTGGATATTCTCTCTGTGCTCCTGGTTAGTCTGGCTAAAAGTTTATATATCTTTTGGATTTTCTCAAAGAACCAATCAATTTTGTCGATTCTTTGTGTAGTTCTTTTGTTTCTACTTGGTTGATTTCAGCCCTGAGTTTGATTACTTCCTACTGTCTAATTCTCTTGCATCTATCTGCTTCTTTATTTTTCTAGAGCTTTCAGGTGTTCTGTCAAGCTGCTCTCTCTTGTTTCTTTTTGGAGGCACTCAGAGCTATGAGCTTTTCTCTTATCATTTCTTTCATCTTGTCCCATAAGTTTAGGTATGTTGTGCCTTCATTTTCATTAAATTCAAAAACGTCTTTTATTTCTTTATTTCTTCCTTGACCAAGTTATCAATGACTAGAGTACTGTTCAGCTTCCATGTGTATGTAGGCTTTCTGTTGTTGTTGTTGTTGTTGTTGTTGTTGTTGTTGTTGTTGTTGTTGAAGTGCAACTTTAGTCAGTGGTGATATAATCGTATGTATGGGATTATTTAAAAAATCTTGTATCTATCGAGGACTGTTTTGTGACCAATTATATGGTCAATTTTGGAGGAGAAAGTACCATGAGGTACTGAGAAGAAGGTATATTCTTATGTTTTAGGATGTCATATTCTATAGCCATCAGTTAAATACACTTGATTCATAACTTCTGACAGTGTCTCTGTGTCTCTGTTTACTTTCTTTTTCTATGATCTCTCCTTTGTTGAGACTGGGGTGATTAATCTCCCACTGTTATTGTGTGAGGTACAATGTGTGCTTTGGGCTTTAATAAATTTTCTTTTATGAATGTAGGTGCCCTTGCATTTGGAACATAGATATTCAGGATTGAGAATTCATCTTGTTGGATTTTTCCTTTGATGAATATGAAGTTTCCTTCCTTACCCTTTCTGATGACTTTGGTTGAAAGTCGATTTTATTCAATATTGAAATAGCTACTCAAGCTTGTTTCTTGGAAGCATTTGCTTGGAAAATTGTTTTCTAGCCTTTTGCTCTGAAGTAGTATCTGTTTTTGTCACGGAGATGGAGGAGGGAAGTAATATGTGTGCTTACTATATGCAGCAAAATGCTGGATCCTCTCTCTGTATCTAGTCTGTTAGTCTATGTAATTTTATTGGGGAATTGAGTCCACTGATATTAAGAGATATTAAGGAATAGTGATTGTTGTTTCTTGATATTTTTGTTGTTAGAGGTGGAATTACGTTTGTGTGGCTATTTTTTTCTTGGGTTTATTGTAAGACGATTACAGTCTTGCTTTTTCTAGGGTATACTTTCCCTCCTTGTGCTGGAGTCTTCCATCTATTATCCTTTGTGGGGCTGGATTTTTTTTTTAAATATATTGTGTAAATTTGGTTATGTCATGGAATATTTTTGCTTCTTCATCTATGTTAATTGAGAGTTTTGCTAGATATAGAAGCCTGGGCTGGGATTTGAGTTCTCTTAGGGTCTATATGACATCTGCCCAGAATTTTCTGGTTTTCATAGTCTCTAGTGAGAAGTCTGGTGGGATTCTGATAGCTCTACCTTTAAATGTACTTTACTTTTTTCACTTACTGCTTTTAATATCCTTTCTTTGTTTTGTGCATTTGGTGTTTTGACTATTATGTAATGGGAGGGATTTCTTTTCTGGTCCAATCTATTTTGAGTTCTGTAGGCGGTTTGTATGTTTATGACCATCTCTTTCTTTAGGTTTGGGAAGTTTTCTTCTATAATGTTGTTGAAGATATTACCAGCCCCTTAAGTTTGGAATTTTCTCTCTCTTCTATACCTATCAACCATAGGTTGATCTTCTCATTGTGTCCTGGTTTTCCTGGATGTTTGGGGTAAGAGCTTTTTGCATTTTACATTTTATTCTATGGTTGTGTCAATATTTTCTATGGTATCTTTTGCCTCTGAGATTCTCTCTTTTATCTTTAATATGTGTTGGTGAGGCTTGTGTCTGTGACTCCTGGTCTTTTTCCTAGGTTTTCTATCTCCACTGTTACTTCCCTTTGTGATTTGAGATGCTTTGGCTCACAACTCAATTAAATGACAACCAATTATGGAAGTAGTTGCTTCATTGGTTGCTGGAGACATCAGGTTATGGCTTTGCACACCCCCACCCCAAGATTTATTTGGCAATTCCATTTAGATCAACTTCATGTTTGTATGTATTTTATGAAGCTTCTACTTTATTCCATATTACTCCAGTCAGTGGTCTTTAGTTTTAGCTATGCTCTACATATTACTTCCCTCCTCCATCTCTTCCCTTTCCTCCCCATTTAATCCTCCAGTTAAAGTATATCTCTACATGACCATAAATAATTTTTCGATTTCTTCTTCCTATGGTGATCCAATCTTCCATCTAGTTTCAAATTTATACCTGATGTCTGCAACTATATGAATTGAACCCTGGTTTTTGAATAATCAGTAGCTAACATCTATATCCACATATAAGTGAATGCATATAGTATTTGTCCTTTGCATCTGAATTACATCATATATATTATTTTCTAGGTCCATATATTTCTTGTTTTTAATAGTTGATTCATATTCCATGGTGTAATTATATCACATGGTTTTTATCCATTCACTGACAGACATCTAGTCTGTTTATAAATCCCTGTATAGTTATCAGGGAAATGCAAATCAAAACAACACTGAGATTCCATCTTACAACAGTCAGAATTGTTAAGATCAAAAACTCAGATAATAACAGATGCTGGGAAGGATGTGGAGAAAAAGGAACATTCCTCCATTGTTGATGGGATTGTGAGCTGGTACAACCACTCTGGAAATCAGTCTGGTGGTGCCTAAGAAAATTGGACACAATATTACCTGAGAACCCAGCTATATCACTCCTGGCAAAAATATGCTCTAACAAATAACAAGGACACATTTTCCACTGTGTTCATATCAGCCTTATTTATAATAGCCAGAACTGGAAAATACCCAGATGCCCTTCAACAGAAGAATGGATCCAGAAAATGTGGTACATTTACATAATGAAGTACTACCCAGTTATTAAAATAACCAACTTTCTGAAATTCTTAGGTAAATGGATCGAACTAGAAAATATATCATCCAGTCACAAAAGCTCAGAATACTCAAGACAGTATTCAAAGTACAGATGAAGCTCAAGAAAAAGGAAGACTAAAATGTGGATTCTTTATTCCTTTGTAGAAGGGGAAACAAAATGCTCACAGAAGGGAGAAGGGATAAAGAGGCAGGATAAGGTATGAGAGGAGACTTGGATGATATACAGAGTTGTGTAGCAATGAAGGATGGGAAACTGGGGGTAGCCACCAGCAAGTCCCTGATGCCAGGAAAGCAAGAGGCACCCAGACCCAAGAAGGATGAGATTAGCTGAAATTCCCAACAAAAGTGATGGAGAACCTGTAGAGACCATATCCAAAGGTTAGTCAAGTCCCTTGTTTGGGGGATAGGGCCAACCACCCATCTCCAAATTTTAAACCAGAAGTGCCCCAATCTAAAGGAAATACAGGGTCAAAGAGTAGAGACTGAAGGAACAGCCATCCAGAAACTGCCCTACCTGGGGATCCATTCCATGGAGGCATCATACCTAGTCACTATTGCCGATGCCAAGAAGTGTTTGCTTACAGGAGACTGATATGGATTTCTCCTACAAGGATATGCCAGAGCCTTACTGATATAGATGATTATACTTGTAGCTAACCATCAGAATGAGAACTAGGACCCCAATGGAGGAATTACAAAAAGGACTGAAGAGCTGAAAGGGTTTGCAACCCCATAGGCAGAACAAAAATATCAATAACCAAAACCCCCAGACCTCCCAGTGACTAAACCACAAACCAAAGAGTACACATGGAGGGACTCATGGCTCTAGCCACATATGAAGCAGAGGATGGCATTGTCTAGCAACAATAGAAGGAGAAGCCCTTGGTCCTGTGAAAGCTCGATACCCCAGTGTAGGGGAATGCCTGGGCAGGGAGGTGGGAGTGGGTACGTGGGAGGGGGAGAATCCTCATAGAAGTATAGGGAGGAGGAATGGGAGAGTTGGGAATGGGGAAATGGGGTCACATTTGAAATGCAAATACTTAAAATATCTTATAAAAAAGAATAGAGAAGCAATAAGCATGGAAGAACAAGTGTCTCTGTAGTAGAATATAGTAGAGTATATGTCCAAGAGTAGTATAACTAGATATTGAGGCATATCAATTTCCAGCTTCTGAGTTGCTACCACAATGATTCCCATAGTGGTTGTACAAGTTTGCATGACCAGTAGCAATGGATGAGTATTCTCATTAAGTTCCATCTGTTTTATTAATCTTAGTTATTTTGACTGGTGTAGTACAATGTCTCAGTTAAATTTTATTTGTATTTCCTTAATGAGAAATGATGGTGAACATTTTCTTTAGCTCCTCTAGTTTGTTTATATAACTTTTATTTATAATTTTTATTTTGATCTAGATTTTATTTTTACGGGGATGTTTATTGTCTCAAAGTCCTGTCTTTTGAATTCCTTTTATTATTTAGATATTAGCTTTTAATTAGCTATGTAGCTGGTAAAAGCCTTTTCCTATTCTGTCGCCTGCCACTTAGTCCAAGTGATAGTATCCTTTTCAAAGAAAAGGTTTTCAATATTATATGATCCTATTTGCTTTTTTTTCTTAGTTCCTAAAATATGATCTTTGTTTCAAAGAAGTTTTATTGTTCCAATGTGTTTAATACTATTTTCCACTCTCCTTTTATTAGAGTCAGTATATCTGTACTTATTCATGGAGGGTTGTGATATTTGAAGTTAAGATTTCCATCCTTCTGTATGTAGTTATTCAGTTGACCAGTGAAATTTGGTGAATAGACTTTGCTTTCTCCAGCATGTATTTCTGACTACTTTATGAAAAAATCAAGTGCCAATAAGTGTGTGGACTTATATATGGAGTGAAGTTATATTTCATTGACCAACATACCTATTTTTGTAGCAGTACCATACTAGTTTCATTACCATAGCTCTGTAAGACAATTTTAGATCAGCAGTGGTGATATTTCTAGTTCTTTTATTATTTAAGATTACTTTAGCTTCCTGATTATCTTTTCCACATGTAACTGAGAATTATCCTTTTAGACAATGAAGAATTTTCTATTAGCATTTTTATGGGAATACATCGAGTCTGTAGAATGATTTTGAAAGGAGGTCCATTTTTTACTATATTAATTCTATGGGTACAGACAAATGACAGATCTCTTCATTCCTTGATACCATCTTTAATTTCTTTCTTCAATATCAAAAAGCTTTTATCAGACAAGTCTTTCACTTGCTTGCTTACATTTACTCTCAAGTTATTTTATGGTTTTAGAATATTGTAAAAGGTTTTGTTTCCATGAATACTTGCTCATTCATTGTCATTTGAATATAAATATACTACTCATTTTTGTGGATATATTTATCTATCTACTATGCTGAAAGTGTTAGAATTTTCTTGTGATTTTTTCTTTGTCACTAATATATACAATTATATCATCTGCAGATGTAAATTTTTTTACTTCTTCCATTATTGTTTAGTCCCCTGATCTCCTGATGTTTTTGCTATGGCTTTCAAGCTGGTAGAATTTGGCACTAAATATATCTGGACCTGAGGTTTTTGGTTGAGAGTCTTTTAGTTGTTGCTTTTATTATAGTGGGTAAAATATGTATGTGTAAGCTGTTTTTTAATTTTGTTTTAACTTTGATACTTTTATAAATCAATAAATTATCCACTTCTGTTAGATACTTTAATTTTGTCACTTAAAATTGTAAAGTATCTCTGTGCAAACCCCATCTCTCTTCTGGTCTACACCTCTGTCAGTGTAGATTAGTATGTCTGCCCCTTTCAACACCCCAGAGCCAGCTGGTCTCTCAGGAGATCTGCTGTAACCAGGGATGCAGGTGAGACACCCACCCAAATAACTGTCAAGCTAGAACCCACATTGTGCCCAGTAAACACAGTAACCCTCCCCTCAATGTGACCTCCATTTTCCTTCCTATCTGCACTTCTGCTTAAGCACACTGGTATGCTCGCTCCAGCCCCTCATCTCACAGCCATAGGAGAAATGCTCTAATCAGAGATACAGGAGACCTCTTCTAACCAGAGACATAGGAAACACCCTGCCCCCCAACCAGGGGCAGCAAGCACTGCCTACCTCACAGGAGGCCTGCTCTAACCAGGTCACAGAGTACTATTTGCTTCAAAGTACGCAGGCTCCAGAGAGAGAGAGAGAGAGACACCAAGGCCAGTTAACACCAGAGATAACCATATGGTAAGAGGCAAGCTCAAGAACATAATTGACAGAAGCCAATGTATTTTTGGCACAATCAGAACCCAGCTCTCCCACCAGAGCAAACTCTCAATAGTCTAACACACCTGAAAAGCATGATGCAGACCTAAAATCCCATCTCAAGAAGAAAATAGAGGCCTTTAAGGAGGATATAAATATCATGCAAACTCTAAAAGAACACAAATTGTAGCACAGACTATATAACTAGCATAACTTTCACTCATCATAAATTGAGAAGCAAAATACCCCATGGCAAATCCAAATTTAAACAATATCTATCTACAAGTCCAGTCCTATCAAGAATTCTAGAAGGAAAAAATCCAACACAAGGAGGGTTATCTATACCCAAGAAAACACAAGAAATTAATTGTCTCACAAAAAACCCAAAGGAAGAGAATCAAAAACACATAATACCTTCTCCAACAACAATAACAAAAATAGGAACCATCACTCATCTTTAATATTTCTCAATATCAATGGACACAATTCCCCCAATAAAAAGACATAGAGTGATAGACTGGATACACAAGCAGGATCCAGCATTTTGGTGCATACAAGAAACACACTACAGTGACAAAAACCAGACACTACCTCAGATTAAAGGCTGGAGAAAGGTTTTCAACTAAATGGTCCCAAGAAACAAGCTGGAATCACCATTCTAGTATCCAATAATATAGACTTTTAATAAAAAAAGATAGGGAAGGATACTTCATATTCATCCAAGGAACAATCCACCAATATGAAGTCTCAATTCTGAACATCTATGCCACAAATGCAAGGGCAACCAGATTTATAAAAATAACTTCACTAAAATGAGAATGCTTAAACCCACTTAGAATAAGAAAATAATCATGGAAGGCAGAGGGAGGGAGGATCCTGGGTAGAAGAAGTGAGGGCGCGGGGACAAAGACAGGCAGGATCAAATATGGGATTAGACAGGAGGGTCTCCTAGAGGGACAGAAGAATGAATAAATATATAGAGTAGTGGGTACTAGGGGTGCAGGGAAAACCTCTAGAAAGTCCCAGAGACCTGGGATGAGAAAGGCTATGAGGACTCAGTGAGGATGCCATTAGCCAAAATATTCAACATGGGGTCATGAAACCTGGAGAGACCACATCCAAGAGATAGATATGGTCCCCAGATAAGGCAGTGGGCCGCCCACTCATCTCCAAAATTGTTAGGACAGAATTGTTACTGTTTAAAGGAAATTCAGGGAAAAATGGAGTAGAGAGTGAGAAAAAGGCCACCCAATGACTGGCTCAACTTGGGATCCATCCCATGCATGCAAACCAAACCCTGACACTATTACTGAGGCCATGTTGTGGGTGCAGACAGGATCCTGGCTTTGCTTTCCTCTGAGAGGCTCTACCAGCAACTGACTGAGACAAATGCAGACACTTTCAGTCAGCTATTGGATTGAGGTTAAGGACCAATATGGACGAGAAGAGAAAAGACTGCAGGAACTGAAAGGAATTGCAGCCCCATAGGAAAAACAAGATGGTCAAGTATCCCAGAGGCCAAGCCAAAAACCAAAGAGCCTAGATAGGCTTGTTGCTGTCCTCAGGAACATGTGTAGTAGAAGACTGCCATGTATGGTCCTAGCAGGAGAGGATATGCTTAATTCTGTGGAAACTTGATGACACTGAGAAGAGAGATGCTGATGGGATGAGGGCAGGGTGGTTGGGCATGTGGGGGAAGCACCTTCTCAGAGGCAGTGGTGGGATGGAGTGGGTTAAAAATCTCAGGGATGGGGGGATGGGAAAGAGAAGCAACTTTTGGAATGTAAATAAAACAATACAATGAAGGTAGAGGAGGAGAGAAGAGAAGTGAGGGGAACTAGAAGGATGAAGGGGAGGAGGAGGAGGTGGTGGTGAATTCTGGTTTGCGCAAAAGCAAATATTGGTAAGGCAATGGGAAAACAATGGGACCAGTACAATGGAACCACATGCTTCTTCTTTGAAAATATGAATTTCAGATTCCATTAAATAATAAATGAAAAAGGGATTTTATTGTATATCCTTATGATTTTCTTAATTTCCCTTTTATGTTCCATTATTATGTCTTATTTTATAAATTTCAATATTCTTTTTCTGCTATTTTGTATAGGTGTCTAAAGGCTTTTCAATCTTTTTTAGTTTGTCAGAGTAAAAACACTAAGTTTTTTTTTATTATTATTATTCCCTGTATTGTCTTGTGTTTGTTTTAATTTTATTCATTTCAGCCCTGAATTTGGTTGTTCCCTACAGTCTGTTCACTTGAGACATAATTTATTCTTCCTCATTTTTTCGTTAGGGTTTTAATATATGTACTTTAGTTACTGATATTGCATTTCTCAGGGCTTAGTATAGTATAAAAATTTTACCCTAGATTGGGAACTGATCGAAAGGAATTTGTACGAGTTTGAATGCCCATCGTCTGGGAGCATTCATTGGAGAAAGGAAATGTGGGTACACCATGAGGATCCATGGATTTTCAAGGGAATTCAGAAGGAGAGAGAATACATGAACTCACAAATCTGCTACAGTGCTGACAATGAGACTGGGGAATTGGTGCGGGTGAATAGGAAAGGAATGTGAGCCATGCCTATATATGTTTCTGGTCTGTATAGCCAGCAGTTGCCATGGAGATAATGACAGGTATGGTGCCAGATGGACCAAAGGGATGAACTGAAGAAGAAAGGCTGTAGGAGAAGATTTGCTTAATGCACTTGGAATGGGGACAGAGAATGACATGTACTTCCAAATACACTGTAGAAGCATAGATTAACTGTGACATTTACTTTTCAAATTGTTTACTTATTTGAAGCTACTGGATCAAAATTAGAATATTCAATAAATTTATTCATACTTCATAACTGAATAAGAAAAACAAATCAAACAATCCATGTACAATTTTTAAATAGAAAAAGAAAAACAAGTATTCTCTTGATAATGAAGAAGTTCACTACCGTGTTTTTGGCTATTTTTATACTTCTTTCTTGAAAAATAAAACTAATGAGAAAAATACATGTGACTATAATTGTTCAAATATATATCATAAAATTTTCATAAAGTTCTAAGCACATGAACTCACTAGGTATAAAATACACAGTCATCAAACTGTACATATGTTATATGGATTCTGAATTCATTTAATATAGTATCAACAAAAGTACCAAAAAACTGTTATTTCAGCATGTGTAGAAGTTTATCAGTTGTCTGATTCAACATTGTCTCAATTTAGCATTCTAGAAAATTTAAGATAGTGTATGCCCATGGAAAGAATAAAGAGGAAGGGGAGAGAGAGAAACAGAGAGACATAGAGGCCTAACTCAGCCTCTTGATTCTAAAGTAATTGAGAAAATCCTGGCCCCATTTGTTCATGTTTTAAAATATTTGGAATAAAAATGGCTGTTACAGCTTTTGCAATCTTGCCTTGCAAATTGAATGCAAATATTAAAAGTAAGCAATCTTATTAAATGTACTATAATTCAAAAGTTTGGTAGCTTTATTTAAAAGATATTTTATATTGTTTACTTTAAGATAATAATGTATATTAGTTTACATGTACATCTTTTGTCTGGATATTTGTGTTTATGCACACATTAGGTCAGAGGACATCTATGGACATTAACTCTCCCTTTCTACTGTGGGGGTTCCATAAATAAATTTGGGTTGCCAAAATAAATTTTGGCAGCAAGTTTCTTTACTAGAAGACATCTCGATTGGGTCACTTAAAAACTTCATATTGACTCTTTCATTTATTTTATTTGCTTTCATTTGATGGATTGAATGTGTGTGTGCCACACCTGGTATATGGATCACACAGTACAGCTTATTAGAGTAGGTTTATTCGTTTTTATGTTGTGGTCCCTGGGGAACCAATCAACCTTCATGGAGGGTACCTCTACCTAATGGTCCATATCACAAGCTTAGTAATCTTAATTTCAAATAAATGTTAAGAAATCTCACATTGTGTACAAGACATCCCGAGCTCCTTCGCTAGAACCCACCAGGGAAAATATAACTCTAACTCTACTGAGATGGAGATACACGGATAAATAGGGCTCAGTGTCCCGCTAGCTCTCCTTACTATCTTACCAAGTTCCAGGTCAGGAAGAGAAATTGATGACAAATAAACAATGTAGGGAGCCTTCCTACAGTCACTGAGTTATGTACTTCCTGATAATACATGGATTCCCTGAAGGATAAAATGTTTCGCTTTCCCTCATATCTTACAAATTTTCTTCCTTTTTTCTTAACATTCGGTGAGTGCTCCTAAATGACAGAATGGTATAATCTCAGAGGAAATATCTATATAAGAATGTCCCATATGCCTCTCATCCATTGATTGCTGTATTATTGTGTGTGCCAGAAATGGAGACTGAGAGTTTTGAAGATAAGTAGGTTCATAAGGAAGGGAAAAGCTGTCTTGAAGTTTGGCATTCAGAAATGCACTTATAGAATAATTACAGCCAAAATTACTCCAAGGTATTGTCCTCTCTTTGATGATCCTGATAATGTTAACACATTTATAAATTGAAGAGAAAATATGCATCATATATTCAAGGTTGCTAACAGACAAGTGTTTAATATGGATCCTTGTATAAATAATGTAAGCTACACCCAGATAAAATTAAAATATCAGGAAAGAATATATATTATTATATATTCATACACACATATATATATGTATATATATATATGATATAAGATTTACTATTAAGAAACAGGAAAAAAACAGTCTACTAAATTTTAGATCTTTTTTTGTCTCACAATCAGACAAGATAAGAACATGCATTTATAATTCATTATGTTCAATCAACAATCCCATTTACAGAGGCTGGTGAGATGGCTCAGTTAGTGACTGCTGAACAAGTATGAAAACCAAAGCTTTTATTACCAGCTCACATAAAAGCAAACAAACAAATAAACAGCATCCAAACAGGATATATACATGCACTATTATAATCCAAATACAGCAAGTGGAGTGGAAGACAAGGAGAAACAGACAACATGAGCTCACTGATAAGCTAGTGCAGTTGAATAGTGAGTGTTGGTGGCAAAATATGACATGTGGAATGATCAAGAAAGGAGGACACTTAACATTGAACTTTACCACTAGAAAAATGTGCACACACCACACAAAAACATGCATTGCCCTTCAATGGGGAGAACACAAACAATCGTAATTAAAATCATACCTTAATTATAGTGCTTTCTTCTGCTAAAAATAAAAGGAGTCAAGGCATGTATGACCATCATCATGAAATTCTTATTACCAATAATGAAAAAGTATAATGTTATTTCTGGCAAAGAATAGTCTACGAACTCAAAATATCATTGACATTTTTAAGGTTGTGTAGTGTACAACAAAACAAGACCAGATTATATTATAATAGTATGTGTTTTAAATAATAAGTATATTTCTGTTTTCAGATGTTTTGAAAACAAACGTATATTGTTAGGAATGTGTTCTAATATTAACCAGATTCTTACAAAGAAAATTAATAATGGTTTTAAAAGTCAGAATTGTTCATATGCAATAATGCAGTGATCTTTGAAAATTATGCAATCAATGTCAAATATTTAGAATTTCAAATAATCTGATTAAAAACTTTATTTTAAGATTAGTTAATTAATGGTTTTAAAACATAATATTCACTACCAAAAGACTATACATGGACTGACCCAGGGCTCCAACTGCATATGTGCAGAGAATAGCATTGTTGGGGCACCAGGGAAATGGGAAGCCCTTGGTCCTGCCACAGTTGTACCTCCAGTGCAGGGGAATATGGGGGAGCAGTAAAGTAGATGTATAGGGGGAATACCCATATGGGGGAGAGGAGGAGATGGGTGCTTATGGACAGGAAGGCATGAAGGGGAGTAACAATTGAAATGTAAGTAAAGAAATATATCTAATAAAAATTTTAAAAAACTCGTTGTTATCTGAATATGTCCTGCGCTATCGTCCCGCCAGCAAGAACACGCGTGGACACCAGGATCCTTCTGCAGCAAAGCGTCTATTGCATCTTGAAGAGGAGAGACCGGGACCCAGAAAGGCGCTGCTTATAAAACCCTAGCACGGCGTGTCCACGCCTGATTGGTCGCTTACCCATGATCTCACTGGCACGCCCTGGGGTGGGCAAAGACTTGGCGTGAACACAGTCTTGCACATGCGCACACATCTAGTTTCCTGAAAGGAAGTTGGGCTGGCGTAGCAGAAGCTAGCGCCATCTTGTGATGGCGAATGTTATTGCAGCTTTCCACATGAATATATTGATTGTATTCTTCAGTATTAGATGTTTATACATGTATAGTATTACAGAAATTGTATTAAATCATCTTATTAAGGACACCAAATATATTGGAGCAAGGTAGTTCAAAAATTTTCTGTTAATATTCTATTTTTAATAAAAGTCAACTTGTGAAGTACAAATTATTAGTAAATCAAAGCTTATTTGGAGACATAAAATTTAGGCTGTTACCAAAGCAATTCCTAATGATAGAAGCAACTTGTCATATCAAGAAGATTTGATATAAAAATACTTCAAAAATTAAAATAAACTACATAAAATTAAAGCAAACAAATGGATTACTAAAACAGTATGTTCATCACCAAATATATATGCACATATATATATACATATATATATGTACAGATATCTATTGTGATATATATGTACATATGTATATGCTCTTCTATTAATGTATGGAATATATAGTCTAATAATTTGCATAGTATATGATTTATAATGTACAATGTATGATGTACAATGTAATCTCTAATGTATGATATAAGATATAGTAAATATATAATATGTAATATAAAAAGTGTAATATATATATAATAAAGAGTATAATGTTTAATGAATAAATATAATATATAATATATGTATATGTATGGTGCTGAATATATCTGTATTTGAATATATTGGTATCTAAAATTAAAATATGATATTATCATTTCTATTTTTCTTTTCCTTCTGTCCAACTTTCCCTTGAAGCACTTAGTACCCTATCCAATTCATGAATTTATTTCGCAGCACAGATTGCATATGTATATTTTTAAACATATATAGAAATATCTACAAATATGTATAGATTAATACATTTGACATCTTTTTAGGAAATTGAGCTAAAATGAGAGTATATTAACACCACACAGCCATTAAAATAATAAAACTACAAACATTGGTAACATCACCTTTTGAAAATTATGAGGAAAAATTAGCATATTTACTGCTAATACAAATGCTGAACAAAGAGTATTATGGAGAACAGTTCTTTGTCCATTCAAATAGTTCACTTCATTTTGATATGATGTCAATTCCATATACTGTTAAGTATATTTTTTGACAGATTTCATCAGAACATAGATGTTCAGTAGTACCTCGGTACATAAAACACTTCTTGCTAAGGGATAATAAATTAGGTTCAAACAAGTAGACACTACCTGATCTCAATCTATTTATGTAATTTTTGCAGAAATTACTAATGAGATAGCAGAGCAGTTTATAACGATTTCTTGCACAGAGTGATGTGGAAGAGATATATTTCATTATATGATACAATAAATAATTTATATTGTTTTATGGCACATCTGAGTAAAAATTATTATTATAATAGCATATTGTATTACATATCTCAAAGATGGTAAAGGAGTGACATGTAACTTTATTTTAAAATAATTGTGAGAATTTTAGAATTAAATAATGTGATTTTCCTAGGTTGATCAACATGTACTGTTTAGAAGAAGCAATATATATGTACACATATATATATATATATATTTGTATGAATAAAAAAATAAAAAACATGTATTTGTGTAGCCAGAGAGAATATTTAGCAGGTAAAATCCCTTGTTGTAACCTGATAATTTGAGATGAGAGCCCCAAAGTCATTTGAAATCCAGACATGATGGGGTAAAGCAGTCATTCCTGTATCTCTGGAAGAGGATGGAAGGTGAATACAAGAAAGTCCCCTGTATGAGTCTAAGCTTGCTATTGTGGAATACTCAGTACATGAGCAAAAGAGACTCCACCTCAAATAAGAAAGAGTCATGCTAAATCACAAGTTACAGGTTGTTCATTCATCTCTACATGGAGAGATTTATATGTGTGTGCTTTTTTATATGAATATGGATACATGCACATTATATACATACATAAATGTATGCAAATACACAGATTATGTACACTTTCAAGTACTTATGATATAATCTCATGTAATTATTCTTTAAAGAAAATTTTAGACCATCACCATTTTTTGGAAGATTCTTTCTTTTTTCCAGTGTATGACATTTGCTTCTTGTCAAAGACCAATTATCCATAAGTATGTGGGTTTATTTCTTAGTCTTCAAGATTATTCCATTGATGTACCTGTCTACTTCTGTACCAATAACATGCAGTTTTTAATCACTATTGCTATATAGTAACTTGAGGTCAGGAAAGATCATTTCCCCCAGAAATTTTATAGTTTTTTTTCCACATGAAATAAGAATTGCTCTTTCTATGTCTATGAAGAATTGAGTTGGAATTTTGAAAGAGATTGCATTGAATCTGTATATTGTTTTTGGTAAGATGCCCACGTTTACTACATTAATCCAATCAATCCATGACCATGGGAGACATTTTTATAGTCAGAGGTCTTCTTCAATTCATTTGTTCATGGACTTGAAGTTCTTGTCCTACAGATTTTTCACTTAATTGGTTAGAGTTACCCCAAGATATTTTATAGTATTTGTGCTTATAACAAAATGTGTTGTTTATATAATTTCTTTCTCATCAATTCATCATTTTTGTAATGAAAGGCTACTGATTTGTTTGAGTTGATTTTATACTCAACCAGTCCGGTAGAATTGTTTTGGGTCACTTGTATATACCATTATATAAGTCTTGACTGCTTCCTTTCCAAATTTATATCCCCTTGATCTCTGTTTGCTGTTTAATTGCTCTAGAACTTCAAGTACTCTATTGAATAAATAGAGAGAGTGTTGACAGCATTCTCTTCTTCCTTATATTACTGGGATGGTTTCAAGTTGCTCTGCATTTAATTTAATGTTGGCTGTTGGTTTGTTGTATATTGCTTTTATTTATTTATTTATTACTTTAATTAATTATTTTATTTATTTACTTTCAAGCCATTGTCCCCTGTTTTCTGGTATATTGCTTTTATTATGGTTAGGTACATGCCTTAAATTCCTGGTCTCTCTAAGATCCTTAACACCTTGTACAAATGTCAAATCAAAGTGGATCAAGGACATCAACATAAAACCACTGAATCTAATAGAAGATAAATTGGGAAAGATCAATGCTTTGGTACTGGTGAAATTTTTCTGAACAGAGTACCAAAGGCTCAACTATAGGGTCAAGAATTTACGAAGAATCTCATGAAACGAAAGATCTTCAGTAAGGTAAAGGACACTGTCAATAAGGCAAAATGTCAACCTGCAGACTGGCAGATGATCTGCACTAATCCTACATAAAAGGGCTGATATCCTAAATATATAAAAAAATCAAGATGTTAGACTCCAAAAATATCAAATAACCCAATTTAAAAATGGAATGCACAGCTAAACAGAGATTAAAAAAGAGGCAGAAGGAACACCTATTCAGAGCCTGCCCCACATGTGGCCCATACATATACAGCCACCCAATTAGACAAGATGGATGAAGCAAAGAAGTGCAGGCCAACAGTTATTGGATGTAGATCTCTCCTGAGAGACACAGCCAGAATACGGCAAATACAAAGGTGAATGCCAGCAGCAATCCACTGAACTGAGAACGGGACTCCCGTTGAAGGAATCAGAGAAAGGTCTGGAAGAGCTTGAAGGGGCTCGAGACCCCATATGAACAACAATGCCAACCAACCAGATCTTCCAGGGACTAAGCCACTACTCAAAGACTATACATGGACTGACCCTGGGCTCCAACCTCATAGGTAGCAATGAATAGCCTAGTAAGAGCACCAGTGGAAGGGGAAGCCCTTGGTCCTGCTAAGACTGAACCCCCAGTGAATGTGATTGTTGGGGAGAGGGCGGTAATGGGGGGGAGGTTGGGGAGGGGAACACCCATATAGAAGGGGAGGGGGAGGGGTTAGGGGGATGTTGGCCGGGAAACCGGGAAGTGGAATAACAATCGAAATGTAAATAAGAAATACTCAAGTTAATAAAGAAAAAAAAATGACCCTGAGATTCCACCTTACACCCTTAGATTGGCTAAGAGCAAAACTCAAGTAAATTCACATATTGGGAAGAATGTTGGGAAAGAGGAACACTCCTCTATTTCTGGTGGGATTACAAGCTGGTATAAGCATTGTGGCAATCTATCTCACAGAAAATTGGAAATAGTGCTAACTGAGGACCCAGCTATACTACTCCTGGCCATATACCCAAAGATGCTCCAACATATAACAAGGACAAATGCTCCACTAGGTCCATAGCAGCCTTATTCATAATAGCCAGGAGCAGGAAAGAATCCAGATGTCCTTCAACAGAGGAATAGATAAAGAAAATGTCGTACATTTATACAACAGAGTAATTCTCAGCTATTAAAAATAATGATTTCATGAAATTCATAGGCAAATGGATGAAACCAGAAGATATCATCCTGAGAAAGGTAACCCAGTGACAAAAGAATGCACATAGTATGTATTCACTGATAAGTGGAAATTACCCAAAGCCTCCAAATACCCAAGATACAATTTACGGACTATATGAAGGTCAAGAAGAAGGAACACCAAAATGTGAATGCTTCAGTCCTTCTTAGAAGGGGAAACAAGATACTCAGGGAAGAAATACAGGGATAAAGTGTGGTGCAAAGACTGAAGGAAAGGCCATCCAGAGACTACCCAACATGAGGATCCAATCCCAATCACTATTGTTGATGTCAAGAAGTGCTTGCTGACAGAAGCCTGACATGGATGCCTCCTGGGAAACTCTGCCAGAGTCTTACTGATTCAGTTTTAGTTGTTTACAGCTAACCATTGAACTGGACACAGGGACCCCAGGGGAGGAGTTAGAGAAAGGACTGAAAGAGCTTAAGAGATTTGCAACCCCATAGTACAACCACAGTGTCAATTGAACTGGAACCCTGGAATCTCCCAGAGACTAAGCCAAAATCTAAAGAGTACAGTAGGGATCATACAAGGCCTCAGTCATATATGTAGCAGAGGACTGCCTTTTTTGACTTCAGAGGGAGAGGATGTGACTAATCCTGTAGAAAAATGATGCCCCAGAGGAGGGAGATGGGGAGGCTATGCAGTGGAGGTGTGGGGAAGTAAGGTGTGCATGTGAGTTAGGGTTCTGATTAGGTGAAAGGTGTATGTGGGTAAAGGGAGTGGGTAGGTGAAGGGAATGGGTATATGGGTGGTGATGTGTGCACCCTCTCACTGGCAAAGTGGATGGAAGTTGGGGTGAGGAAATCTTGGAGGGTGAAAAGGAAGGGGGACAACATTAAGAATGTAAATGAATAAAACAATTTCATAAAAAGTTGAATTCCTAACAAGAAAGAAAAAATAGAACATTTAAAAACTGCTATCTATCTAAATATGTCCCTATAAGTATATAGACTTATATAATATGATATAGAATTTAATTAAATCATGAGGAAAATTGATATATAATATTAAATCATAGATGAAACATAAAGCAATTATACTAAGTGAAGGATTTATAGTCATAAAATAGGGTTGGCAATTTCATGTAAATGATATTCTTACATAAATAACAGAATTGTATTGGACATGCTTATTTGTATAATATGCTAAGTTTATACAATATTTTATATTCATTTGAATAAATAAATTACTTCTAAATACTATCATTTTAAAATAAATTTTGTTCAATTTAAAAAAATGGCTATTAAACATGGAAATATTAAAGGAGAAAAAGCAAATAGAAGAGTAACAAGCAAAAATAAATTACCTGGACAGTAAATAGACTTATAGAAATGAAACTTAATAATCAACTACAAAGAATTTTAAATTTCTTAATTCCTTCATATTAATTGAATTAAATTTAATTAATTAAATTTTTTATGTAGCATAAACACCAATTAAAGAACTGATGTCCAAGAATCAGGACTAATTTATGAGTGCACAAATAAGGGCCACTTCAATATAAACTCTATGTTAGAGAAATAAATAAAACATTGATCTAAAGAAAGTACATTTCTTTGTACATTAAGAATTATTATTAATCATTTCAAGAATAATTTTATCTCTTCCTCTAAGTAGTCATTATGTTTCATCTAAAGTAATATTTCATTTCTTAATTTAAAAAATGAAACCAAAATATCAATTGAAATATCATTGTTCAGTTAGTTCTTAAAATATGTTTACAATATTTTCTGTAGGAGCTGTCAATAGTATTTTTGCATTGCTTTTCATATTTTTATATTTTTTTCTTCTTGCTATTGAATAACTGTTCTGGTACATCAATATATCATCTAAATATATTTATTTTAGTATTATTTTCTCAAATTTCTATTATATTATTTTGCTACAAGTAAAATGAGCTCAAAATAAATGATCAGTGACCAACTACCATGAGTATAAAAGTTGTTTTCTTTTCTTTGTTCTTGTATACGTTTGTGATGGTTTGTGTATGCTTAGCCCAAGGAATGGCACTATTAGAAAGTGTGGCTCTGTGAGTGTGAGCTTTAAGACACTCATCCTAGCTGTCTACAAACCAGTATTTGGCTAGTAGCCTTCAGATGAAAATGCAAAACTCTTAGCTCCTCCTATACAATGTCTACTTGGATGCTGTCATGTTCCCTTGATAATAAGGGACTGAAATTCTGAACCTGAAAGCCAGCCCCAATTAAGCGTAGTCCTTATAAGAGTTGCCTTGGTCATGGTGTCTGTTCACAGCAGTAAAACCCTAAGACAACATTTCTTTGTTGTTGTCATGGTCATCCTCGTAGTTGTCCTCGTCGTCCTCTTCATCATCTTAGTCTTCTAAGTCGTTGTCATTGTCGTCGTCATCGTCATCGTCGTCGTCGTCGTTGTCGTCATCATCATCATCATCATCGCTATTATTCACTTTACATCCTGAACATTGCCTCCTCCCTCATGGCATACCCCCAACTCTCCTTACCCCATCACCCCGTGTTTCTCTTTTCTAAAAGTGTGGAAGTCCCCCCAAACCCCTGTATTCCCCTACCATGGCAAACAGTCTCTGCTGAGCTAGGCACCTCCGTTCCCACTGAGGCAAGACAAGGCAGCCCAACTAGAAGAACATAGCCCATATACAGGCAACAGCCTTTGGAACAGGCCTCGTTCCAGGTGTTTGGAACGCACATGAAGAACAAGGTGCACATCTGCTACATATGTGCAGGGAGACCTAGGTCCAGTCTGCGTATCTTCTTTGGTTAGTAGTCTAGACTCTAGGAGCCTCAAAGGTACAGGGTAGTTGACACTATTGGTCTTTGTGTAGAGTTCCTACCCCTTCTCCGTCCAAAATTTTTCCTTCTATTTTTCCATAAGAATTCCCAAGTTCCATCCACTATTTGGCTGTTGGTAACTGTAGCTGTTTGAGTCAGCTGCTGGGTGGAGCCTCTCAGAAGACAAGTTCCTGTCTACAAGCATGACAGAGTATCATATATAGTGACAGGGACTGGTGCTTGCCCATGGGTTGGGTCGCAAATTGGGCCAATTATTGGTTAGCCATTTCCTTATTCTCAGTTTGATTCCCGTTTCCTGCGTATCTTTTAGACAGGATAAATTTTGGTTTGAAAGCTTTATGGGTGTGTTTGTATCTTTATTATTCCGCTGGAGTTCCTATCTGGCTGTAGGAGTTGGCCTCTTCAGATTCCATATTCTTAATATTGTGAGTCACTGATAAGGTCACCCAATTGATCTTGGGAAACTCCTTTATCCCAGGTCTTTGTCCCATTCTGGAGATGTTCCCCACTTCCTCAACCCTGTCAGTTGTAGATTTCCACTCATTTCCATGGTCATCTAGCCATGTTTGCTGTCCTTCTCCAAACCTGATCCTGAACATTCCCCATTCCTCTCCTCATATACATGGAGTATAGCATGATAGCTGTATTTTATGGCTAATATCTACTAATACTGACTACTTACCATGCATGTCCTTTTGGGTCTGGGTTACCTCACTTAGAATGATATTTTGAAATTCCATACTTTTAACTGAAAAATTCATGATTTTTCATAGCTGGATAATATTCTATTTTTATAAAAGTACCATATTTTCTTTATATTTTCTTCTGTTTGGGGACAACTAACCACTTTTAAATCAATTTTGCAATTTTGAAAAAAAATGGAAATAGTTCTACCTCAGTTTCCAGCTATACCACTCCTGGGCATATACTCATATGATGTGCCAACATCTCACAAAGACACTTGCTCATCTGTGTTCATAGCAGCTTTATTTCTACTAATGAGATGCACTTTTCAATGTTTAGTGAGTTTTGTTGGTGTTGCTTTGAGTAATGGGTCTTTGAGGCTAGTTTCTGAAGAGCGAGCTATAGTCTTCTCCCACAGCCTTGGTCATCAGAGGTTTTCTATGAGAACTCTTTAGCCAACAACTCTGTTCCTCAAAGCTTTATTTGGTGGAAAGAAATGGCCAGTTAGGACTCTGACCCATTATTTGGTGATACCATGTAAATCACCTTCATAGATGTATATGACTTATAAAGCTCCTACTGTATTCAGTATTCATACCACCTATCAAATGGCCCTTACTTTTACTTGTCTTCATGATTTTCTTTCTCCTACCTCTTTTGACTCCATTTCCTACTTGATCCTCGCAACCCAGCTCTATTCATCAATCATCTATAAGTATCTATTGTATTTTCCTTTCCTGGGGATGTCTATCTGTTCCCAATAGAACCCTACCTCTGTGTTTCTTCATATTGTAACTGATTGTCATTGACTAGGATTCAATATGTACATAAAAAGAATAAATACCGTATTTGTTTTTCCTGGATCTGAATTACTTCACACATGACATTTTTGCCTAGTTCCATAATATACCAGTATATTTCTAACACTAACATTGCTAGGCTCACAGAACCATTTAAATACAGATGCGGGATCAGTTTCCTCTTCTGGCCTTACAAGTACCTATACATCTACAACTAAACTTATTGAACCTTCAGGTCAAATTACACCTATACATACATATATACCCCCTACACACACAAATACAGTCTTACTAAGATACACAGACCTATATACAGTAAAAATCACAAAAATGTATGCAGAAAGTAACGATGTAAAAACTTGCTATATAAGCAGGACATTTTTAATTAACATTCACAAAATAATTTTTGATATGGGAACACATGATCAATTTGATAAAAGAAAAAAATTAAACACTCCTCAATAAATGAAATTTTGTGGTTGTATGATTTGTATTTTTTTTAAATAGAAAAACCTCATCATTGTAAAATTGGTACTACAAAATAGAAAAGTTTGTAAATGCGTAAAAGATAAAAATTAAGACATAAAACAAAAAAATGGATTAAAATTAAAAGCAAGTTAGGAAACAAAAATGAATATAACTTAGCAGTTGAGTGAGAACATCATCTGCCTTATAAAAATTTTCATTGACAATAATAAAATAGGATACTTATAACTTACAGTTTATTAAACAATAATAATTTTGACAAGACTTGTTCACTGATTGCAATTATCGTAACAGTCATATCGCTATAAAGGTCACAATTTAGATCAAAACCAAAAATATAAGGAATCCAAATTTGAAGCAATTGATAAAATTGTTAAACGTGATTAAGAGATACAAAACCAGACTACATGACTAAAATTTGAATATTGTAATATAGATTATCTAGATTAAACATAATGAGGTCTGGATTCGACATTTACATACCAATATGTAAACAGGTATGCATGAATATATAACCTGCTTTGCGATACAAAATAAGTGATTTATATTCATGAGTCTTTTGAATTGTTCAGCAAAATGAAATAAATGTCATTATATTTGCAATACTGAGGTGGTCAGAGAAACTATAAATAGCTGTTAGAAATTTCATTTTAGTTTTATTTCAAATTGTTTTTAAGGTGAATGTCATTAAAACTGTCAATAGAGAAAATAAGTAAAATGATAAACTGCCTTATTCTTAAAGAGTAAATTGACAAGTTGATTGTTGGTGCTTTCAGCATTGAAAAAAAAGTTAGAATATTTGTAAGATTATGTGCATCTTATTTAATAAACATTGAAAACTCCTCTATTGCCGGCTTTTTTTTTATTGTTAGCAATATTGATTAAACAGCAATATAAAATTCTTTCTATGGAAAGTTTACAATAAATTGAAATTAAGTTGTAAAAATAATATAAGAATTTATGTTAACAATTTTATTATAAATATAAAATTTTAATAAAAATTTATTTAAAGTAAGCACTCTACTATGGCTGAGTATGATGGCTCACAGCTTCAGTACCTAAACAGAGAACAAAAGGAGAGTATTAAGAGATTATCAAGGTGAGCCTGGACTATAGAGCAAAGAATAACCTTAAAAATCAAAGAAGATCGAATGCAAAGATAAACAATGTAAAAACGAAATAAGACTCCTTACTAAAATATGCTTACAAAATATGTTTTTGTTTGTATCATTTTAATTCTTCTTTTTCTGATTTGTAACCTAAAAGTAAATCAGATGTATAGAATGGTTTATTTATGGTTGGGGATTTTGCTCAGTGGTAGAGCGCTTGCCTAGCAAGCACAAGGCCCTGGGTTCGGTCCCCAGCTCCGAAAAAAAGAAAAAAGAAAAAAAAAAGACTTTGAATGGTTTATTTATGCCATACTTGTGCTAAGTTCTATTTATTTTTTGTGTACCTGTGTGCCTGACGGAGTTTTTGCCACAATTTCACAAAGCCCTGAATATGGATCAATACATATTCCTAAGGGCTGAAGAATATTAAAAGAAAGTTTAAGAATAAAGTTTGTTACTATTGTGATGTAACACTTTAGTTGCCTTCCAGAGTTGTCCTTTATTTTGGAACATTCCTCAATGCATAACAAAATTTTATTGGATAATTTTATATCAACCACTTTGTTGAAGTTGTTTATCAGGTTTAGGACTTCTCTGGTGGAATTTGGTGGGCACTTAAGCATACTATCATGTCATATGTAAATAGAGATATTTTGACCTCTTCCTTTCGAATATGTATCTCTTTGACCTCCCTTTATTGTCTGATTGCTGTAACTAGGACTTCTAGTACTATATTGAAAAAGTAGGGAGAGAAGGGGCACCATTGTCTAGTCTCTGATTGTAGTAGGATTGCTTCAAGTTCCTCTCCATTTAGTTTGATGTTGGCTACTGGTTTGCTGTATACTGTTTTTACTATGTTTATGTATGGGCCTTGAATTCCTGATCTTGCCAAGACTTTTAACTGAAGGGGTTTTTAATTTTGTCAAATGCTTTCTCAGCATCTAATGAGATGGATGACCATATGATTTTTCTTCTTTGAGTTTGTTTAATTTTTTTTACCTTATGTGTAAGTGAATTAGGTTTTTTGTTTTTTTTTTTTTTACATTTCAAATATTACTCCCTTTTCTGGTTTCCTGTCCATTAGACCCCTATGTCACTCTACCTCCCCTTTCTTCTATGAGGGTGTTCCCCTACTGAAGCACCCACCCATTTCTGCCTCCTTTTTCTGACATTCCCCCACATGGCTGAGCCCAGCTTTGGCAGGACCAAGGGTTTCTCCTCCCAGTGGTACCCGACAAGGCCATTCTCTGCTACATATGCAGCTGGAGCCAAGGGTCTGTCCATGTGTACTCTGTGGATGGTCGTTTAGTTCCTTTGAACTCTGGTTAGTTAGTATATTTGTTCTTATGGGGTTGCAAACTCCTTCAGCCCTTCAATCCTTGCTCTAACTCCTCCATTGGGGACCCTGTTCTCAGTTCAAAGGTTGGCTACAAGCATCTGCCTCTTTATTTGTCATGCTCTGTCAGAGCCTCTCAAGAGACAGCTATTCAGGCTCCTGTCAGCATGGACTTCTAGGCATCAGCAATATTGTCTGAATAGGTGGATAGGTGGATATATATATACACACACACACACATACACACACACACACACACACACACACACACACACACACACACATATATATATATATATGGGCTTGATTCCCAAATAGGGCAGAGTCTGAATGGCCATTACTTCAGTTTCTGCTTGAAACATTATCACCATATCTCCTATGAATATTTTTGTTCCCCCTTTTAAGAAGTACTGAAGCATCTGTACTTGGGCCATAGTTTTCTTGAGCTTCATGTGGTTTGTGGATTTTATCTTGGATAATCTGAGCTTTTGGGCTAATATCCACTTATCATTGAGTGTATACCATATATTTGTGAATGTGTGTCTTTGTGTGTGTGTGTGTGTGTGTGTGTGTCTTTGTGTGTCTGTGTGTGTCTGTGTGTGTTTGGGTTACCTTACTCAGATTTATATTTTCTAGTTATGACAATTTGCCTATGAATTTCATGATGTCATTGTTTTTAATAGCTGAGTAGTACTCCGTTGTGTAGATGTACCACATTTTCTGAATCCATTCCTTTCTTGAGGGACATCAGGGTTCTTTTTAGCTTCTGGTTATTATAAAGGTGCTGTGAACATAGTAGAGCATGTGTCCTTGTTATATGTTGGAGCATCTTTTGGGTATATGCCCAGGAGTGTTATAGCTAGGTCCTCAGCTATCATATGTTCAATTTTCTGAGGAACCTCCATACTGATTTTCAGAGTGGCAGTACCAGTTTGCAGTCCCACCAACAATGGAGGAGTGTTTTTCTTTCTCCACATTCTTGCCTGGATCTGCTGTCACCTGAGTTTTTGGTCTTAGCCATTCTGACTAGTGTAAGGTGGAATCTCACAGTTGTTTTGAATTGCATTTCCCTGATGTCTAAGGATGATGCACATTTCTTTAGGGGCTTCTCAGCCATTTGATATTCCTCTTCTTGGAATTCTTTGTTTATCTCTGTACCCTATTTGTAATAGGGTTATTTGATTCTCTGGATTCTAACTTCTTGATCTCTTTGTATTTATTTGATCTTAGCCCTCTAGCGGATGTAGGATCTTTTACCAATTGTTGGTTGTCATTTTGTCTAGTGACAGTGTTCTTTACCTTACAGAAGCTTTATAATTTTATGCATCCCCATTTGTTGATTCTTGGTCATAGAGCATAAGCCATTGCTGTTTTGTTTAGGAAAATTTCCCCAGTACTCATGTGTTTAAGGTTTTTGCCCAATTTTCTTGTATTAATTTTTCTCCTATTGGTTTTATATGGAGTCCTTGATCCTCTTAGACTTGAGATCCTTTTTCTAATGTAAAGAGGATTTTCTTTAAGTATGTCTTTCCTAGTGGATAAGTGGATAAAGGATCAATCTTAGAGAAAGAGCTATAGGCAACTGAGGAATATTCAGAGTAAGAGATAAAGTCTTGCTCCAGGTAGATGAAACAATTGTAAAATTATTTGCATCTTGTCAAATAAACTTTAAAAATACTGTTTTGAAATTTCATTGTTTATTATTGATAATATTGATTTAAACCCATAAGTTCTAAGAGTTTATGAGACAATGACAATTCTTTATCCAATTACAAATAATATAAAGACTGAGCAGGTTGTATTTATTTAATATTCGCTAATGAAAAAGAGTCCATGGAATTAAAAGGGAGTAATCAGTGTACACGGAAATGTTATAAGGGAAGAAAGAGAAGTGAAAACTAATACAAATGACATACATAGTGCCATACAGGTAAATAAAACTTATAAATTGAATACAGATGCATTCAAACTTTAGTATTACAAATTATTTCCATTTTGAATTTAAAATTTTATACCACAAAAGTTAATCAAAGCCAACAAACCTCAAACTGTATAATTTTTAAATGAACTTGCTTTAAATTTAAATAAAATTATACATACAGTATTTGAATTCCCTGTTATGTAGATTATTTATTTTTTTTATTTAAATGTACACCAATATATGCTCAACATTGAGTATATCAATATGTTCATTCTCACTATTATGATAACATATTTTAATTTATTTCATATTTTTCTAAGTTTTCAATCTGTCAATAGTATTAATTTTAAAATTAAGAAACATAAGAGCACCTTTATTTTTCATTTTAAATCAATTGCAAATTTTAGTAAAACTATAATTTTCATATCTAGAATAAAATCCTTCTCACATGAACTGGCATTGTGACATCTGAGAATATAGTTGACAGAATGATTTGATGAACATGATTTCATAAAAAAATAAATATGGTTGAAAAAATTTGCAATTTGATTAACTATAAATATAAGTCAAAATATAAGGACACACTTCAAGTATGTTTCATGTTGATCTTGAAAAAAGTCACTAGTTTAGTGATTTGCTATAATTTTTCATGGATAGAGGAATACTTAAAGTCTAATGGGTTTCTTAAGTATGTGGCATACTGTTCGTCACTTAAGATATCTACGTGGGTTTTAGATTCTTAACTACTGTCAGAATTAAGGTGTTATAGGGCATTGGGGTTAGGTTGGTTGGTGGGAGTGGGAGAATCCTCATAGAAGAAAAGGAAGGGGAATGGGAGAGGGGAAAAGGGGATAACATATGAAATATATATATATTTCATGTTTTTAAAATACCCAATTAAAATAAAATAAAAATAATTATTTTCACACTTTTATAAAAGTGGAATTAAAGCAAGCCAGGTATCACTCTATGAAATGTATAAGATAAACAGCATGCATAAATACAGTTTTAAATAGCTATATTTTATATCATAGCAAATATAAATATTCATAATTAATATTTCAATGCTTCTGAAAGAATATTTTACTTCAAAAATATAAAACCATGATATGAGATTTATTCCACATGTCAAATACTCCTAAAATAAGCATAAAATTTTCAATTTTTAAGGTCTAAAATGAAAGAGGTCTTTTTAAAATCCAATAATTAATAATAACTGATACATAGATTACTGTAAGTATCAAATCTACATCTCAGAAGAAAAATAATTTTATTATAAACACAAATTATAGAAACTGAGGCCATTTAGCCTTCAATTCAGAACATATTTTAAGAAATACTACATACTACAAAGAAAGAGAAAGAGAAATTTGTAAAATCATTTGGAATAATAAAAATCCCAGGGTAGAGTAAACAATCCAAACCCATAAAAAAAACTTCTGGGGCAATCACTATCCCCTGTATTACAGAGCTAGTGATTAAAAGTGTATGATATCAGTACAGAGACAGGTACATAGATCTATGGAATAGAATTGAAGACTCAGAAATGAACCTACACACCTATAGTCACTTGATCTTTGACAAAGGAGTTAATACCAATCAGTGGGGGGAAAAAAAACATAACATTTTCAACAAATGGTGCTGGGTCAACTGGAGGTCAGCAAGTAGAAGAATGCAAATTGATCCATTCTTATTGACCCGTACAAAGCTTAAGTCCAAGTGGATCAAGGATCTCCACATAAAATCAGATACACTGAAACTAATAGTAGAAAATGTGGGAACAGCCTCAAACACATCTACTCTGGGGAAAATTTCCTAAACAGAACACCAATGGCTTATGCTCTAAGAATAAGAATCAACAAATGGGAATTCATAAAATTGCAAAACTTCTGTAAGGCAAAGGACAATGTCATTCAGACAAAATGACAACCAACAGATTGGGAAAAGATCTTTACCAATCTTACATCCTATAGAGAGCTAATATCAAATATACTCAAAGAACTCAAGAATTTAGACTCCAGAGAGCCAAATAACCCTTTTTAAAAATGGGGTACAGAACTAAACAAAGAATTCTCAATTGAGGATTATCAAATAGCTGAGAAGCACCTAAAGAAATGTGCAACACCCTAAGTCATCAGGGAAATGCAAATCCAAACAACCATGAGATTCCACCTCACACCAGTCAGAATGGCTAACATCGAAAACTCAGGTGACAACAGAGGCTGGCAAGGATGTGGAAAAGATGCTCCAAGACGTGTTCAACTATTTTCATACCAGCCTTATTTATAATAGACAGAAGCTGGAAGAACCCAGATGTCCCTCAACTGAGGAATGGATACAGAAAATGCTGTACATTTACAGAATAGAGTACTACACAGCTATTAAAAACAATGATTTCATGAAATTCATAGGCAAATGGATGGAAGTGGAAATATCAATGAGAGCAAGGTAACCCATACACAAAAATAATCATACATGGTATGCACTCACTGGTAAGTGAATATCAGCCCCAACGCTTAGATTACACAAGATAATATCCACTGACTACATGAAACTCAAGAAGAAGGATGACCAAATTGTGGCTGCTTCAGTCCTTCATAAAAGTGGGAACAAAAATGTTCATAGGAAAGAATATGGAGGCAAAGTTTGGAGCAGAGACTGAAGCACCAACCTTTCAGAGCCTGCTTCACAGGGTTATACAGCCCATTTATTTACAGCTACCAAACTAGATAATATTGATGAATCCAAGAAATGCAGGCTGAGAGGAGCCTGATACAGCTGTCTCTTGAGAGGCTCAGCCAGAGCATGTCAAATACAGAGGGGATCACGAGCAGTAAACCATTTAACTGAGAATGGGGTCCCTGTTGGAGGAGTTAAAGAAAGGATTGAAGGAAGTAAAAGGGTTTGCAACCCCATAGAACTATAGTAACAACCAACCAGGGAGTTTCCAGGAAGTAAACCACCATCCAAAGTGTACACAGGGATAGACCCATGGTTCCAACTCTTTATGTAGCAAATGATGGCTCTGTTGAGCATCATTGAGAGGAGAAGCCCTTGGTCCTGCCAAGGCTTGATGCTCCAGTGTAGTGAAATATCAGGTTGTTAAGGTGGGAAGTAGTGGCTGGTTGGGTTGGGGAACACTCTCATAGAAGCAGGGAAAGGGGGGGTAGGTTAGAGCATTTTTGGATGGGAAACTGGGAAATGGGATAAGATTTGAAATTAAATGAAAGAAATATCCAATAAAAAAGAAAAATATGTAAATGTGTCTACAAAATCACAGAAATAGTAACACATAATTCTAGAACTGTAAATAATAAGATCAAGAATAAATGATTACAAAATGCTACAAAGTCATAAATAACTTTAAAAGTCAATGACCTTTCAATCTACTAACACATGGTAATGACTATGAGGATAGATTAAACAATAAGATTTCTTTATTTTCATCCATTCATAGACCTAATACACAGAAAAAGAAAAAAAACAGAACTTTAGAATTGAAGGGTGAAAAATATTTTCCCTATCAAAAATCATTAGAAAGAAAACAGTTGTTAAAATTCCAGTGACTGTCATTTTATTATTGAAGCACCAAATCAAGAAAATACAAGGGGAATAATATTTAAAATGTAAATAAGAAATACCCAATTTAATAAAGATTAAAAAATAAGAGAAAAAAAAGAAAATACAAATTCAAAAGACACTATCTCCACATCTGTCAACAAATTCTATAAAATATGCTACACTTTATGTGAAAACTTATTGCACTCTATAAAATTAGTGTAGACTACTTCAGTTTCCTACTCACAACTCTAAGTAGGTCACGAGAAAAAGTGAGTTTTTAAAATTAAATGATAAGTGACACTGTAGATCAAAGGAATTAACAGAATTCATAGAGTGTTCCCCACACACACTAAATGATACATATACTGCTCATGCAGTTTTCTTCAACTGTATTTTAGCAGATAAATGCAGTACAATAAACATAAAATATTTGAAAAAACACTTGTATTTTCTACCAAAATGAAATATACACAAATTAAGTAAATTCATGACATGTTTTTAAATGATACATGGTCATTGAACAAATCCAAAGGGAAAACGAAATAAGAGAATGAAAATACATCATGCAAGATTTTGTGCAATAATGAAAAGGTTGTTTTCAGAGGGTGTTTTTATAAGTGTCTAAAATGAGATGCCTAGGGGAATGCTTTGTAAAGTGCCCTCTGCACACACGTGAAGACCTGTGTTTAGGTGTCTTGTCTACATGTAAAATACTTCCCTGGGTAAAAAATACTTCCCTGTGAATTGACATATTTTATTTCAGAAGAGAAAGGGGTAGAAGAGAAAGGGGTATTTCTTCAACTCATTAGAAAGGCAGCTTAGATAAATTGTTAAGCTCTTGTTTTGGTAAGAGACCATTTCTTAAAACAAACAAATGTTGGGGCAAAAATAAAGAAAAAATCCAAGTCAAATTCTAACTTCACTTACATATTTTCATTGAATATTTGCAAACACATAGATCAATAAATGGAATGAATGGGTGGCATTTGTATATCAAAAAATACACACACAGAAACACACACACACAGAAACACACACACACAGAAACACACACACACAGAAACACACACACACACACACACACACACACACACAAACACATACACACACTAAAGAAAGGAGGCCATGAATTAGATTAAAGGGTTGCTTTAGAATTGTTTGAAGGAAGAAAGGGAATAAGAAAAATGATGTAATTATATCTTTTTTAATTGTTATTTTATTTATTTACATTTTAAATGTTATCCTCCTTGCCAGTTTCCTCAAAACAAACCCCTATTCTATCCCCCATCAACCCCGCTTCTATGAGGAGGCACTCCAACAAACCCACCCACTTCCACATCACCACTCTAGCATCCCCCTATGTTTGGGCACTGAGTCTCCACAGAACCAAAGGCATTGCCTCCCACTGATGTCAGATATTTTCTGTACAGTAAAGGAAACATTGAAGAGAAAATAAAACATATTAAGAAAAATAATGATTCTTCTCAAATTAATTAATTATTCTGCATAGATACATAACCATTATGTTATGGAAATAAGAAGTGAGAAAGAGGTAAAACAGGACCCTGGGTGTTGTGTATAGTCAAAACATATTTCATATTCCATGTGAAACAAATTGATACTGTGAATCCCCTTTCATGTATAAGAAAAACACACAATTTATATATTTTTCTCTTAAGATTAAAAAAATAGATAAAAGCAAACAAGCAAACTTCAAAATCCCACACATGTACATTCATATATGCACATGCATGTACACACCACACACACACACACACACACACACACACACACACACATGCAAACAGACACAGTTCAAAAACAATAGTCTTATTTCTGTATGACCAGATATTTCTACATTTGAGTTTGGTTAAGATGCCCATTATCACTCCGCTAAGGAGAAATTATTTTCCCTTTCCAAGTATCTATCAAATGCAAATCGATTATTGGCTGTGAGTTGGACTTTTGGAACATTTCTCCTTTTCTATGTCAGATATTTTGTTTATCAAATATGAGCAGGAATAATGTATTCTGTTAAAGAATTAGTGTACATGCTTGCAATATATATCCAGTGAAGTAATAGTGGCACTGCTGTGGCTAGGATAGCATCAATTATTCGATTGTATTTTAGGCCTGAGGCATGAAGGAGAACCCCTACATGATACTAATTGAGACGGAGACTCTGAGAATGAAGTGTTCATGAACCCCAGTGGAAAGCCTTATATTATTATGCTCTGTGAATATGAATAAAATGACTCCCATTCACATATTTTCATGTTCATATATTAGTATATCACAGCAATTTGTTGAATTTCATATTTAATTTTGATCGCAATACATGACAGCTATTAGAATATCTTTAGCATTGTTAGATAATAAAATTACAAATCACTAATCAATGCAAAAAATAAACACAACAAACAAGCATAAAATATGCCTTATGATAGCTAATTTTCTTTTAGAAGTTTATTTTTCTATAGGAGTAGTAGATTCTATCATGGAATTATTTTAAAACGATGTGTTACAGTAAAAAGAATAAAATCAGATAATTACTTGAAATTTATTTCAAAAGAATTTGCCTGCGTCTAAAGGCAGCAAAATATGACAATATTATTTCACCTCATCCAATGTTGAATGGGGAAAAGGAACATTTTTAATCAACTCATTAACCAGTCAGTCATGCAATGCAAACTCATAAGCAATGCAGTTTTTGACATGTTGCTTAGTGACTTATCCTCTTTGCTTTCCAAAAGTCTTTTCTCCCACTTTATAAAGAATATGCACATCAACAAATTTAAATAATGAGACAAAACTATTCCCTTATAAAAGACAACCTGAAAATGTAATGAATTTAGAAATCAATGACCTACTTTTAGAAAAGATTTTCATAACTTATCTTTAAAGACATAAGGCAGATTTTTTTATAATGTATGTGGAGATAGGCATAGGGTTTGTGGTGAAAAAAATGGAGTTTTAGAGAAAGAATGTTGGGGTCATTTGGAGGAAACTTTCTGTAAAGAAATGAAAGGAAATAGAGATATTTCTAGAAACAAATCAGCTGATTGTTTTTTTAACGCTTGTCATTAGATTCAGTATCTTTCATACAAGCCAAGAAGTCTACAAACTGAGCTATTTTGCCAGCCATAATTTTATTACTAAACAATGTGATTATACAGGGGTATTAAAAGACACCATGAATTTAAACTGTTTATGAAATTTGTGTTGAGAGACCCTACAAGGACAAAGAGGTAAAGTCAACAAGAATCCAAGGAATAATTTAATCCAAGTAACATTTAGTAAACATTTTATACTGTGTGTTTGTGTGTGTGTGTGTGTGTGTGTGAGAGAGAGAGAGAGAGAGAGAGAGAGAGAGAGAGAGAGAGAGAGAGAGAGAGAGAGAGAGAAAAATAATGAGTCATGAAAACCCCTGAAATGGTAGTTCAGACGAGTAAATGCTTTGCTTGGAATTTTAAGCAGAATTATTACCGCAGAGGCACTGGGTATTTGCATACACATCAGTGAGAAGAACATAGCAGTTGTGGTACTTTGTGAATCAGTAAAAACAGCAGAACTGAAAGACTTTCTATGTGTGTACTTAATTTTCACTTTACTTAATAAGTCCACTAAGCTGTCTAAGATTTTAAAGACGTTTTCAGTTTTAGGTAGCAGTGATTTTGTTATAGTGGTAAAAGAATTTAAACTTTAATTCAGAGTTGAAGGACAACATGTTTATTAGCATGGTGGGAAAATATAAAAGAAAAAATAATAGTGGGGATGGCAGTGACAGAGAAAAGCCCTTTATGTCTCCACTTACTGTATGGTTTCCATTTTGTGGCCATACTCATTGCACAAATATTTTGTGCATAGCTTCCAAGAAGGCATTTTCCTCCTATGCAAAGAAGAAATTGTTACTGTAAGCCAATTTGTATGTAATATTTTCTTGTGTAATTCCCATCATGGAAATGAAATCTCTCCTGTAACATAAGGTTGTTTGACTGTCAGCATAGCTCTATATTTTGTAGTTTGTCTGTTTTCTAGACCAGCTTTTTATTGGAGACTGTGCATTTTTTCATCCTTCAATCACAAAATTCTCTTAAGGGCAGTCTTGTCTTTTAGTTGGAGGTTTATCCAGATGTCTTCCAAATCCTAACAACCCACCCTAACTGAACCCTACCTGTCTCTGTAATGCTAGGATCTTCAGGCAGCCAAGCACTGCCTCCAAGAAGGATTACTTCTAGGCCTCAGAAGCTGAATTTTTCTTGTTGGAGTTCTTAGCTGCTTTGATCAAATACTGGTTTCTTTCTTTCATTTACTAGTTTTGTGGATGGGGAAGTAGCTGCAAGTTCCATGCCAAATAGTACTTTGGAAATATATGATTTGCTTCCTAATTTCATATGTTTATGGAAGGAGACAAATTATATTCTAGTACAGATTTTAAATTGAGATGCCACTGTGATAGCAGTTTACAGGGTTATTAAGTCTGTCAGGAGTTGGGAATTTGAATTGCACTGTGGTAAGTCTATAATCTTAAGTTTTCCAAAAGACCAACACTTTTCAGCTGCATCCAGAGTTTTCAGTTAGAGATCAAATAGAATTTTTATGGAACATGATGCATCTTTGATATTCTAACAATTTTTTCTCACAAAATGATGTTATGCATAGTAGCTATAGACTATTCAACAAAATCCCAGTGTAAGACATGGAAATCTATCTATCTATCTATCTATCTATCTATCTATCTATCTATCTATCCATCCATCATCATCATCATCATCATCATCATCATCAATCTATCCATCATCTATCTATCTATCTATCTTTCTTTCTTTCTTCCTTTCTTTCTTTCTTTCTTTCTTTCTTTCTTTCTTTCTTTCTTTCTTTCTTTCTTTCTGTTTTGGTTCAAGGGAGCAAAAACAGTCAGAAATGATATAATTGGTAGTGATTAATTTGTCTGTCCTCTATAACAGATAGTAAGCACATATTTGTGAAGGTGACATGAACTTCAGATATATGACTTGGAAATCAAGTTAGAATTTTCTTGCAATACATTCCATGTAGGACTTATAGTCAAAACATTTGAAAATGTTATGCAAACTATTGAGAAAATAAAATAATGACCTTATCCAACTGAAAAATTTATGAACCATAACAATGAACACTCTGACAGGATATACCCAAGAAGATAATAGTTGCCTATATGTTTTTGAGGTAGCAAAAAAAACTGTAATTGGAATTAAGTCAAACTCAATAAGAATGAATTAATGACCAAATTAAAGACACATAAAACTTTATTAAAAGATGTCTTAACATTTTAAGTATTATTCATATTCCCATGAATGTGTGATATTATACAGCAGATGACCTGATTATCAGGTAGTCTGGAAATTTTGATGGCTCACGCAAGCAATACTATCTTATGATACTATATGGATGTAGTAATGAGTCATGGTAGTAATAATGTGCTATTTGATCTGGACTCAGACAATATATAGTATTGGATTGAAAGTTATGGAATTATGCATTTCTAATGTAGTTATAAACTCTTATCATAATGTAACTATACTTTCATAAATAGGTCTATTTACCACATAGAAATCATATGACTATATAGTAAAGAAACATGCTTTATGAAATACACTTGGATAGGAAATATATTAAAAGCAATATTTGTGTATTATATAATGATCATAAAGAATAAATATATCTGATTTAAGGGATTGTTCAAACTTAATTTTGAAAATGTCTCTTAAAATGGATTAGAACACATTGTAATAAAATCATCTGGTAGACATGTTATTTTATAATAGATACTGGGAAATGATGATATAAATTATTGCAAATTTCAAATAATAAAATTAATAACAATCTGTTTTTACTTGTTCTCTATATAAACATAGTATATCTTTGTTCAAGTGTCATTTCTAAAAATTTATATAGTGACATAATAAGAACAAATCTGATATGGAGCACCATGTAAGGTCACTAAAATGCATTTAGCTGACAATGGCATGCTCTTGCCAAACAATTCTGACAATATACATTTAATGTGTTGACCAAATGCACTATAGTGAGGGGCACAAGTAATGATAAATAGTTGTTACATAACTACAAATCAGCTGATGATGAGTATTTACTCTAAGTTTAAATTCTATGACAATATCATTCAATATATGTGTTGGGACCTTTTCTTTTGACAAACATATTGAATGCCTCATTAGACTTTTATGAAGCACTTTTTTTAATTTAACTAAAATCACAATAAAAATACATTGTTAATTTTGTTTCTAAATCTATAAATATTCTTATTATTTAATCAAATATTCATGTAAGAGTAATTATTAGCAAAGTAAGTCTAATGAGGTAGTGATTTATGGATATTTTAAGAATCAGTGATGAATAACCTTAAACATGCAGACTGTTTTATATGAACATAATGGCAAAGTGAAAATTAAATTAAAAACCATAACAATGAACAATGTCAAAACCCTTCTTCTAAGAAAGACAAAGTTGATAACCATTTTTGGAATTTTTATACTCTAACACTTATAAGTAACTGATATTTTAGTGTAACCAATAAAAAATTGGTGAGAGGCTGGACTGTTAAAGTTTTACAAACTTGTCACAATCGAGAGTCACTTTGGAAGATGGAACTACAACTAGGGAATTGTCTAGATTAAACTATTCTGTAGACATTGTCTTAATTGCTAATTGATGTTGGAGCATGCAGCACACTGTGCGCATACAAAATTAGATAATCAAGCTCTGGCTGTGTATAAAACCTAGCAAGTCAACAAGCAGAATTCCTATACGTTTCCTGCTTCCGGGTTCCTGTCTATATACATATATATATATATATATATATATATATATATATATATATATATATATAATTGTGACCTAAGCCCTTTCTTCCCCTTAATTAACATATTAATGGAAATGCTTTATCAAAGCAACATGATAGAAACTAGAACAATTATTTCAAGAAATAGCATCAGAAAAAAATTGAAAAACTCAATCTGAAATGCAAAACTTATGAAATTCTGGAGTTAAATTAATCTAAATAAGCTGCAATAATAAGGGGAAAATAAGGGACAACATGAGAATATGATGTTAAAAGAGGTAAGAAAAGTGGAAGAAGCAAAACAAAACTATTTTCTAACACAATAGGAAATATCAAACAATAAAGAAGCCTACATTTAATTTTTTATTTATGTTTTACTTTTATTTATTTATTTATTTTTATTGGATATTTTATGTATTTACATTTCAAATGTTATCTTCTTTTCCCTTCTTCCACCTCCCTCCCCTTTACCGTGTTTCTATGAAGATGCTCCTACTCCTACCCACCCACTCCTACCCATCCAATTCCACCGCAATACCCTTGCATTCCCCTACACAGGGGAAAAGAACCTTCACAAGACCAAAGTCTTCTTCTACTATTGATGCTAGACAATGCCATCCTCTGCTACATATGCAGCTGGAGACATGGGTCCCTGCATGTCTACTCTTTGGTTGCTGATTTAGTCCCCAGGAGTTCTGGGGACCTGGTTGTTTGATATTGTTGTTCTTCTTATGGGGATGGAAACCCCTTCAGCTCCTCCAGTCTTTTCTTTAACTCCTCCATTGGGGCCCCTGGGCTTAGTCTGGTGGTTAGCTACATCCTCATCTGTATAGGTAAGGCTCTGGCAGTCAGTTAAGTGGATCTGTAAGTGGCACTATGTAAGAAAGAATCGCTTTTATGCGCTTTTATGAAACAGTGTAGCATAGAGCACAGTTTATATCTAATGCAGATATCATCTCTAAATTTAAGTTATAAAATAGGACATTGGCAACCTATCTTGAGACAGTGTGTATAAGATACTAAATTTCACATTAGATTTGTAGACACAAAATCTCTGTTTGTTTTAGAGAAAACTACAGAGTTACACACCCAAATCCCACATCAATCTTCTGAACTCAAAGCATCACCTGAAAGCGAGATACATAATACATAAGTACTTTACAAGACATCCACCTCATAACGTATTGATCAGCTTTACTCATATGATATACACTCTACAGTAAATGTTAATGTGAGAAATATTATGTATTGTCTTTTAGTGTACAACAGGCAACATATTAAATACATTGACATGATTTAAAAATCCATGTGATGTTATTTTAGCAAATACTTTTCCTTCAATTGGAAGCTATGAAACGATTAGTTTCAGTTGTATTTTAAAATATTTTACTATATCTGAAACTGTACAACTAGAGAAAATATCAACTGTCAGTATTTTAATTTTGACATCACAAACTCAAAAAATGAAAAAGTCTATATATGAAAATTTTCAGCTTACTTATAAATATCTTTCATAGATTTGGAGTTACATGTTTGATCTTTGTGATGACTTTCATAATCAAAAACATATATTAAGTCTAGTTATAGATTGTGAAAGTCTTTAAAGCACATTCTTGAACACAGCCTATTAGTTGCATGTCAATAAACCTTAATTAAAATGAAGCCCTTATGATTGATACAACGATTATTGTGGTATGTCACAAATATTTCCATAACTAAATATTCAACATATTAAAATTACTTACAAAAATCATGTACTCATTACTGTCATTTTCTTATAAAACATTATAGGATATAGAGCAGTATGTGTCTAATGGAAGTATTATATTTAACATTAAGATATAAGATAGGATATTGGCAACTTATCTTGAGTCTGGAGGTATATGATATTAATTTCACATTACATTTATAGACAACAAATTTGTTGGTGTGTTTTAAAGAAAACTTTCCTACAAAACATATGTATGTATTTATGATTGACTCTTCGATTCAAGGGGATTGATCAACCTGTGTCAACTAGGGTGCAGAGGGTACCTGGAAGAGAATGGGGGACAAGAGATGTGAAGAAGGACACCAAGGCAAGAATCTGATTAAAGCGACAATTTTATTTTTTTCCCCAGGGCTGAATTTATACCACCACAGGGGTAACAGAGAGAGGGGGAAGTGGAAAACATTAAGCAGACCAAGGACACAGTATTCGTGTGGTCAGCTGAGGTCAACAGGGTATTGGTTTCTCAGAAAGGTTACAGGTCATTACATTGGGCATCTTGACATCAGATGTATTTCTCAGCAAGGTCAGAACTTTATCATCATTATTCATCCTGACCACTAGATTTGTATTAGTCTTCTGCAGCTGGCTGCGGATTTTTGATTAACCCAGTCATACTTAACTCTAACCATAATATTAACATCAATAATGGAGCGTTTCAAGGGCATCGCTCCCAACAAACCTGCTTGTTTTTGTACCAGTATGGTTAGTTCTATGGCTCTGCAGTACAAGTGGAAATTAGTAGGGTTGGTCATATGTATATAAGTTCTCTTATTATTCAGATTGTTTTAGATATTATCTTTCTGTTTCTACATGAGACCAAAAGTTGTCCTTTCAATTTTTATGAAGAAATTTGGTGGAATTCTTATCAGAGTTGCATTGAATCCATAGATTGCTTTTGGATGACTGGTTATTTTTGGTATATTAATCTCAATGGTCAATAAGCATTGGAGATCATTCTATCGTATATCTTCTCCTAATTCCTAGAACCTAGCGAGTATCTTTACAGGTGCTTCTGGATTACAGTATCCACTGAGAATCCAGGTGTTATTCCAATAATTCTGCAGTTCTGTATGCTACTTGTTTCTTTGAATTTCTCTTTCTGCTGTTAGTATTCTTTCTTTGCACTGAGAATTTACTCTTTTCATTATTATGTACTGAGAAAATATTTTAATCTGTTCTTAACCTTTGGGATTTCTGTATTCTTCCTTTATTTTATAGGCATCTACTTCTTTGGGTTAGAAAAAAATTCCTCTATTTTTTTAATGGGCTCTGAATTTTTGACTCGGATTTCTTTCTATTCCGTTTTTCTTATTATATTTAGATTTGATATTTTCTTAGTGTCATCATTTTCTTGGATGTTTTTGTACTATGATTTTTGGAGAGTTAACTTTTTTTCACTGTGGTACACATTTATTTTGTTGTGTCTTAGTGCCTTAAATTATTCCTTCCATTTCTTATATTTTGTCAGTGCCTCTTGCCTTTGTCATTCTTATTTGAGTCTATATGTTTTTTGCCTTTTTTATTGGTTATTGGTTATTTTATTTATTTACATTTCAAATGTTATCCCCCTTCTGAGGATTTTCCCCCTCCACAATCTCTCCTATCATATTCTCTTTCCCCCTGACTCTATGACCTACCAACCCACTCCAGCCTTACCAGCCTCATGGCACTAACATTCCCCTACCAGGACATTGAGCCTCCACAGGACCAAGGGGCTCCCTTTCCATATGCCAGATAAGTAATTCTCTGATACATATGCAGTTGGAGCCATGGATGCTCACATGTGTACTCTCTGGTTGGTGGTTTACTCCCTGGGAGCATCGGGTGGTCTGGTCTATTCCTGTAGTGTTGCAAACCCCCTTCAGCTCCTTCTGTCCTTGCTCTAACTTCTCTATTAGAGTCCCTGTGCTCAGTACAATGTTTGGCTGCGTGCATCCGCATCTGTATTTGTCAGGCTCTGGCAGACCCTCTTAGGGGATAGCATATCAGGTTCCTGTCAGCAAGCGCTTCTTGGAATCAGCTATAGTGTCTGAGTTTGGAGTTTCTCTTTATCTTGGGATGAATAATTCTATTTCATCATCTGTTTCTTCAACAACTGTTTTATTAATTTTCTTCCACTATTTGTGTTACAAAACAACCGACCACCAGAACCCAGCAACTCTACCACAGTTGGCTTTGAGAATTGGAGTACAAGATAAAGATTTTAAAATAGTTTTTGTGACTATCTTAGAGGTCATTCAAAAGCAATAACCTTTATTCTGTGTTCCAATACTCAAAGCTTACTGTGATAGTCTTTTCGGGTTCTAGTGGAAACATTGTCATGATGGTTATTTATTGTGTTTTTAAGCTGGTATTTTGGATATAAGTTTTGAAAGATTGTAATTCTAGGTAAAAGTATCTTGTGTTGTGTTTTGTTCATTTGGTTTCTATTGTTTTCTCTGGTATTTAGGAGCATTTGGTACTTCATGTTGCCCAGTAAAAAATTATTTTTAGATTTTGATAGGTGTGACCTCTGTTGTTCCAAAGTAAATGTATTTCTAACTACACTATACTTTATTAGCTATTCTAATTATGTCTAGCTTAGAAATGAGAGTGACTGTGAGGCATTATGAGGAAGAGTTTATAGAAGGAAAGAAATCAGGGTATTTAATCTAGTTCTGCTTCTGTCAATTATAATTGGAGCCAGAGAATGAGAAGAGGCCACACAACGTAGGCTGTTGCAGTGCTGGAAATTAGGCATTATTATTGGACATGAAGGATAGAGGATAGGGTAAATATTGATATGTTCCCATATGCTGATCTGATCTGCTTGCTTCTGTTTCTGACTTGTCTAGCAAGTTTCCAGAGAAAGCCTGCTGGATTTCGAGGATGAAATAATAGGATGGTTGGGAAGAAAGTTTGAAAGAAAAGCTCTATGTTATCAATTAGAAATGGGGACTTAAAGGATGGGAGACTGTAGCAAGTGGTCTGCCATAGAGATGCAGATGAAACTGTAGAAATAAATTTTGAAGAGACTTGAAGGGAGGAGAGACTGTTGAAGATCTGCAGTTAGGATGCCTGCTTTCAAACCTGGAAAAGCCTGTGTGTTCCCAGGGAGTATATCATTTAAGACTGGAATAAAGGATAAATGTGGAAAAGAAGGGTTAGTGAGTAGAATCAATTGATTTTTTAAGTGGAGATAAGAGAGGGATGAAAGAGAGGCTAGGGCAGATGTTCTGCTATGCCTAAGATGGAAAGAGAGATTGAATTTGGAGGAAAGAAGGAAGAGGTAAAGATGAGCACTTACTGTGTCTTTGCCTGGGATTCAAGATTGTTCACATGGAATGCTGGTTGTTATTGGGGCCTGAGATAGTGGCACTAGTAGGAAGAGGGAAGTGTGGAAGAGAAAGTCTATGTGGTCTATTGTTGATTGTAATCTAAGGGGAAGGAGTGCATCTTAGGTGGTCTAAGACAGAGATGGGGATAAGACTGAGAAACTGGTTGTGGAGAAATGGAAGTAGAGTGATATTGGCATTTGGCCTACCTTGTGCCCTGCCTGAGTAGCCTGCAGATCCTGGGAAGTGCTTTCTGGAGTTGGGAGATAGGAGAAAGCAAGGGTTGGTTGAACAAAACATTTTAGGAGAGTATCTGTGGGATCAACTGGAGAAGGCAGAGGATTTGGAAAAGGGCAACTGAAGCAGGTACTCTGCTACAGAGTTAGAGAGGAGAAGGGAGTTTGGACTTGGAGGACCAGATTGGTGAGAGATGTAAAGATCTGAATTAGCTTACACTTAAGATAATCTTTAAGTAGAGAACTTGTTTTACATAAACCAGTCTTACAGGAATTCGACTCAAATTGTGGTGGCATAGAAAAACATTGTCTCCAAAAGTCATTGCTTATTTGATTTCTATATAGTTCTAATATTGCTGTAAGATTCACTGTATAAATTCTTCCTAGTGTTTTATCTATTATTAATTTATTCACTTGAAAACTTTAAATCACCAGTTGCATTCACTTTCATCAAAATTATTTTATCTATTTTTCTTTCTTAGAATATTGAAATATTTATGATAGAAGCATTGGCCTATAGTTCTTAAGGTTTTGTTTTTACATTATGATACATATTCATATACTAATAATTACTTTTGTTTTAAATGATATAGGCAAGTCTCATGAATAAATATTGACTGCAAAACAAAAAATTTGCATTTATTTTATATTTATTTTATTATTTAGCTGTCTATTTGCCTATATGTTTTGATATAGGGTGGTTCAGATTGAAGTACTGACAGTGTGGCTTTATGTTTTCTCTACCTACTGCTTCTGATTTCTGAGTTCTAGTATTAAATAGATGCACTTACATAATCAGCTCTAAACATTAATTTATTATGATACATACAATTAAAAGTAATTTTATCAAGCTGGGGCTCAAACCTCACTGATCCCGGCCCACAGCTCCCTGCTCCCAAACCCCATGGGAGAGAGAGAGCACATCACCCAGAGAGTTGGGAACTCCTGAGACTGCAGGGCAGGAGAGACCACCATACTGCCAAGCCTTGCTCACATCTCTGGCTCAAGAGGAAACTGTATAGTGCCTCTGAGAACAGGAAGACAGAGACACTCAATGCTACAGGCTAGATACTGCCCAGATATGAAGGGACAGGGTCAAACAACTCCCTGCACTGAAATCCCATTGGAGGGAGAGCTAAACCTTCAGAGGGGAAGATACCCCTGGGAAGACAGAGGAGACTACTCTCTGCCCACATTTCTGACTCTAGAGAAAAACACCTAGCACCATCTGGACCCCCTGTACACAGGGTCCCAAGCAAAGGCGGGGCAGGCACTTCTGGTTGCTGCCTTGACAGAGAGCTGAAATCCAGCTCTTAGAAGTGACTCCAGGCCCGAGACCAGAGGTAAGACAAACTTTTATGCTCCAATGACCTGCCTTGTGGCCTTAGGACACAGGCACACAGGAATGTCTGAAGACTAGTAGAGAGGAACGACTACACGCCTGAAAGCAGAACACTCTGTTCCCATAACTGGCTGAAACAGAACAGGAAAACAGGTCTACAGCACTGCTGACACATAGGCCTAGAGGACAGTCTAACCACTGTCAGAAATAGCAGAACAAGGTAACACCAGAGACAACATGGCAAGGGGCAAGGGCAGGAACCCAAGCAAAAGAAACTAAGACTACATGGCATCAATGGAGCCCAATTCTCCTACCAAAGCAAACAATGAATATCCAAACACACCAGAAAAGCAAGATCTAGATTTAAAATCACATTTGATCATGATGATGGTGGACTTCAAGAAAGACATAAAGAGCTCCCTTAGAGAAATACAGGAAAACACAAATAAACAAGCAGAATCCTATAGAAAGGAAATGCAAAAATCCGTGAAAGAGTTCCAGGAAACCACAATCAAACAGGTGAAGGAATTAAAAATGGAAAAAGAATCAATAAAGAAAGCACAAAGGGAGACAACCCTGGATATAGAAAACCAAAGGAAGAGACAAGGAGCTGTAGGTACAAGCATCACCAACAGAATGCAAGTGATAGAAGAGAGAATCTCAGGAGCAGAAGATTGCATAGAAATCATCGACACAACTGTCAAAGATAATGTAAAACAGAAAAAGATACTAGCCCAAAACATATAGGAAATTCAAAACACAATGAGATGATCAAACCTAAGGATAATAGGTATAGAAGAGAGTGAAGACTCCCAACTCCAAGGACCAGTAAATACCTTCAACAAAATCATAGAAGAAAATATTCCTAACCTAAAGAAAGAGATGCCCATAAATATACAAGAAGCCTAAAGAACTCCAAATAGACTGGAACAGAAAAGAAACTATTCTGGCATATAATAGTCAAAATAACAAATGCACAAAACAAAGAAAGAATATTAAAAGCAGTAAGGGAAAAAGGTAAAGTAACATATAAAGGCAGACCTATCAGAATCACACAAGACTTCTCACCAGAGACTATGAAAGCCAGAAGATCCTGGACAGATGTCATACAGACACTAAGAGAACACAAATGCCAGCCCAGGTTACTGTATCCTGCAAAACTCTCAATTAACATAGATGAAGAAACCAAGATATTCCCTGACAAAACCAAATTTACACAATATCTTTCCTCAAAACCAACCCTACAAAGGGTACTAAATGGTAAAACACAACACAAGGAGGCAAGCTGTACCCTAGAAACTTAAGCAAGAAACTAATCTTTTTGCATCAAAACAAAGAGAAGACAAGCACGCAAACATAATCTCACATCCAAACTCGAATATAACATGAAGCAAAATCACTATTCCTTAATATCTCTTAACATGAATGGACTCAATTCCCCAATGAAAAAAAAACCACAGATTAACAAACTGGATACGCAATAAGGAAACAATATTTTGCTGCCTACAGGAAACACACCTCAGAGACAAAGACAGACACTACATCAGAGTAAAAGGATGGAAAACAATTTTCAAAGAAAATGGTCGGAAGAAGCAAGCTGGCGTAGCCATTCAAATATCAAAAAAAATCGATTTTCAATCAAAAGTCATCAGAAAAGATAAGGAAGGACAATTCATATTTATCAAAGGAAAAATCCACCAAGATGAACTCTCAATCATAAATATCTATGCTCCAAATACAAGGGCACCTACAGACATAAAAGAAACCTTACTAAAGCTCAAACAATAATAGTAAGAGATTCAACCCTCATCAAGGACAGATCAGAGAAACAGAAATTAAACAGAGACATAGACAGACTAAGAGAAGTCATAGGCCAAATGGATTTAACAAATATGTATACAACATTTTATCCTAAAGCAAAAGGATATACCTTCTTCTCACCACTGCATGGTACTTTCTCCAAAATTGACCATATAATTGGTCATAAAACAGGCATCAACAGATACAGACTGATAGAAATAATCCCATGAGTACTATCAGACCATCATGGGCTAAAGCTGGTCTTCAATAACAATAAGGATAGAAAACCCACAGATACATGGAAGTTGAACAATGCTCTACTCAATGATAACCTGGTCAAAGAAGAAATAAAAAAAAGAAATTAAAGTCTTCTTAGAATTTAATTAAAATGAATGTACAACATACCCAAACTTATGGGACACAATGAAAGCTGTGCTAAGAGGAAAACTCATAGCTGAGAGTGCGCCTGCAGAAAGAAATAGGAGAGAGCATATGTCAGCAGCTTGACAGCACACCTAAAAGCTCTAGAACAAAAAGAAGCAAACACACTCAGGAGGAGGAGAAGGGAGGAAATAATCAAACTCAGAGCTGAAATCATCCAAGTAGAAACAAAAAGGACTATAGAAAGAATCAACAGAACCAAAAGTTGGTTCTTTGAGAAAATCAACAAGATAGATAAACCCTTAACCGGACTAACCAGAGGACACAGAGAGTGTGTCCAAATTAACAAAATCAGAAATGAAAAGGGAGACATAACAACAGAGTCAGAGGAAATTCAAAAAATCATTAGATCCTACTACAAAAGCCTATAAACAACAAAACTTGAAACTCTCAAGGAAATGGACAATTTGCTAGACAGATACCAGATACCGAAGTTAAATCAGGAACAAATAAACCATTTAAACAACCCCATAAATCCTCAAGAAATAGAAGCAATCATTAAAACTTTCCCAACCAAAAAGAGCCCAGGTCTAGATGGGTTCAGTGCAGAATTCTATCAGACCTTCATAGAAGACCTCATACCTATACTATCCAAACTATTTCACAAAATTGAAACTGATAACGCTAAAGAATTCCTTCTATGAAGCCAAAATTAGTCTTATACCTAAACTACACAAAGACCCAACAAAGAAAGAGAACTTCAGACCAATGTCCCTTATGAATATCGATGCAAAGATACTGAATAAAGTTCTTGCAAACCGAATCCAAGAGCACATCAAAACAATCAACCATCATGATCAAGTAGGCTTCATTCCTGAGATCCAGAGATTGTTTAATATACAGAAAACAATCAAAGTAATCCACTATATAAACAAACTGAAAGAAAAAAAAAAGCATGATCATTTCACTAGATGCTGAGAAAGCATTTGACAAAATTCAACACCCCTTCATGATAAAAGTCCTGGAAAGAAAAGGAATTCAAGGCCCATACCTAAACATAGTAAGAGCCATATACAGCAAACCAGTTGCTAACATTAAACTAAATGGAGAGAAACTTGAAGCAATCCTACAAAAATCAGGGACTAGAAAAGGCTGCCCACTCCCTCCCTACTTATTCAATATACTTCTAGAAGTCCTAGCCAGAGGAATCCGACAACAAAAGGAGATCGAAGGGATACAGTTTGTCAAGGAAGAAGTTAAAATATCACTATTTGCAGACAATAAGACTATATTTAAGTGATCCAATAAGTTCCACCAGAGAAATTCTAAACCTGATAAACACCTTCAGCAAAGTGCCTGGATATAAAGTTAACTCAAAAAATTAGTAGCCTTCCTCAATGCAAAAGAGTAACAAGCTGAGAAAGAAATTAGGGAAACAACACCCTTCATAATAGTCCCGAATAATATAAAATATCTTGGTGTGACATTAACCAAGCAAGTGAAAGATCTGTATGATAAGAACCTCAAGCCTCTGAAGAAAGAAATTGAAGATCTCAGAAGATGTAAAGATAGTCCATGCTCATGGATTTGTAGGAATAATATAAAAAAAATGGCCATTTTACCAAATGTCATCTACAGAATCAATGCAATCCACATCAGAACTCCAACTCAATTCTTCAAAGAGTTTCACAAAATAATTTGTAAATTCATCTGAAATAATAAAAAAAAACAGGATAGCTAAAACTATCTTCAACAATAAGAGGACTTCCAGGGGAATCACTAACCATGAACTCAAGCAGTATTACACAGCAATAGTGATAAAAACTGTATGGTATTAATACAGAGACAGAAAAGGGACCAGTGAAATAGAAGTGAAGACCCAGAAAAGAACCTACACACATATGGTCACTTGATTTTTGACAAAGGATTCAAAAATATCCAATGCAAAAAGATAGCATTTCTGGCAAATGGGGCTGGCTCAACTGGAGGTCAGCATGTAGAAGAATGCAGATCGATCCATGCTTATCACCCTGTCCAAGTGCATCAAGGACTTCCACATCAAACCAGATACACTCAAACTAATAGAAGAAAAAGTGAGGAAGAATCTCGAACACATGGGTATGGGAGGAAATTTCATGAACAAACCACCAATGGCTTATGCTCTAAGATCAAGAATCAACAAATGGGATCTCATAAAACTGCAAAGCTTCTGGAAGGCAAAACACACTATTGTTAGGACAAAATGGCAGCCAGCATATTGGGAAAAGATCTTTACGAATCTAACAACTGATAGATGGCTTATATCCAAAATATACAAAGAACTCACGAAGTTAGACTGAAGGGAGACAAATAACCATATTAAAATTGGGGTTCAGAGCTAAACAAAGAATTACAGCTTAGGAATGCCAAATGGCTGAGAAGCACGTAAAGAAATGTTCAACATCTGTAGTCATAGGGAAATGGAAATAAAAACAACCCTGAGATTCTACCTCACAACAGTCAGAATGGCTAAGATCAAAATCTCCGGCGATAGCAGATGTTGGTGAGGATGTGGAGAAAGAGGAACACTGCCCCATTGTTGGTGGGATTGCAGACTGGTACAGCCATTCAGGATATCAATCTGGAGGTTCCTCAGAAAATTGGACATTGAACTACCTGAGGACTCAGCTATACATCTCTTGGGCATATACCCAAAAGTTTCCCCAACATAAAACAACGACACATGCTCCACTGTGTTCATAGCAACCTTATTTATAATAGCCAGAAGCTGGAAAGAACCCAGATGCCCTTCAACAGAGAAATTGATACAGAAAATTTGGTTCATCTACACATGGAATACTACTTCGCTATCAAAAACAATGACTTTATGAAATTCATAGGCAAATGGATGGAACTGGAAAATACCATTCTGAGTGAGGTAATGCAATCACAGAAAAACACACATGGTATGCACTCAATAAGTGGATCTTAGTCCAAATGCTCGAATTACCCTAAATGCACAGAACACTTGAAACTCAAGAAGGATGACCAAAATGCAGATGCTTCACTAACATGTGGCCCATACATATATACAGCACCAAACTAGATAAGACGGATGAAGCAAAGAAGTGCAGGCTGACAGGAACTGGATGGCGATCTCTTCTGAAAGACACAGCCAGAATACAGCAATAATACATAGGCGAATGCTAGCAGCAAACAACTGAACTGAGATCGGGATCCCCGTTGAAGGATTCAGAGACAGGACTGAAAGAGTTTGAAGGGGCTTGAGACCCCATATGAACAACAATGCCAAACAACCAGAGCTTCCAGGGACTAAGCCACTACCCAAAGACTATAAATGGACTGACCGTGGGTTCCAACTGTATAGGTAGCAAAGAATAGGCTAGTAAGAGCACCAGTGGAAGGGGAAGCCCTTTGTCCTGCCAAGACTGAACCCACAGTGAACGTGATTGTTGGGGGACGGGCGGTAATGGGGGGAGGATGGGGAGGGAAACACCCATATAGAAGGGGATTGGGAGGAGTTAGGTTGATATCGGCCTGGAAACCGGGAAAGGGAATAACAATTGAAATGTAAATAAGAAATACCCAATTTGATAAAAGATGGAAGAAAAAAAAGTAATTTTATCTTCTTTAAATTTGTATTTTGTTGTCTTGCCAGTAATATATGTCCTTAATTATGCCCGTTTTAAAATGCCTCCAAATACCTAGCACACTGTGTTCCACTCAGTTATGGTGCTTTAAAATTATATTTAGCATTTGTATTGGAAAACCAATAAACTTTAATTTTAATTATGGATAAATGACACTTATAAAATCTTGCATTTTGTAATCCATAAATGCGATTATTCAAATCAATATCTGCAAATGTCTCTATTTCTTTATATAGATGGTGCACATGGCTTATTCATCAGCCTGTCATTTTTGCGATTGCATTTTTAGTTTAATGTGTTTAAGTTTAATTATAGTTTTGCAAAACACAGATCCTTTCTACTCTTATTTTAAAAAATAAACAAAGTACTTTAAATTGTACTTTCAAACACTTACTTGACAGAAGGAAAATAATTTTGATAAACATATTTAGTTATTTGTTTTTGAATTTTATAGAAAAGTAATACTAAGGAGATTGTAACAAATACTTAATATTTTTGTCATTTGTTTCTTTTTCCTTAAGTTGGGAGGTAAACCTATAAATGTAGCTTTAATCACTATAGCATATTATATTGTACGTTCTGAAGTAAAGAAAGCAAAATCAGAATCATACTATCGCATAACATAATTATCAAATCAACTAGAATGGCATCAAAACTCAAACCTAAATAGTAATGCAGAATTCTTTTTTTATGATTCTCTATAAACTTTGTTTTATTCTTATTGCTTCATAGTCTTTTATACCCATCTTTAATAAATTGGGCATTTCTTATTTACATTTCAAATGTAATTCCCTTTCCTGGTTTCCATGCCAATATCTCCCCTAACCCCTACCCCTCCCATTATATATGAGTATTCCCCACCCAATCTTCCCTCCATTACAGCCCACCCACCAACAATCACGTTAACTGGGGGTTCAGTCGTGGCAGGACCAAGGGATTCCCCCTTCCACTGGTGTTCTTACTAGGCTAGTTATTGCTACCTATACTGTTGGAGCCCAGGGTCAGTCCATGTATAGTCTTTGGGTAGTGGCTTAATCCCTTGAAGCTCTGTATGTTTGGCATTGTTGTTCATAAGGTAAGTCAAGTCCTTTCAGCTCTTTCAGTCCTTTCCCTGATTCCTTCAACAGGGGTCTCGTTCTCAGTTAAGTGGTGTGCTGCTGGCATTCACCTATGTATTTGTCGCATTCTGACTGTGTATCTAAAGAGAGATCCACATCCAGTTCCTGTCAGCCTGCTCTTCTTTTCTTCATCCATCTTATCTAGTTTGGTGGCTGTATGTATATGGGCCACATTTGGGGCAGGCTCAGAATGGGTGTTCCTTCAGTCTCTGTTCTAAACTTTGCCTTCCTATTCCCTCCCAAGGGTATTATTGTTCCCCTTTTAAAGAAGGAATGAAGCATTCGCATTTTGGTCATCTTTCTTGAGTTTCATATGTTCTGTGTATTTAGGGTAATTCGAGCATTTGGGCTAAGATCCACTTATCAATGAGTGTATACCATGTATGTTTTTCTGTGATTGAGTTACCTCACTCAAGATGATATTTTCCAGTTCCATCCATTTGTCTATGAATTTCATAAAGTCATTGTTATTGATAGCTGAGTAGTATTCCATTGTGTAGATGTACCACATTTCTGTATCCATTCCTCTGTTGAAGGTCATCTCATATCTTTCCAGCTTCTGGCTATTATAAATAAGGCTGCTATGAACACAGTGGAGCACGTGTCTTTTTTATATGTTGGGGCATCTTTTGGGTATATGCCCAAGAGAGGTATAGCTGGGTTCTCAGGTAGTTCGATGTCCAATTTTTTGAGGAAACTCCAGACTGATTTCCAGAATGGTTGTACCAGTCTGCAATCCCATCAACAATGGAGAAGTGTCCCTCTTTCTCCACATCCTCACCAACATCTGCTATCGCCGGAGATTTTGATCTTAGCCATTCTGACTGTTGTGAGGTAGAATCTCAGGGTTGTTTTTATTTCCATTTCCCTTATGACTACAGATGTTGAACATTTCTTTACGTGCTTCTCAGCCATTCAGCATTCCTAAGCTGTAATTCTTTGTTTAACTCTGAACCCCATTTTTAATAGGGTTATTTGTCTCCCTGCGGTCTAACTTTTTGAGTTCTTTGTATATTTTGGATGTAAGTCCTCTATCTGTTGTAGGATTAGTAAAGATCTTTTCGCAATCTGTTGGTTACCATTTTGTACTAACAATAGTCTCTTTGCCTTACATAAGCTTTGCATTTTTATGAGATCCCATTGTTGATTATTGATCTTAGAGCATAAGCCATTGGTGGTTTGTTCAGGAAATTTTCTCCCGTGCCCATGTGTTCGAGATGCTTCCCCACTTTTTTCTTCTATTAGTTTGAGTGTATCTGGTTTGATGTGGAAGTTCTTGATGTATTTGGACTTAAGCTTTGTACAGGGTGATAAGAATGGGTTGATCTGCATTTTTCTACACACTGACCTCCAGTTCAACCTGCACCATTTGCTGAAAATGCTATCTTTTTTCCATTGGATGATTTTTGCTCCTTTGTCAAAAATCAAGTGACCATATGTGTGTGGGTTCTTTTCTGGGTCTTCACTTCTATTCCACTGGTCTATCTTCCTGTCTCTGTACTAATACCATTCAGTTTTTTTTATCACTATTGCTCTGTAATACTGCTTGAGTTCAGGAATACTGATTCCCCCGGAAGTTCTTTAATTGTTGAGGATAGTTTTAGCTATCCTGGGTTTTTTTGTTATTCCAGATGAATTTGGAAATTGTGTTATCTAACTCTATGAAGAATTGGTTTGGAATTTTAATGGGGATTGCATTGAATCTGTAGATTGCTTTTGGAAAAATGGGCATTTTTGCTATATTAATCCTGCCAATCCATGAGCATGGGAGATCTTTCCACCTTCTGAGGTCTTCTTCAATTTCAGAGCCTTGAAGTTCTTATCATACAGATATTTCACTTGCTTGTTTAAAGTCACACTGTGGTATTTTATATTATTCAGGACTATTATGAAGGGTGTTGTTTCCCTAATTTCTTTCTCAGCTTGTTTCTCTTTTGCATTGAGGAAGGCTACTAATTTATTTGAGTTAATTTTATACCCCGCCACTTTGCTGAAGTTGTTTATCAGGTTTAGTAGTTCTCTGGTGGAACTTTTGGGATCACTTAAATATTCTATCATATCATCGAAATGCAGAATTCTTATAAGTCTGACCACCTTTTTCTATATTCCTGCTATTATTCCAAGCTCCAATTTCTCCCCAGATATGCTCCACTGATCAGTTCTTTTGGGTTTTATTTCTGACTATGCTAAATTCCTGCAGTACAAGTTCAGTATCTCAACAGTAGTAGTTGAAGTAAGGTATTTTTTATAATACACTATGATGTAGGTATGGTTTATTTATTTATCAATCCTCATTTATTATGGTTTTGTTATCTTTGTGAGATATTAAAGAAATATATAACTCCCTTAAATATCTAATAACTGGTTATAACTGCATAAGCTCTTTAGGATGAATTTACAATGAATGAATTCTGATCACCTTATACAAAGATTTAAATACTAGAGATACACAGATACAGACCAATAATCAGATAGACAAACAGACACACAAATCCTCAGTGTGTCCCCAAATAATTTGCTTGACCCACCTCACATTTCTACCAGGAGAAAATTTATGTGTGTGTGACTTAAGTTTACAAAATATCTTTTATTTGCCCGATATAATTGTCATCTCAGAGGTTTACTGCTGATCAAGCTCATCCTCTCTACCTCTTTCTGAAATCTGACTGGCTGGTTCAAACAAATCAATTGTTCTGACCTATTATCCTCTCTATACTGACTGATTAAAATGGTTTCAAATGGCTTATCATGAATTTCTCTGCTTGTCCTCAAACTAACTCTTATAATTTGTTTTCTTTTTCCTTATACTTCCTTATTGTTATCTGGCTTCAACTGCCTCTGCTGATCTGTACTGTATTAAACACATACATTGAAAAGAACTTAGGAACGAACTCAATTAAACTCTACTACATTTCAGGAGCTGCACTAACTGTATACAACTGACTAAAGTCATTGAACTGCCCTCCAATCCTGACTCACATTGTACAGTTCTTCTAAGTTGCTTCTTTTCCCTCTTTCTTCTCATGAAAGTTGAGTATTTCCTAACTCTCGCTCATTGTGTAATATCTTTCTGTTTGATCACTTTTTCTCTCTATTAATTGTCAGTTTTGAACATTATAACTTCCATCTACAAACCGAATTTACCTTCATTGTTTTGGATTACAGTTGTGTACTAAGAACATGGTCATATTCTATCTAGAATGACTAAAGTTATGTGGCCTCTCTGCATTTCAAATAAATCACACAAACCTAGGTCTTTGAATGTGATCCTTTGTCAGCATAGTTGTTACTGAATTAAAATTCCACTATGGCACCTTGAGGTCCATTACTCAAATGTCTTTATACTATAAAGCATGTAGTATTTTGCATAGTAGCATATACTCCTACAGCATTACTATAAATATTTAAGGTTGTCTATGTGTTAACTATATTGTATGTTAGGTTTCTTTCATTAGTAAAAACATATAAACATTTCAAAACATCAGCAAAATGTCATTGGAAATTTTACTGATAATTATTGCAAATCATTGTATAATGTTCAGACAAACAAATATATATATATATATATATATATATATATATATATATATGAAGGTATATGAGACTGGAGGTAACTTCTTTCCTTCCATCAATTTGAGTGTTAGTTATAGGTGTATTGCTCCCAATGAGTATCTTCATGTTCTGTGGCATAAGTAGATGGTGTTTTCAACCATAAAGTTGTAGAAGATGACATAAAATCACTGGCAATAGTTTCTAATATTTGAGAAGTATCAATTGGACAACATTAATTAGTAGCTTAAAAATATATTACCTTCTAAATGATGAGAGATAGCCTTCATTATGGATAAACCTAACACTTGGAAAGCCAGTTTCCCCTAAAGAGACTTTCTGTTCAGATCCAACTTGATGTTCCGAGCCTTATACATAAATTATATGGTGACTTTAGCCTCAGAGTTTTCAAATTCTTCAGTCAGCCAAAGGTAATACTAATGATCTATATTCATAGAGGACTTTTAATCAAAATAGCTACTATGATATTATGGATAGTTTAATCAGTGAGTGCATACTATGTGTGTTCTTTGAGACTAGGGTACCTAACAGAGGATGTTTTTCTAGTTTCATGCATTTACCTAAGTGTTTCATGATGTCATTGTTTTTAATAGCTGAAAAGTCATTGATTTTAATAGTTGAGTAGTATTCCATTGTGTAAAAATACCATATTTTCTGTATCTATTTCTCTGTTGAAAGGCATCTGGGTTCTTTCCAGCTTCTGATATAAATAAGGCTGCTATGAACATAGTGGAGCATGTGTCCTTGTTATATGTTGGAGCATCTTTTGGGTATATGCTCAGGAGTGGTATAGCTAGGCCCTCAGTTAGTACTATGTCCACTTTTCTGAAGAACCTCCAGACTGATTTTCAGAGTGGTTGTACTAGCTTGCAATCCTACCAACAATGGAGGAGTGTTTCTCTTTCTCCACATGCATGCCAGCACCTGCTCTCACTTTTTTTTTTAATCTTAGCCATTCTGAGTGATATAAAGTGGCATCTCATGGTTCTTTGATTTGCATTTTCCTGATAACTAAGGAGGATGTTGAACACTTCTTTAGATACTTTACAGCCATTCCATATTCCCCTGCTGAGAATTCATTATTTTGCTCTGTATCCCATTTTTAATAGGGTTATTTGACTCTCTGCAATCTACCTTCTTGAGTTCTTTGTGTATATTAGATATTAGCCCTCTATTGAATAAAATATTATCCTGAGTAAAGTAACCTAGTCACAAAAGAACACACATGGTATGCACTCACTCATAAATGAATATTAACCCAAAAGCTTGGAATACCTAAGAAATAATCCACAGACAATATAAAGCCCCAAAAGAAGGAAGACCAAAATGTGGATGCTTCATTCTTCTTAGAAGGGAGAACAAAATACTCATGGGAGGATATACAGGGACAAAGAGTGGAACAGCGAGTGAAAGAAAGGTTATCCAGAGGCTGGATCACCTTGGGATCCATCCCATACACATCCCCCAAACCGAGTCACTATTGCTGATGCTAAGAATTACTTGCTGACCCAAGCCAGATATGGATGTCTCCTTGGAGTCTCTGCTGAACCCTACTGATACAGATGAGGATGTTTGCAACTATCAATTGGACTGAACAAGTGGACTCCAATGGAGGAGTTAGAGAAAGGACTGAAGGAGCTGAAGAGTTTTGCAACACCATAGGAAGAACAGCAATATCAACTAACCAAATCCCACTAGGGCTGCCAGGGACTAAACCACCAAACAGTAAGTACACATGGAGGGACCCATGACTTCAGTGGCATATGTAGCAGAGGATGGCATTGTTGGACATCAATGGAAGGAAAAGCCTTTGGTCCTGTGAAGGCTCATTTCCCCAGTGTAGGGTAATGCCAGGACATTGAATGTGGAATGGGTGGAATTGGGAACATCCCCATAAAAGCACGGGGAAAGGGGAGAGTAATGGGAAAGGGGGAGAAGGGGATAATATTTGAAATGGAAATACAAAAAATATCCAAGTAAAATAAAATTTAAAGGAAACAATAGTTGAGTATTACTCCATTGGGCAAATGTACAAAATTTTCTGTATCCATTACTCCATTGAAAGACATCTGGATTCTTTCCGGCTTCTGGCTATTATAAATAATGTTTATATAACCACAGTAAAGTAGATTTCCTTGTTATAAGTTGAAGCATTTTTGAGTGTTCTAAAAGCTCAGAATACTGTAGATACAATTCACTGACCACATGAAGCCCAAGAAAGAAAGATCAAAGCGTGAATGCTTACAGAGACAAAATGTGGAACAGAGAAGGAAGGAAAGGCCATTGAGAGACTGCCCCACCTGGAGAGCCATCCCATATACATACATCAAACCCAGACACTGTTGTGGATACCAAGAAGTACTTGCTGACAGGAGGCTGATGTAGCTATCTCTGAGAGGCTCTGCCAGAGTTTGACAAATATAGAGCAGATACTTGAAGCCAACCATTGAACTTAGGATAAGGTCACCAATGGAGAAGTTAGAGAAAGGACTGACGGGACTTGAAGAAGTTTGCAACCCATAGGAAGAAGATGTATGTCAATCAACCAGAATCCCCAGAGCTTGCATGTATTAAACCACCAACCAAAAAGTACACATGGAGGGATCCATGGCTACAGCTGCATATGTAGCAGATGATGGCCTTGTTGGCCATCAATATGAGGAGAGGCCCTTGGGTCCTGGGAAATGCCAGGGCAGGTAGACGAGAGTGGGTGAGTGTTGGAGCACCCTCAGAAGCAGGAGGAGGGAGCATGGAATGGGGTTTCCAGAGGGTAAACTGGGAAAGAGGATAACATCTGAAATGCAAATAATAAAATATGCAATAAAATATTGCTCATGAAACCAAAAACCAAAAAAACAACAACCAAAAAGAAGCTACAAAGCTTTGAGAGAGATAATAAATTATAGTAGAAGAGAACACACTGGGCCCAGCCTAATCTATGTATTCCTAGAGCTTGAGTGTGGCTCTCATCTCATCAATTCTCCTCAGGAAACAAAAGTGATATTTCATATATATTCTCATGGACTACACTGACAAACAATTTGAGAGGATGTTTCTCATGCCTGGTATTGGATTTTTCTTAATTATTCTGTGGTTTCATTTGAAAAGTACTGTCAGTTTTAGTAGAATAAGCTCATTGGCATATATTTGTTTTAGTGTAAAAATATATATACATATATATATACATATATATACATATATATATAATTTATATAAACATATAATAATATGAAATGAATCAGCACTGGAGTCCACACATAGAAAAAGACCTATAAGAAAATAAGAATTATTGGGAGTCAGAAAAATAGTCCTAACACTGAGCTTCCAATTGTATTATCCAGTACCAAGCAGTCAGCTATGAAATTATATAGATGAATACACCATTAAATCCTCTATTTAAACTGCTTTGTACAGTATATTTTAGGAAGCTTTTACAATAGCTGGACTTTATGGCTTTTCTATATCTTTTCAAGATGCCTTAGTATTAGTTGTCATTTCCCTTATTCCCTCTTCTACCCTACCCTCTCATGCCATATCTCATTTAATTCTTCTTTTCTAATTTATATTTTATTCCTCATAACATTACATTCTGTCTCTCATTCATTTGAATCCCTTGATCTGCTGTGATACTTTATTTTTAGCTATATTCTTGACACTTTCTATATGAAATACACTCATCTAAAATCTTAACGCATTCATATATTAATACATAAATACATATATATATATATATATATATATAATGGTTTTCTTTGTGGAATAGGTTACTCCACTCTTAATGATATTTTCTACATCCATCTATCTCATAATATTAGTTGTCTTGACAACTTTATATTTTATTTTTAATATATAGCATGTCCACAGTTCACTCTTCATTTGAAAGTATAGAATGGTTAAAAATTGTGGCTACTATGAATAAAACATGAACTCCTTTGAGTGTATGCCCAAGTACTGGATCTTGATATGAATATATTTTCAGTTTTCTGAAAAACTTTCATATAGGTTTCGACACTGGTATAAGTTTACATTCATATCAGTGGTTAATATGTTCTATTTCTTGCCTCATTGACAACATGTACTGACAACCATGGTTATTTCTTGGATGAGAGAATGTCTGATTCTAAAAAAATGTTGCTTTAGTGACTTATGCATTACAAAATGACCTTTACATGAAGTTTTGTTTACAGTTCACATATCATCTTTAACATCTGTGAATGAGCACTGAACATTTTGCCATTTTGTATTATGAATATATACTGAGAGGTACTTGCATCATTCAGTGCAGTAGAATTAAATATCTTAATGCATTTATATTTTTCTGTATATTTCATATTTATATTTTTGACTGTATATAAAAATACTTGACTTTTAATGGCTTATCATATCTACATACTAGTTTACTTTTGGCCTTCTGTAGTCAGTTGGCTTTTAACCTTCAAAAGTTTAGTTGTTTGTCTACAGTAAACAAATATCTCTATTATAATTACTAAGCTAAGTATTATCTTAACAACCTAGAGAATAAACCTGTGAAATCTTTAAAACATGCTCCAAGGTTGTATTCTTTTATTTGCCTAGAAATCTGCCTAGGAGCAAATATTTTAAAAACACTAACACGAATTTAAAGGGGATACTTAGGCTTAGAAATGATTAAATAGACACTGTTTGGGAGGTGTATATTTTTGGAAGGTGTATCAGGAAGGTGAATATTTTCAAGCTTTTTATGGGACCATATTACATGAAAAGATGAAGCAAGTAAAATGGACATTGAGAGTTGAATATTTTCTGGATAGAGATGAGACATGCTAAAATGGAGACAATATTCACATACTACCTCTGGAAGCTATTAGCACTTAAATATAATGTGATAAATTTACCCTGTGTATGGAAAGAAGGTGACAAACTATACCACCATTAGAAGTACAACCTGCATTGACTAATTATAGCATAACCAACACTTAGATTCTCTACAAAAGCAGTAGAAAGAAATTTATGTATGTGAATAAAGTATCACTGAACAAGTAACATAGAAAGATTGTTTTGGTTTGCTTTCTTTTTCTGTTTTGAGTGAATGAGGGGATTTATTACAGGGGAGGGCAACATTTAATTAATTAATTTAATTAAAAAGAAACAAACTGAAGAAGGATCATAAGGCATCCAGGTGCAATTTTCTAAATTACAGAATCCAGAATAGAGCAAATGTCACCTAAGAAGAAGTTTCCCAGTAAAGGAACAAGTGGCAGTAGAAGGATCATTATCCAGTGAAGGCTTTACATACACCAAGCTGTTCACCATTCCTTCCATAGTTGTCTATCGTATTTAGATTTCTGAAGGCAATTCATCTGCCCCCAAGTTTTTTAATGTATACTTAATTTAATTTTCTACATGTTGTAAATTAGTTTTGACTATCTTAACAGTTGATATACAAAATAGTCATGTAAATATGCTCCATACTTTTCCTCTGTCAAATGTATTTTTTCTTATTTTTTATTCTTTTTTTCGGATCTGGGGACCGAACCCAGGGCCTTGCGCTTGCTAGGCAAGTGCTCTACCACTGAGCTAAATCGACAACCCCTCATACTTTTCCTTAAGATGTCTGATCTCAGGATAATTTGTTGAATATCAGCTATTTACATGCAAATCTCATGATTTAATTCTTTTTAACATTAGAGTAATGTCCCATTCAGGAAATTTATTACATTTACTTTATTCAATTATCTGTTGAGGGACATCTAGGATATCTCCAATTTTGGGCTATTATGGATAGAACAGCAATTTATGTATGTATATTCCTTTGTTTTTAGTGAGACAGAATTTATCAAGTATTGGTCTTAGTGACCTTGATAACAGTGGACTATGCAGAAACTCTTTTCCTGAGTCAATGCACTCAACACTATTCTCCATTTTCTTTTCCACCAAATCCATTCTATCAGGCTTTATGCAAAGATTTTTGATGCTATTAAGTTGAGCTTTCTGCTGTGATAAGTACAGACCTATTTACATTCTTTTACATGCAGCCCTCCAGTTTGACTAGTACCATTTTTGGAAGATGCTGTTTTTTTCCCTAGTATATGTATTTGGATTTGTTATCAAAAATCAGGAATCCAAAGTATGTACTTATACCTGTGCTTCAGTTATATTCCATTGTTCAATATGTTTTTCTTATGTGCCAATCCCATGGTTTTATTGTTCTAGTTTAAGGATTATTTTAGCTATTTGAGATACTTTGTTTTTCCTCATGCTAAAGATTGCCCATTCCAGGTATGTGAAGGCATGTGTTGAAGTTTTGATAGGGATTTGATTAAATTTACAAATGTATTTTGTAAGGATGACCACATCTACCATATTCATTTTATGGAACTCTTTGCTTGAGAGATCTTTCCATCTTCTATATTCTTCAACATCCATCTTCAAACATGTAAAAATTTTAATCCAACAAAGTCTTTCACTTGCTTTTTTAGAATCACAAGATATTTTACATTATTTGAGGTTATTGTGAAACATGTTTCCATGATTTGTTTATCAATCCATTTGCATTTGCATATAGGAAGGCAACTGATTTAATTTTGTGAGTCAATTTTGTGTCCAACTAATTAATTGAAAGTTTTTACCAACTGTATTTGGGAATTTTGTTTGTTTGTTCATTTTGTTTTGTTTTATGTGTTTTGTTTGCTTGTTTGGTTTTAAGGTAGATGTTTGGAGTCACTTATAAATACTATCAGATCAGGTACTTTGACTTTTATTTTTTCATTGTTTATTTCATTAATTTCCTTCAGTTATCTTATTGTTCGAGCTCAGATCTCAAGCACATTGAAACCATATAAAGAGATTTGACCACCTTGTATTGTTCTCGATTTTAATGGAATTGCTTTGAATTTTTCACCCTTAAAATTGATGTTGGCTACATACTTTCTGTACACTGTTTTTATTAAGATGTGTACCCCTAATGCCTATAGGACATTTATCAAGATGGAGTGATACATTTTGTTGTAGGACTTTTCTGATTTTAATGAGATGCTCATGTTTTTGCTCATTTATTTGTTTATGTGACTTATGTATGTTTGTCTACCAGTTCTTCTCAGGGATGAAGCCTAACTCATCATAGTGTATAATCCTATTGGTATGTACTTACATCCACTTTTCAAGGACTCTTTTGAGAATTTTTGCATATACTTTAAAAATTATATCGGTTTGTCATTCTAGGTTTTGGTCAGTACTGAATGTGTTTTGAGTATCTGGGTAATAATCTTGATCTCATAATAAATTAGGCAATGTTCTGTTTGTCTGTATTATACAGAAAAATTGAAGAGTATTGGTGTTGACTATTCTTTACAAGTCTGGTAGATTCTTGACTCTACTATTTGGCTGTGGGTTTTTATTTTTATTTTTTGAGTGTTAGATTTTTAATTAGTGATTTTAATTACAGACTTTTAACTTCACTAGGGCTTATTTACATTGCTCAAATTATAGGCCTTATTAAAAATTTCATTTTAACTTTGATAAGTGGTACAGATGGAGAAAATTATTAATTTATTTCATATTTTTCAATTTGATGGAGTACAGTCCATATGATTCTCTGGATTTCATTTGACTCTGTTGTTATGTCACCCTAATCATTTCTAATTTCCTAATTTAGATATTTTCTCTCTTCTTTTTTTGTTTTAATTGAATAAATATTTACCAATCTTATTATTTTTCTCATACAACCAATTTTATGTTACATTGCTTCTTTTCTTTTATAATTTGGTTGTTAATTTTTATTGATTTCTGCCTTCAGGTTGATATTTCTTGGTGTCTATACTTTTATGACATTTATTCTTTTTCTTTATGCATTTTTTTCTTTCTTTTATTTTTTTGTTGTTGATCTAGAGAGTTTAGGTGTGATGTCAAGTTACTAATATGAGATTTCTACTCTTTCAAACAAATTTTGATACTTAATATTTAATACTTAAACAAATCTTGATTCTTGTAGCATTTCAGATATGCCCTGTTCTAGTCATTCTGGAGCCACATGAAGACAGTGCTGAACATATGCTACATACACTGGGGGATGGGGGCTATATCTAGCCTGACTATGCTATTTGGGTGGTGGCATAGTCTCTGAGAGCACCAAAGGTACAGGTTAATTGATTCTATTGGTCTTTCTGTGGAGTCCCTATTTCTTTCAGGGTCCATAACTTTTCTCCTAATTCTTTCTTTTTTTTATTTGATACTTTATGTACTTTATTTCAAATGTTATCCCTTTTGCAGTTTCCCCTCTCCTACCCACCCTCCCCATGCTTCTATGAGGATGCCTCCCTTCGCACCCACCAACTCCCATCTCAGTATTCTGGCATTTCCCTACACTGAGGAAACGAGTCTTCACATGACCAAGGGCATCTTCTCCTATTAATGCCAGACAATGACATTCTTTGCTAGATATACTGCTGGAGCTATGAGTTCCCCTTGTGTACTCTTTGGTTGGTGGTTTAGTCCTTAGGCGCTTTCAGGGGGGGTCTGGTTGGTTGATACTGTTCTTCTTCCTATGGGGTTGCAGACCCCTTTAGCTCCTTCAGTCCTTTCTCTAACTTCTTCATTGGAGACCCTCTTCCTAGTCTGATGGTTGGTTGTGAGCATCTGACTCTGTATTTGCCAGGCTCTGACAAAACATCCCAGGAGACAGCAATATCAGACTCCTGGCAGCATGCACATTTTGGCATCCAAAATAGTGTCTCGGTTTGTTGACTGTATATGGGATGGTTCCCGAGGTGAGAAAGTCTCTGGATGACCTTTCCTTCAATCTCTGCTCCACACTTTTGCTCTGTATTTCTCCCTTGAGTATTCTGTTCCCCCTTCTAAGGACTGAAGCAACCATACTTTGGTCTTCCTTCTTGATCTTATTGTGGTCTGTATCTTGGGTATTTTGTTTTTGGACTAATATCCACTTTTCAGTGAGTGTGTGTCATATCTGTTTTTTTGTGACTGGGTTACCTCATTCAGTATATTTTCTAGTGCCATCAATTTGCCTGAGTATTTCATGAAGTCATTGTTCTTTTTTTTTTTTTTTTTTTTTTTTTAAAAATGACCTCCAATCTTTATTGCACAGAAAAACAAAGGCTTCTACCCTTTTAGTGCTAAAAATGCATTAAACCCAAGTTTGTAAAAAAAATCCTTGTTCCTTTTAATAAGACTAAGTCTGTCTTATTATTAAGAAATGACCTGTTCTGTCCTATGGTAAGGAGAAACCTGCCTGCTCCTTCTGCTCTGCAGCTTCTTTTTTTTTTCTTTCCCTCTGCTTTCTGCATATTGCTCTCTTTTTTTTTTTTTTTTTTTTAATTAACTTGAGTATTTCTTATGTACATTTCGAGTGTTATTCCCTTTCCTGGTTTCCGGCAAACATCCCTTCCCCCCCCTTCCTTATGGGTGTTCCTCCCCACCCTCCCCCATTGCTGCCCCTCCCCTCGACAGTCTAGTTCACTGGGGGTTCAGTCCTGAGTCCCCCAGGCAGGTCACTTGGAGCATAAAAGTTGGTTTTACCTCTGGTCTCTGGCCTGGAGTCACTCCTCAGAGCTGGATTTCAGCTCTCTGTGAGGGCAGCAACCAGAAGTGCCTGCCCCATCTTCTCTTGGGACCCTGTGCACAGGGGGCCCAGATGGCACTAGGTGTTTTACTCTAGAGTCAGAAATGTGGGCAGAGAGTACTCTGCACTGTCTTCCCAGGCATGTCTGCCCCTCTGAAGGTTTAGTTCTCTCTCCCACGGGATTTGTGTACAGGGAGCTGTTTGATTGAGTCCCTTCAGATCCAGGCTGTGGAAAATTAAAATTAAAATCAAGGTCAGTGATAAAAGTATTACTCATACATAATGAAATATTTTTAAATTTTTTTGTGAAGATGCAGAGTTAGTCCTATTCTAAAAACCTGTAAAATCATAAAACCAAAGTATTTTTTCTGTGTTACTTATAGATTTATGTTTAAGGTTATCATCTTGAAGAAAAAATATAAATATAATTGAAATTAAATAACCTAAGTAAGTATATGTAGGGTATGAATTTAGTAATGTAAAATGTTACAATGTATTCTTTTTAAAAATATTTATTTATTTTTATTTATATGAGTACACTGTAGCTGTCATACCTAAGCAGTACATTGGATTCCATTGCAGATGGTTGTGAGACACCATGTGGTTTCGGGGAAATGAAGTCAGGACCTTAGATCAGGACCAGTGCTCTTAAACTCTGAGCTGTCACTCCAGCTCATAACACAGTATTCCAACTGACTGCCTAGATATATGACAACTATCTGTTTATCTTAACATTAATACTCATTTACGCATATAAGGCTGGGGCTTTTCTTAATTCTGGACAAATTCATTATAGGATCCTTTGATTTGTTCAGATGAGAACTTGAACACATAGAGCAAAGAGAATTGAAAAGAAGAAAAATTAGCAGACTGCTCAGATTTTAACACTTATTGTGCATACTGAAAAATAAGACTATCTTATACTGGAACAGATATAGAATATATACAAGTAGAAGAAAATAAGAGCTCCAATGGATGAACTTGCTTGTATAATTTATACTTTACAAAACTGTCTCTACAGATAGTGAGCTTTGGATAGATAATTAACTAAACAGGTGTGTATCCATCTGTATAATACATTTCCTTCCATTCTACATATGGAAATTAATTATATTTAGATTAAAGATTCAAATATGTAAAATGAGGGTTGGAAACTTTTATGGGGAGCAATTAGACATTTTAACTGCTATAAAACAAATACCAAAAATAAATCCAGTGTTACAAAGGGAAGAACCAAATTTTCTGTGAGTCCAAATAAATCATGAGTCATGAGCTGAATGCCATAAATTTGAACTCACTTTGAATTCAAAAAAAGTCAGAATTAAAAATATTAGAATATTTCTCAATACTCAAAATGCAACTAGTAGACACATAATATTAGTGTAAAAAATTAAAAAGAAGTCATTTCCTCTGTGAGTTTTCTCTGTGTTTTTCTGTGTATATGTGAGGATGGCAGGAGACAGAGAAACATAGATGGAGACAGAAGAGAGAAGCAGACAAAGACATAAAAATGGCCTGGCTTCAACAACAGAATTCTGGAAATTCTAAGTACTTGATTGTTCAGTTATATCATGAATCTTATTTGAATAAACTCATCAAAAGACCATAGAAATCAGGAGTTATGCCTGTGTATCAGAATTCTATATTAACAAGCTTATTGTTATTTTGTACCTTTGTGTTATTTATATGATGTAGATTTGTTTTAGGAATGCGTGTGACTCAGCAGGCATCCAGAGGTCAGTGGAAAACTTTACCTTTTCTTTACTAATACCTTTTCTTCCTACTTCTTCGATGGAAGAACTCTTTGTGGTTCATCACTGCATAAGCAGGAGTCTGGCCAATGCAAACCTGGAAGTTCTACTCCTTCTGTCTCTCATCTTCCATTAGAAACACTGCCATTACAGATGTGTGCCACTGTGCCCAGTTCTAAATGAGTTGAAATCAGATCTTCAAATTGTTATGGCAAGCACCTTATTTCCTAGCTACCTATTCACACCAACTTTAAGAACTTTAATATCTTTTATAGATATCAAATACAAATTTATATGCTTAAAAATGCCTGTCTTAATGGTTGGATTTGAAGTATACAGTCATCAAAACTACATCAATAATAAATTTCACTTTATAATTAGGGCAAACTGATGGTAGAAAAAGAGAATGCTTATCCTATAAATTACTAGAGATCCAAAGTCATTCTCTTCCTCATTTAATATAAGTTACAAGTAAAATTTCCTGGTATTTTAATTCCTATGGATATTGGTAAATTTTCTTCCAACAAAATTTATAAATTAGAAAGTCAACATAAGTAATGGATTATATATCAAGAATTCTAAACTTTTGCCAAACTCTATCACATAGTAGGAAATAAATTTTAACCATTATGGGATACAATTAATTTCCAACACTTCAGTAAACATTTACAGCTTCATGCATAAAGTATTCTTCAAAGTCAATTTTTGAGGAACCTTGTACTATATAAGCCATGCTGTCAAACTCTATAAGAACCTAAGTGTCAAATCAATACTATTCACTAATAGAAGGTCTTTGAAATTACTTCTATGTTCTAAGATGTTATTATCATTATTATTATTTTTATTATTATTAATGTTTTTTTTTATACTTGAGATTTTATTCTCCTCTAGGTCCACATTCCAACTGTTTCACATACCATACCTATGCCCATCCCCTGCCCCTGTATCCATGAGGATGTCCCCACTTCACCTACCTCACCAGACCTCTAAACTCCTTGGGGCCTCCAATCGCTTGAGGGTTCTCTGAATCCTGACCCAGGAATCCTCTGCTGCATTTGTGTTGAGGGCCTCATATTGCTGGTGTATGCTGCCTGTTTGTTGGTCTGAGAGATCTCAGGGACTGCTCATCCTCCTACGGTCTTACTCCATGGCTTCTTTCCTAATTCATCCACAGGAGTCAACATCTTCTGTTCATTGGTTCAATGCAAATATCTGCATCTGACTCTTTGAGCTCTTTGTTGGATCTTTCAGAGGACAGTCATGATAGGTCCCTTTTTTTGAGTACTCCATCGATTCAGTAATAGTGCTGGGCCTTGGAGTCTTCTCTTCACCTGGATCCCACTTTGGGCCTATCACTGGATCTTCTTTTCTTTTCCTCAGGTTCCTCTCCGTTTCCATCACTGAAGTTCTTTCAGATGGGAAAAAAAGATGTGTCAGAGTTTTGACTGTGGGAGAGCAACCCCATCCCCTCACTTGACTCCTTGTCTTACTGCTGGAGGTGTGTTCTACAAGTTACTCTCCCCACTGTAGGGCCTTTCATCTATGGTCACCCCCACCCCTTTTTAGGTCCTGAGTTTCACACTTCCCCAGTCTGATCTATTCTAGAGGGTCTTCCCAACCTCCTTCCTCCTGAGGTTGCCTGTTTCCATTCTTTCTGCTGGCCCTCAGGGCTTCAGTCCTTTCCCCCAACTCAGTACTAAAACTCAGGATGTCCTCATGCTTAATATCTGAGTAGTATTGCATTGTGTAAATAAACCACATTTTCTGAATCCATTCTTCTGTTGTGGGACATCTGTACCTATTGCCAGTATCCTTTTGAAAATTAGCAATTTTCTCAGATAGAATTCCTAGGCATATTCTTTATATGAGGCTGTGTGCTGCTCTACTTCATTAAGTATGGTATAAAACGGGTTTGCAGAAATGCCTTACTCTAGAATATGCCACTTTGCAAACAAAACTTGGTTATGTTTTAACTTCAAATGCAAAAGCAGAATGACTCCGGGCTTCATGTACATATACATCACCACATATCTATGACCATTTGTGCATTAACATATAACTTATTCTTCACATTAAAAAGTGTACTGTTATATACAAACATCAGGGTAGATTGGAAACATAAAAGCACTTGGCTCTATTCCCACCCTATCAGGGAAGCATGCTCAAAAATTAATGGAAAACAAAAGAGCAATGAATAGCACATCTTCTTCACCAAGACTATAAAAAGGCAAGCATTTAACACAGGTATGGCAATGTCCCCAGGATATATTAACTGATTGGTAAACATATGTAGGTTCTTAGATTCGCAGATAAATCTAGGGGGACCAGGAAAGTTACACATAGAGGGTTGTCTCATCAGGGGAAGATATATTGCAACCTGCTTTCTTTCCAGAAGCCTGGGATCAAACGAGGTTAATAGCTTAGTGACCTTTGTAATATTTGTGTGATCAAGACCAGATTCTTCCCTACACACTCTTGAGTTTGTATTTACAGTGAATCTATGTGACATGGAAGATGTAACTTTGTATTTACAAAGAGTTTCTCTGTAGTAAAGTTTTAAGCTTTGTTGTGCCTAGGAGATTGAGTTGATTATCAGCAGGAAACATTTTACGATTTGTTCTGGGCTTAAATATGTCTAAAATAAACTACTAGTGCTTAGACTCTGGGAGGTTGAAACTATATTGGCTACTAGTAAGTCATGTTGAATTAAACTGCATACTCGCCTCTGGTAGAGTATCATTCTGCATGCCAAGGTGTTTCAGAGGTCTGACACTTTACTTGTATATCACAGGACTGAGAGGCAGAAGACCCCCATTCATTCCTGCAAGCTTCAGCTCACGTCATCAGTGTTAATGCAATTTACCCCATTAATACCCATATATCTACCTGTTAGTCTATCTAGACTTTTCCTACTAGTGGCCTCTTTGACTTTTGAGGTCCTGCCTTTCAGTCGTACATCAGATATTTGAGGGTTAGTTCAGTACTGCAATTTCAAGGCTCCTCTGTGTTTCTTGAAGCTCCTCTGTACATTTTTGGGTTTTTTTTGTTTTTTTTTTTTGTTTTTGTTTTTGTTTTTTTTGGTCTAACTTCCATGAGAGACTCTGCATAACCATTAGATTTTATCTATCCTGCTTATAGATTTCCTGTATTTAATTAAGTTAACTTTACATTATTTTACATTTTGTTTATTTTATATAAAACCTTCTTAAATTTAAAAAAAAATCCAATTTAATATTTGAAGTGGAATTTTAACCCAGAAACTAGGCTGCTCTGATAAGAAATCACTTGAAGAATTTGGTGTGTGTGATCCAATTGGAATAACACACATTTAATCTCTCTGGCTGGAATACAGATATACCCTTAGTAAACACATTTAATCCCTCACAATGAAGGTAAAATTATTTTGTAAAGGGTAGCTGCCATGTTTGTAATTGATGTCTAATTGAAGTACAGACAAGTGATGAATCAGATAAAAATTAGACAGGAAGAGTGAGAGATAGGAAGAAGAAACCTGAGGAAAGCACCTCCAGTATATAGACACGGCTGAAAATGAAGGGATGAGGTTACCAATCCCCAGTCAAAAATTCTGACTCAGAGCTGTTTTCGTCGAAAAAAAATTAAGGGAAAAAAATGGAGCAAAGGCTGAAAAAAAGGCTGTCCAGTGACCGTCTAAACTTTGGATCTCTCTCATGCTATGTTGTGCTAATTAAATATAAATATTTATAGATAATAACACACACATATATATTAAACACTCACACACATATATTAAGTACACACACACAAATATATATGTGTATGTCTGTGTGCATGTGCATGTTTGTGTTATGTGGGTGTGTGTTTTCACTTCACAAACTTAAGGATTCACACTACTGTGCAACACAGGAACCATGAAGAATATTCTATTGTTGAAATGAATTATTTTCAAATATATCAATAAGAAAAAATTTCATAACTATGAGTTTATAGTAAAACTTAATGTCTATATTTGTTTCTCAGTATGTAATAACTTAATAAACATTTCATCTAATGAAACTATTTTAAATAAATTTTAAAATGCATATTAATGGTTATTATTGATATTTAAATAAAGTTTGCCTTGAATAAGGGTCATTAACATCAAGCTTGCAGAAATTCTTTAGAAAAAGAATCTATTATATAGAATAGGTTAGCTTAAACAATAAAGTTTTTATGGTTAACAGGATATAGTATATTACTTTGTTAATGTTCTGAATTAAAATACTTTTTGTGTTTTAAAATAGTATTTTGTATATTTTAATAAATAAATATAATTTTGTTACTATTTAATATAATACTTAGTATATATTATATGGTATATAATAATCAAATGAAGCAATGTATTCCATCTATTACCTCCAATATTCATTATTTATTTCAATTGAGAATACTAAAAACCACAAAACCTTTTTATTTTGAAGAATAAAATAAATTATTATTAACTGGAGTACTGGTATGTACCAAGGAACAACTTACGTTTGACAATATCTGACCATTGCTATGAGTATTTGTTCTACAAATGGTCTCAAAGATTTCCACTGCAATCAAATGACTTAAGAGAATTAGGGTCTGAAGAATGAATGAACCCACAGTGAAGCCGACTGACCTGTGTTCAATTGTTAACATGTACACGTGAAGTGGAAAATCAACTTCTAAAGTTAGTCCCTGACTTCATCAACAATGGGCACTGGGAAAAATTTCCTAAACAAAACACCAATGGCTTATGCTCTAAGATCAAGACAAATGGGACCTCATAAAACTGCAAAGCTTCTGTAAGGCAAAGGACACTGTCATTAGGACAATATGGCAAACAAAAGATTGGGAAAAAACCTTTACCAATCCTACATCCAATAGAGGACTCATATTCAAAATATACAAAGAACTCAAGAAGTTAGACTGTAGAGAGTCAAACCTATTCAAAATGAGATACAGAGCTAAACACGGAATTCTCAGCCAAAGAATATGAAATGGATAAGAAGTACCTAAAGAAATATTCAACATCCTTAGTCATTAGGGAAATGCAAATCAAAACATCCCTTAGATTCCACCTCATACTAGTCAGAATGTCTAAGGACAAAAACTCAGGTGAGATACTGATGAGAATGTAGAGAAAGAAGAAAACTTCTCACTTGTTGGTGGGATTACAAACTGGTACAACAACTCTGGAAATCAGTCTAGAGATTCCTCAGAAAATTGGACATTGACATAAGCACCAATGTCAGGAGAAACCCTTTGTCCTGTGAAGGCTAGATCCCCCCAGTGCAGGGGAACACACTCGTAGAAGAGGAGGGGGGTCGGATATGGGGCCTATGGCCAGGAAACCGGAAAAGAGAATAACATTTGAAATGTAAATAAAATATATCCAATAAAAATGCAATTAAATTATTCATCTATTGTGATATATAAGGTAAAAAATAAGAATGCATGTGCACACACATTCTCTCTCTCTCTCTCTCTTTTTCTCATATTTTATGATGAAAGCTCATGAGGCCTCAACAGTAGACAAAAGAGTCCTAGGCATTAGATAGATAATCAATCTTATCTTCTCTAGCCTCCTTTGCCTTGAGTTCTTTTAAAACTCATGGATATTGTCCTGTTCAGTTTCCATATCCACTGCCAAATTGTATGTCCCCCATTCTTAAAGAAAAAATTAACATTGTTTGTGCATAAGGTATGTATAATTCAATATAATGTAGAAAAATAATTACATTATGATCTCGATTTTAGTGTATTAAAAAAGAAAAGAATGAAGCAATTTTCAGTTGGCTCGAGACCCCATATGTACAACAATGCCAAGCAACCAGAGCTTCCAGGGACTAAGCCACTACCTAAAGACTATATGGGACTGACCCTGGACTCTGACCTCATAGGTAGCAATGAATATCCCAGTAAGAGCACCAGTGGAAGGGGAAGCCCTGGGTCCTGCTAAGACTGAACCCCAGTGAACTAGACTGTTGGTAGGAGGGCGGCAATGGGGGGGAGGGTGGGGAGGGAACACCCATAAGGAAGGGGAGGGGAGGGGAGGGAAGGGATGTTGCCCGAAATCGGGAAGGAATAACACTCGAAATGTAAATAAGAAATACTCAAGTTAATAAAAAAAAAAAAAAAAAAAAGAAAAAAAGAAAAAAAAGTTGGCTTCTAGAGCTAATGTCTTTGTTTGCTATTGGGTTCACATGGACAGAACCATGGCTCCAACTGCACATGTAGCAGAGGATGGCTTTGGTGAGCACCAGTGGGAGCAGAAGCCCTTGTTCCTGCCAAGGATGGACTCCCCAGTGGAGTGTAATGTCAGGGCAGAGAGACAGGAAGTGGTCGGTGGTTGGGCTGTGGAATACCCTCATTGAAGAAGGGGGATGGGGACATGAAATAGGGGATTTATGGATGAGAAACTGGGATAAGCGATAACATTTGAAATGTAAATTTTAAAAAATCCAATAAAAAACAAAAGTATAAGCTCTGAATTAAATCAATTATCAACTCTTATCCCATATATATATGATTATATGTCATTATATATGATATATATTTTATATATTCTATAGTATATATCATGTATATAAAATCTAATATATATGTACATGTGATATAATATATATTTTATTTTATATATAAATTTGTATATATGCATTGATATTATACATTATACTCTATATTCTATACTATAACATATATTATACTATATATTATATATCATGTAATATAGATATGTAGTCATATAAGATATATATTAAATGTATACAGAGAGGCCATGACATTGCCAAACTTATTTTATGTGACCACATTCACTCTAATACTTAAATTACATAATCACTCAAAAAAGAATTTCAGACTCTATTCAATTATGAACTTTGATGCAAAATATTTCATAAAATACTCATAAACCAAATCTAAGAATACCTAGAAGACATCATACACTATAATCAGGTAGGCTTTATTCCAAGGGTTGGGGGGTAGTTCAATACATTAAAAAAGAACAAAAAAACAAACGAAAACAACAACAAAAATCAATGTAATCCACAATATAAACAAAGTGGAAAAAAATCACTTGATCATCTCATTATTTGCTGAAAAATTCATTAAGAAAATCCAACACCCATTCATTTAGAAATCTTGGAGAAGGGGTTGGGGATTTAGCTCAGTGGTAGAGCGCTTGCCTAGCAAGCGCAAGACCCTGGGTTCGATCCCCAGCTCCGAAAAAAAGAAAAAATAAAAAAAAAGAAAATGCTCTCTAAAAATCTTGGAGAAATCACAGATACAAGGTGCTTATCTAAACAAATAAAGACACTGTACAGGAAGCCAATCATATGAAATGGAGAGAAACTTAAAGCAATTCCATGGAAATCAGAAATAAGACAAGGCTGTCTACTCCCTGTCTTTTCAATATAGACTTGAAGTTCTATCTAGAGCAATAAGGCAACAAAAGGATATCAAGGGATATAAATTTAAAAGGGAGAAGTCAATGTATCACTATTCACAAATGATATGATAGTATATATAACTGACCTCAAAAATTCTACCAGGTAATTTCTACAGCTGATAAACACCTTCAGCAAAAGAGCAGGATACAAAATTAACTGAAAGAATCAGTAGCTTTCCTTTATACAAATCATAAATGGCCTGAGAAAAAATAGGGAGATAATACACTCCCTCATATCCACAAAAATGGTATAAAATATATTGTTGTAACTCTAAGCAAAGGAACTGTATGACAATAACTTCCAGTATTTGAAGAAATAAATTGAGGAAGACCTCAGAAGATGGAAAGATCTCCTATGCTCATGGATTTGTAGGATTAACCGTAAAAATGGCCATCCTAACAGAAGGAATCTATAGATTAAGTGCAATTGCCATCAATTCGCAACACAATTCTTTACAGATCTTTCAACTACAATTCTCAACTTCATATAGACAAACACAAATCAGGATAGCTAAGACAATTCTGAACAATAGACAATTGTCTTCAAGCTGTACTGTAGACCTATATTAATTAAAATTGCATGGTTTTGGTATAGAAACAGACAGGTTGATGAATGGAATTGAGTCAAAGTTCCAGAAATAAATTTACACTTCTACAGATACTTGATTTTTGACGAAGAAGCCAAAAGCATATACTTGAAAAGGGAGAATATCAACAAATGCCGCTTGTCTAATTGGATGGCTATATGTAGAAAAATGCAAATAGATCTATATTTATCACTCTACACAAGACTCAATTGCAAATGGATAAAATACCTCAAAGTAAAAGCAGATACACTATATCTAATAGAACAGACAGTGGGATATAGCCTTGAACTTGTTGGTACAGGAGACAACTTACTGGATAGAACAACAATGACTCAGGCAACCAACAATTAATAAACAGGATCTAATGAAACTGAAAAGCTAGTGTAAGTCAAAGGATAATGTCATTAGGATTAATCAAAATCCTACAGATTGAGAACACTTCTTCACCAACCCTACATCTTACAAAGGGCTAATATCTAAAATTTACAAAGAACTTAAGAATTTAGACATGAACAAACCAAATAATCTGATTTTAAAAATGGAGTACAGAACTAAACAGAGAATTCAGGATAGACGAATCTTAATTGTAGACAAGAATCTAAGAAAATGTTTAATATCCTTAGTTATCAGGGAAATGCAAGTCAGAAGAACCCTGATATTCTACCTTTTGTCCATCAGAATGGCTAAGATCAAAAACTCAAAAGATAGCATATTCTGGTAAGGTTGTGAAGCATGGGGAACTCTACTATGTTGGTGGGAGTACAAACTTGTACAAAATTTTGGAAATCAATTTGAGTATTTCTCAGAAAATAAAGAATAGCTATACATGAAGCCCCATCTATACTACTCCTGGACATATATCCAAAAGATGCATCCATTACCACACCAGAAGGTTATTGAACTAGGGCCTCTACTCATATATAACATATAGGCACCTTTTTTCCAGCAACAGCAGTCTGTGCTGTCCTGAATTCCTGACCTGCCTGCCTGTGGATCACATTCCCCTACATAGCCAGCCTTGTCTGTCCTCGGTGGGAATAAATGTACCTAGGCCTGCAGCAACCTGATGTGCTGGGTGGAAGTGGGGTGGGAGGGTAGGTGAGATGGGAGTAATACCTAGAAGGGAGATCCTTCTCCTCAAAGGAGAACTGGAGGGAAGAAAGTGTGGTGGTTCTGCTTGAAGGAGTACTGGAAGGAGAAGGGTATATTATGCTATGTAGTGAATAAATAAACAAACAAAAAAAACATGAATTTAAATAATAGTGGGAAGACATACGTGGAAATGTATTAAGGGTGTAAAGTAAGGGAGAAAAAGCTCAAACTTAAAATAAAATATCCTGGATGTTGAAAATAAAAACAAGTATAGGCACCTGAGGAAAGTTGGAAATCAAAGAAAGTCTTCCCCAGAGAAGAAGAGTATACCAATTGTTTGTACCATTTAAATGTTCATCCAAAAAGTGCTAACAAGTTTATATATATATATATATATATATATATATATATGCATGCTAATGTGTTTATATAATAATTAAAAATTAATAATGGCCATAACAATTAGTAAAAATAAGGAGTGTCATGATTTAAAGGACACCTGAAAGTGACATATGAAGGGGATTTAAGAAAGGAAATGTGGGAAACTGTAATCATAGTAAAATGTAAGTTTTTAATGTAATAGAAAAGAATAAAACACATTCCAGTGAAAGATGAAATTCTCTGTATGCTGTTATAATTCAAAATAAAAAAGGACAGAAGCTCCAAATTAAATCTATTATCAAATCCTGTATAGCAACCTTTTCTAAAGGATATATTTTAAATATTAAAAAAGTACTTTAGTGAAATTCTGGCAGGAGCCACACCATATATTGGAAATGGTAATTCTTTTTAGGCTCAAATGAAAATGAAATCATCTATAATACTTCCGTGCCCACCCTCACAACAGGAAGTGTAAGTAGGCCCATGCATTCAGAATTACATGGGTTTCTGCTGACTTATTATCATCCTGTGAATTTGCATACAATTTATTCAGGTGCAAAAATGAAATTCCTTTGTGCCTTTATTACTATGTATTCTGGTTTTGAAATGTGTTTTGCTTAAAGGTGATACTGTTAACTTTTTTATCTGCAGTTTCATAATTTAATTGGCCATTTGGCAGAATCTTATTTAGGGTGGGACAATTAGCTGAGTTAGTACACTAACAAAGATTTTTTTTTTGTCTGAAAGCTGCATGAATTTGAATTGTTTGGACTTTTTTCTTTCAACTTTTGTTAGGTAAGATATAGAAGCTAATGGTGGCATTTGTCTTGAAGTTGTAATCATACTCAAGATCTATAGGAAAATATAAGGCATGTTGGCACTATTCCAGTATCAGTGACTTCATAATGCATTCTGTGTTCAGGTAAATAGAATATGTAATAAAGTAGACTGCCTGATTCCAGTGGGTAGCAATTAATCTTTAAGTTATATGAATATATAAGAAAATAAATAGATGAACTACCAAAAACAAGTAAAATTTGAAAAAGCACAAAAACCAAAGTTAAATATAATGAACGTGTGTGCTCAAGGACTGTTTCATTAATTGTGTGTGAGAATGAGTGAGTATGCATGTAAAAGTGCAGGCACCAGATGAGATTTAGAGTGGGAGTTCCAGCTGGCTGTCTGCCAGGCTTGTTCTCAGTGGCCTAACCCATGTCCTCTTTAAGAGCTGCCTTTACTCTTGATTCCTGAACCAGCACTCCAAACACTTAAAATTATATTATGATACATGAATGTTTGTATGAGTCATTCATGTCAGGGCTGCTGTTGTGTGGTAACTTTTGGTTTGTTTGTTTGTTGCTTCATTTTGGTTAATTGTGGTAGAAAATACTTAGCCTGATACCTGCATCTGAAAAACCTTTGACACACATAATTTATTGCTGATCACAGCTGAAATGTTGTACAGCATCTGTTGAACTAATTCATTCTCTCTCAATAATACTATTTGTCATTTGTCAGCTAAATACTCCTTTTGCTTCCTATTTTGCTCCCTGGTAACCAATATTCCAGGTATTAGTTATTGAAAATTAACTTTTATATAATGCAGAGAGCACTTGCTTTTTAGAAAGGACATGTGAATGCTCATTTCCGTGAACACAGTATCATCCAGGCTGAACCTAATTGACTAATTGTTCAGAATCTTCTTCCTTCAAATGGTGCATAGTATTTGTGTACCCTGCTTTTACCCATGCATCTAATCATTAGCTCTTACATAGTTCTTATATCTTGTGTATAAACAGTACTACAACAAAAATAGGAGAACTCTTTGAAAACTTGCGTCCACTATTTTGAATATTTCCCTATTTTGGAAGAGTATTTCAGAATGGATTTGATGGACCAAATAACAGTTATTTAATTTTCTTAAGAATAAAGTTAGTTTCCAAAGTGATTTTCAGTAGGTACTCTCAATGTTTCCAGATTATTTCCCCTGCCCCATCTGATCTCCTGCTACTACCTAGTTAGTATAAAATCATATAAACTCTACTTTATATGTTTGTTTTTTGTTTCCTTTATAATCTACATTGGTATGTTCCTTAATGACAATGAATACTTTTAAAATATGCATTTTGTAAGTTTTTTGAAAATTATGTTTTCAAGTCCTTTGGCCATTTTAAAAATCTGACATTGATTTCCTTATTTTATAATATCATTGACCTTTCAGGAATGTAGTGTAACTAATTTTAGATCCATGTCTGTTTTGTCTTGATCAAATACTACAGATTGTCTTTTGGTCTTTCATGTTTCCTTAACTATAAAGAAACATTTTAGCATGATGTCACTCTGATGAAGGTATTCTCAAGTTATATCAGGCATCAACGATGTTTTACCCTATGTTTTCCTACTGGAATAATATTTACAAATTTTAATTCATTTTGAGTTGTGTTTATGCATGAGGAATTACATTCATTTTTGGTACACATCCAGTTTTTCTAACATGGTCTGGTAGATCTGTTCTATCCCGAGGGCACCCATGCAGCCAACTGAGCCTCACCATCCTGATAATGCTCACATATACAAAGAATTGTTTCTGACCACTTTTCTATTCCACTCTTCTGTGTGTGTGTGTGTGTGTGTGTGTGTGTGTGTGTGTGTGTGTGTGTGTGCGTGCACGCACATTATTACTAGAGTATTGTATTCTTCCATAGTGGTTTGCTGGGATATTGCTGTACTACTGAGATAATTTCAAGACTATCATATCATTCCTAAGCCATGAATTGCTTTCAAAGTGATAATATGTGATACCTGAAGCTCTCTGCTTAATAATATATACAGATAGATTCAGAAATGTTTAGTATTTTGTACTTCTGCATTGCTTGAATATACATATATATGTATATATATGTATATATATATATTCTCTAAAAGAAAGCTAAAGTTCTGAAAAAGGCTACAGTGAATATAAATATTGCTCTGGGAAAATGAAGATTTTAACAAAATTGCTTTCCATTTCATGAGCCCAGATATATTTAAGCCCTTGCATTGTTTTCAGGGAGCAAATCTTATCTTTATAAGTTAATTTTTATAATTTCATCTATTTGGTGCCCTTGCAAATCAGATCTGGTTAAAATTTCCCTGATAGATGTCAGGGCATAACATGCAATACATTAAAAAGTTTCTGTTTATTTAATCTAATACCTCAAAAAACATGGTTTAATTGTAATATGTCACACATAGGGTATCAATATGTATACGGTAAAAAATAAATAAAATGTTTCACATTATGTTTTTAATTTTTTTATAGCTATGACATTATAAGATATGGAAAGACAATAATGTGGTTATTAAAGTGCTTGAAATAGTGTCTCCTGTTTTCTTATAAAATTATCCCCCTTGATTTGTGATAAAAAAGATGAATATATTCCATTAGTAAATATCTTTAGTGCAACAAAGCATTATAAATTATAGTTTCTATGATCTACAGTGTATTTACAGGCTTGTTCTTTTGGTCATCTGCTACTGTATATTTTTCTGTCCTCTCCCTACCTACGTGAGAAAGCCTGTTATGTTTATGTCTTCCTTATTTGGCTTTGGACTATGCCCTCTTATTTCATACCTAGTATAGCAAATTATAAGATTTTCATATATAATGATGAATGATTTTTATATATTTCTAAGTTTCTTTACCTGCTCTAATATTGGTGACCATTTTTCTATATGTATCTTAGGACATTAGGGTAATTAATGCTAAAATGGACATGCCTGTGCAGTAATGCTAATGAAGTTATTATTCCATGACCCTTTGTTGAATACTCAGTAGAGGTATGTCATTGTTATGGTTGTTGTTTCCTTTGGAAATTCAATACTACTATTCTTGTAATCTTGAATAAAATGCCTACATATCTATATTCCCACCAATGCTGTTCAAGGATTTTGTTTCTCACAACTTCCTCCACAGTAATCACTTCTAATATTTTTATATGAACAGTTGTAAAAACTTTTATAAATTCTTATGATAGCATTTACTTAATTATTAACAACATGAAACATTTTTTACTACATATTTGCTAGAAAGTATAGTGCTTAGTGTTACCAATTCAACTTATTCTTGTTTATTAACTGTGATTACATTTTTGTTGTTACGTGTGTGTGTGTGTGTGTGCAGATAGAAGTAGTTTTTATTCACCAGATGTAATTGTTGTCTCTTATATCTGTCTACTTATTGCAACTGGCCATAACACCACACTATAGCCCCATACCTATTGCTTACACTTGCTTCTCCTGAGAAAAGAGACATATGAAATGATGAGTGAGGATTTATAATCAACAAATTCTTAAAGGTCATCACATAATCAGATCACCAAAAATAAATAAATAAATAACAAGAAAAGTCCAAGTAATAAATAAAAACTTTCATAAAAAATTAAAGGTCAGAGCTCTCTGAAAGTAAGCTCCTGTAAGATATTTTATTTTCTGTCCATATTACCTATGACAATAGGGAATATTTTTAATAAAGCATATGATAATGAATATGATTGAAATGTCAGATGATCTCATGTAAAAAGTATATCATCTTCCAGAGAACATTAATATTTTAATGGCATACAATATTTAAAATATTTTTCTGGAGTATAAAATGATGTAATATTTAAAATGGACATTTTATATAATAATTTTGGTTTATTATAAATGTTAAATATTACATTGTTATAAATTCATATACATAAGCGTATATGCGAAGAAAATAAAAGATATATGTCCTAGGCATTATCATAATACTTATAACACTAACATATTAGTAACTGTACTGTGACATTCTTCATAAAATGTGTTTTAGAATAAAAAATTCATTTCTTTCGATAATTTTCTCAGTATTACTTAAAGACAAAACATACTTTTAGAGACTGGAGTACAGATTCATACATTTCCCATATACATACGACTTAATATGTACAAACACACAACAAATCTTGAGAGATGACACATTTTTACAATAAAATTGGAATGTAGAAATTAAGTTTCTACAAGCAATCCTCATCCCACTTGCATGCTGCTTACTCTTTGCTGCAACAGTTACTCACCCTGATACTATCCGGGTAGCTCCAGGGGACATTGCAACAATCCTGTCATCAAGTTCACACTGGCTGGCAGGAAGGTTGATTAGATTGCTGATTCTTAACTCCCCTCACCCAGACTTAACACAGATTGTTGGTTTTCAGGACATGAGTCAGCATTGGAAGTACAGGTATCCTCATCCTATTCTCACCTCTATAACACCTACTGTTGCAGGATATATGTGGCCTCCAGAGAATGCTAGGTGGACTTGAACCTCAAAGCTTACTCTATACATTTATGGCCATATGGTAAGTACAACTGTGGACTTGGGGTTCTTGTACAGTTGGTACCAAGAGTGAATTACTATTCTGGGTTTGATGCCATCAACCAGCTAGCATCTTGAAACAATTGGGTAAAAATGGTGACCATTTCTACTGTGTTACTAGGTTCTCTCCTTGGCATTGGGCTGACTGAAGCTGCTAGTGTAAGGGCCTCAGTAGTAATATTTCAAGAAAAAATTACAAGGCCCTGTGGATAGAGATAGGTGGAGATATACAGGCGATGGAAAAGTCTATCAAGGCCTAGCACGATTCCCTATCTTTCCTGGCAGAAGTAGTTTTTGAGAACAAAAGAGGGCTCGACTTTTCCTTCCAGCAGGGAGGACTCAAGGCAGCCTTAATAATGTTGTTTCTATGTTGACCACTTACGGGTGTCGAAGAATCCATGGCCTTAGTCAAAGAGAGACTATAAGATAGAAGAATAGAAAGAGAACAGTCACAGTGTTGGTATGAGTCCCTCATCAACTGGTCTCCTTGCCTGACCACCTTTGTCCCTGGCCTGAATGGTTCTTTTATTCTACTGATGTTGGCCTTGACTTATGTTCTCTCCATAATCAATGCTTTATTAGGTTTGCTAAGAAATAGGTTTTCCCTGTTCAATTGATGATTCTCAAGCAGTAATGCCAACCCATAGAAACATCACAACGATTTGAAATGACATATTACTGCAGGGTGGGGTATAAGACAGGCTAGGCTGACTCTACAATAAGCTTCATATTTCAGGGAACTAGGCATAAATCTCTTTTTCTAATAAGTGGCAAGTCTACGCAAGTGAGTTACTAAACCCTGACCCCCTTCCCTCCAAATATTAATAATAGCCCACAGGCAATCAGTCAGAAACTGACTATTAGAAGTACCCTATCACCTGGCCTGAGGCAAGGGCAATGGGTCAACAACAGTTTCCAGATGTCCCCAGCAACTATTTACAACCCCCATTCACAAAATATCTCCTAGAATCTCCAAACCGACAGTGCTTAACAGACAGAGAGAGAGGTCACCTATCCCAAAACCAGTATTGCCCTAATGTGCTGTAAATTGGGCCTTTGAGCTCATTGGGGAATCTCCATCTTGGTAGATGGTAATATGCCCCACGATGTTGAACTTCTGTAGAATAAAATGTTCTTGCTTTTGCATACTATTTGAGTCCAGGATATCACTATTATGTAAATAGTGGACCCTATATTCCTGATTTTTATAGTTACCTTTTCCTTGGAGAAAATGAATGTCACTTGGCAGAATGTTTATGTCGACAAACTATAATGTCTATGTTAAAAGGTCAGTATTGTAACTTTCCAGGAAATATTGAAATACCTTAAAACCTATCTTCCAGTCAACAGTGCTTCCCAAATACCTATGAATAAATGCTGCCTTTGTGCCCATAGGAATTTTTACAAATATTTAGTATACGGTAAATCAGAATCTTGTATGTAAACATCTCTTGTGGAACCATGTTGTTGCTTTAAAAAAAAAAATCTTGGAATATCGACATATGTAGTCCTACTTTCCCCAGAGCTTTGAGTGAAGCAGTAAGACCTTTATCTGCACTCTGTGGCTTCTGTTTGCCTTCATCAGAACTAATGAATATTAAGGTGGAAACACAACTCCTTTCTTTTGTAAATCATTTACCTCATAATCCTTAAAAAAAAGTGTAATCTTCTATAACATGATCAAGTCCATTGCCGATTATCACCTGAGCTCTTGAACGTACATTCTTAAAAACCAGACCTCAGTAACATGATCAGGGTTCAGATGAAAACTCTATGTTTTGCTCCCAAGAAACATTATGGCCTCATGAACCAGGGAATCATGTAGATGATCTTCAGATCCCCCCATCTCCTCTAATTTAAGTTCTCATGTATTATTTCCAGTACTATAGCAGATTACTTACTGTGGCCTCCCCTTTCTCTCTGTCCCTACCACTAGCAAACCATGACTATTCTCTACAGAATTTCAGACTACCCTTTTTCTCAGCACACAACTCACATAGTCATTCCAAGAAAATTTCCTGCTACAAAGGATAAGGAATGAGGTAGGTGATATTATTTTTCCCCTTTGTTATCCAATTTGAAATATTCAGTATAATCCCTAAACCTATAGCAAAGTATCTGCTCTGGAAACGTATCTTTTTTTACAAATGGAATGACTGTATATATACGTGATCCTAAATATTCTACCAGGAAACCCCTATAGCTGACAAAAACTTTGAGTAAATTAGCTGGATGCAAAATTAATCTACAAGAATCAGTAATCCTCCTGTATACAAATAACAAATGAAATAAAAAAGTTGGAGAATAAATAGATTGTAGATTGTATCATAACTTCATGTACTACAAAATATATTGAGGTAATTCTAAACATGCAAGCAAGAAACCTGAATGATAAAAACCTTTAAGATATTGAAGAAAATGTGAAGAAAATAACCAAAAACTGGAAAAAAATCTTGCAGTCTCAAGGGTTTGTAAGGTTAATAATCTATCTGTTCAAAAATAAAAATATATTTCTCTCTCTCTCTCTCTCTCTCTCTCTTTCTCTCATATATATATATATATATATATATATACATATATATGTGTGTGTGTGTGTGTGTGTGTGTGTGTGTGTTAGTGATGGTAAACACTAGTTTAGAAATATTGATCCTGGGTTGAGGCCAAACCAGGTGTTTCTTTTGTTATCTCACCCTTCCTTGTTTTAAAGGAAAGCCCATTCAGAGCCTGCCCCACATGTGGCCCATACATATACAGCCACTAAACTAGATAAGATGGATGAAGCAAAGTAGTGCAGGCCGACAGGAACCGGATGGAGATCTCTCCTAAGAGACACAGCCAGAATAGGGCAAATACATAGGTGAATGTGAGCAGCAAACCACTGAACTGAGAACGGGACCCCCGTGAAGGAATCAGAGAAAGGACTGAAAGAGCTGTAGGGGCTTGAGACCGCATATGAACAACAATGCCAACCAAGCAGAGATTCCAGGGACTTAGTCACTACCCAAAGACTATATATGGACTGACCCTAGGCTCCAACTGCATAGGTAGCAATGCCTAGTAAGGGCACCAGTGGAAGGGGAAGCCCTTGGTTCTGCCAAGGCTGGACCCCTAGTGAATGTGATTGTTGGAGGGAGGGTGGTAATGGGAGGGTGGAGGATGGGGAGGGGAACACCCATAAAGAAGGGGAGGGTGAGGAATTAGGGGGATGTTGGCCTGGAAACTGGGAAAGGGAATAACATTTGAAATGTAAATAAGAAATACATAATTTAATAAAGATGGGGAAAAAAAGAAATGCTATATATCCTAGTAAAAAAGCTTATTTTTCATATAATCACTGCAAGACCCGTCAGTGTACAGGTGCTAACATAACTATTGTATCATCAAAGCACATTCTATCATCCTTGGAGTAAAGAGACACACAACATAGAATTGTATAGGATAATCAAGTCACTTTGGTGAGGACCCAATCTAGATTCTCCTGATTTGCCTTGGTATTCTTTAGTTACTGTCTTCTTCAATTCAGTCATTAATGCTAAACAACGATTCATTTGTTTCAGACAGAGCATGAAAACCTACATACCTGAAATACTAAAATTAATATTTTTATCCCCGTATTAATACTTTCATTTCCCCTGATAGGTATGAGCAACTGTTCAAAGCCATTTTAACGTCAATGCATTTGAGCCACATGCATAGATGTTGAAGCAGTGACCCATATCTTGGTTCAAATGATTATCCTGTGAAGAGACTTTCATGTTGCTCAGGCACCAGCTTTTAAAAAGTCAATGTTGTTTACAGATTATAGAGGTCCTACCTCTTCCTTGATTTGTCCTTGCTAGTATATTTTGTATATTACGACTTTCTAAAATTTACCCTAACATAAAGGAAACCAAATATTTTTCTTACTGTATTCTATAATTTTGTTTATGTGGAGGTCAATGTATGTGATTTTATAATATAAACAAGAATAAACATAGCCGGTTTTGTTGTTATTTGATTGTTTATTTGTTTGTTCCTTGGTTTGCTCTTTGTCTTGTAATTATTTTGAGACAGATTGGATTATCAGTTGCAGATGTCCGTTTCTAACTCATGTTACTCATACTGGAGTGAACTCACACTCAACCCCCTATATACTGAGATTATAATTATTTGATCTGATCTTACTTTTAGTAACTTAATCATGATATTCCCTAGCAGAGGAAAACATGAGTTCACATACCTGGGGGAATCTGATATCTGTCATTGATGACATAAGATTAACACTGGAAGGTAGACAGCATTTTTATCATATATTGCTGGATAAACTGGGTCTTTCCAGATACTGAAAAATGAAAATAGACACATACCTATCACCTTGCAAAAAACTAAGTTCAATGGAATTAGTGACTTAAATCTATAATCTAAAACCTAAACTCTTAGAAGAAAACATAGGAAGTACTTTGTTTGAGGACATTATTTTCTGAATAAGACTTCTTTTGTCCTAAAATTAATATCAACAATTGCCAAGGAAGATTATATGAAACCAAAATGCCTTTTGCACCACAAAAAAATTCAGGCAAACATTGAAGGATCCCACAATTTGGGGCTTAATATTTGTCAAGTATCTTTATGACAAATAATTACCAGTATACATTGAAGAAATACAATAAAATAAAGAAAAAAATATCCATTCAGATCATAGGTCTAACACAGAGTTTTGAGAAGAAGAAGAAATGGCCAACATTGTTTACCATCCTTAGAAATTAGGGAGTAAGAACAATTTTGAGTGTTCACAATATCCCAGTTAGACTGGCAAAAATCAAGCAAAGCTCCACAAAATGATACCCAATTTTTTTAAATTTTTTTAATGAGTAATGGACCCTCATCACTAATAATGTGATTGGAAACTTGAACATCCACAATAGAATGGGGAAATAAAAAGAAAAGCAACTAAGAAATCTAACTAAATTTCCCATGTGTCTTAGCTAGCCTTCTCATTGGCACATATCCAAAACTCGAGGTCCCATTCAACAGATGCTTTTGCAGTCCTGGTTTTGCTGCTCTATTCACAATAGGAAAGGAAAACAGCCTAAATGTTCTCCAACTGAAAAATGGCTATTGGAAATACTAAGTCCAGGTCATTTAAGTTATGGAATATTGTTCAGCTGTAAAGAAAATCAAAATCATAAAATTTTCAAATAAATGCATGAAACCAGAAAACATTATATTGGGTATAACTCAGACTCAGAAAGTAAAACACTGTATGTTCTCTCTCATTTCAGGCTTCTGGAAAATTACTAATTTTTTGACAAGTACAAATTTGCATTTGCCTCCTAAGCTTTCCGTTTGCCCTGATCTCTCAACAATGGACAATGCCTGTGCACGTATTTCCTGATACATATTTTTCGAAATAGCTTTCTCGTGGATTTGCCAATTGTTCTGTACCTCCTTTACTAATACTGAGTAGTCAGTTAATGAGCCCTATTTTGCTTAAATAATACTTTGATTCTAAAAAGCAAAAGTTTTTATAACCCTCAGTCCCTATTCCTGAGACTTTTAATGCTTGGTACATTCCTGGATGTCCTGCTCCGATTTTTGTTTCCACCCCTCTCCATAAATGTCCTTTTCTAAAAGGACTTATTTTGCAATTTTGCTACTACTCATAAAGTTTTCTTATAGTGTTCTATGTATTATTTTTTTTTACTAAGTGTATTCATGCTTGTGTTGGAACTCCTTTTGCTATTCTTTGTAAAGGGCCTCAATGGTTCTTCTTATTTTCCATGGACCCTTTAAGGTTTCTTGTTAGGGATGTATCATTATTAATTGCATAACTGCTACTTCTTTAAATGATGTTTATGTTATAGTGGACGAACATCTGAAGTTCTTCTACCTGTTAATATTTGGACTCCCATGGTATAATGATCCTGGACTCCGATCCTTGGATAAAAATCTCTTCTACTCTCTTACTTTCTAGGGATACTGTTGCAGCTTTAATCTTAGGGATTGCAGGTTTTGTAGGTATTTCAGCTAGTTTTACAATATCTATAACTGCATTGCTTCAACATATTCATACTGCAAGTCATGTTAATCAGCTATGTAAGAATGTTTCCATGGCATTTGTGCTACAGAAGTAAATTGATATGGTTGTTTGGGATCACATCAATGCTTTGAAAGAATCTATTCCCTTGATAGGAAATCAAGTGAATAACATTAAAGTTAGACTTAGTGACCAATGATGCGCTACTTCTAATGGATCTGTGTGACTCCTCTTCCATATAATGATACAGACCATGAGTGGGAACAAGTTTGGGTAGACTTACAAGGTATGTGGCATAATTCAATAGACATGGTTTCCCTTCTCAAGAGGATCTTTGACAGAGCTCATACTCTTCCCACATTCTCCTTCTAGTTAGAGATCACTATGTCGTGCATACAAATTCTACAAATTCTTGGTCTTTTTATAAAATATAAATCTGGGCATTAGTAATTTTATGATACTGCTTTCAGATTTCTTATTCTCAATCAGCATTAGACACGTAGACAAAAGGTCGAAGGCCTTGACAATGGAATTCTGTGCTTCACAATTTAAAAGATAAGGTGGTGGTGGCAGTGCCAAGGGGCAATGGCAGTGCCAAGCATCAAGAAGGCATTGTTTGACAAAGTTTCAGGACTTGGATGATCTGGACTGACATTTACTGCCCTTGGTGGAAATTCACTGCACACTTTGTTTTTACACTTATAATCCTCACTGTTAAAGGCCTCTCTCCAAAAGCTAGAGCTGGGATAACAATAGCTGGTATAAACAAGAAACACAATAATGGAAGTTTCGTGTGAAAAACAGGAATGCAGAAAATTGAGTTTTTCATAGAACATAAGTTTACTTAGATACACATTTAGATCATTAATAAGTGTTGTTAGTAAGAGTGGGACAGAGAGCTTGAGAGAAAATATTAAAAAATAAAAAAGACAATTCTAGAGGCTGATGAATGGAAATTGAATCACTGGGTTTTTATGTTCAGCTTTAGAAACAAGGAACTGATATGAAAGTTAATGACAAGCCTTCATACCTTCCTGAAGACAAAATAAAGTTTTAGGAATTCTAGTGTTTTTCTATTCTTTACAGAATTGCAATGAACATAGGAATTGTATTGAAACAAGGGTTCATGGCAATGACAGAGAGGAAAACATTTTTGCTCTGTGAACTTTTTGCTTTCCTGAACAGACTTGTCAGATCAGAATTTTTCTGATATAGAAAAATAAGGAACAGACAATGCTTGCTTAAGCAAGGATCTGTACAATATCTTAAGAATCAAAGGAAAAGAACAGTGGTCTTATGCCAAATATAAAAGAAATATAGAGGAAGGAAAGGAATTAAATAAGGGTCAGAGAGACTGAACTTCTATAGAAGGCCAAGTTTTATGTAACAGATAGTAGGCACTAACTTTTGATCTATTAACTCTGTGCCAAACTAAAATAGAATCAAATTCAAGTAGAAATTCAATAGTTTTCCTGTCTAACATTTCTGTAAGCAGGCTTTATGACACCAATCTTAAGGAAGAAGATATTGAGTTAAAAGAAAATTGATTTTACTATAATGTTAATTTTTAGCTTCCATAAAGGTGTTATTTGCTTGCTTTTTTTCTCTTTCAATATTCTTGTGTAATTAAGGAAGTCTTTGGAAGAAAATGTATTATGAAAAGCTGTGTAATCAATTAATAAAATTTCTGAAGAATAGATTTTTATTCATAAATAAAGACTATGATAGACACAGCTTTTTAGAGTAGGTCAAGCCATAGGGAGGTGTGCTTCCTCTCTGTCCCTTCTCTTGTGAAATGAAACTGAATGGTGTTCCATATCTGATTCTTTTCTCCCTTCAATTGCATCCCTCAGCCAGGGCTAGTCATGGGCATATTCCACTTATTTTTACATACTTATTCCCATATTCACAATATAGTTCATTAGCTATAGAAATCTTTGTCTGTAAAGGGAAGAATTGAGAAATCTTTGTCTGTAAAGGGAAGAATTAAGCTAGGAATTAATTCACACATGGGTGAAGGAAGAGAGAGAGAGAGAGAGAGAGAGAGAGAGAGTAGAGAGAGAGAGAGAGAGAGAGAGAGAGATACAAAAAATATTCTGGGTTTTTAACAGTTGACAGTAACACTTAGACCAACAACCTGTGCAGTCATTCAACTTAAATGAAAATCACATGATATATAATTGGTTCTTTAAATTTCCTCTGGTTTCTATGTCAGGATTGATAATGAGTGTATCTGATACTCAAACTTTAAGTTGCCAAACTTCCGATATGTCTCCAGGTTCGTCATATCATAACTGAAACAATCCCTGTCTTCCCTGTGTCGATTTTGGATTTCTTACTTGCTAATGAGTGTTTACATGTGTTTGACTTGTGCTTGATTCCATGTCAAATTGTAGTAAGTCCTGAATAAAATGCCTCAGTCTGCTTCCATTTATATATCAGTTTCTTCTTTTATAATTAAATCTTGCCCTTGGTCAGGTACACATCAAAGCCTTTTGTGCTTTGATGCTCACAATATGTCTATTTCATCGCAACTTTCGGCCCCATTCTGAGCTATGTTCCCTTTGCGGTGAGATCTTCAAATATTTATTCTAAGTTTTATACATGATTTTTATTATTGATTACAATTTTTTAGTTGTCAATGGTAGAATCACACTATTCTTATACAAACCTTTGCACTTGTTTGTGTATATGCATATATGCATGCATGTTTCATTTGTGTATAGCCATGCATGCATGCATATAGAAATGTGCATGAGTACCCACATAGTTCTACCTTGTTTTCTGTCATACCACTCAGAACTATACATTTTCACCAAAAGGAGAAAGGCAAGTGACTACACACACACACACTGTTACTTTATCTTTCTTAAGTGTTAATATTACACATTTTTCTTATTAAATTATTTACTAATATATAGGTTTTGTAACACTCCAATATTGTTAGGTATTCTATAATTATTTTAAAAATAAGGACTTAAGTGTTTAGTTAAACAATGTCACTTACACAAGGTTTCAAACTGTTGGTGGGTTGAACTAGGTTTATATATAGAGAGAAGAACTATCAAAGACAGAGCCCTAACTTTCTAGTTGTAAAATTGTACACCATAATACCCAGTATGGGGATTGAGCCTGTGACCTTGGCATTATTAGCAACACGCTCTAACTAACTGAACCAATGGGCATAGGATGTGGTCATACTCATGGAGACGGGGGTGGAGAGGAGGTGTAGGATGTGTAACAGTCAGAGGATGGACCAGGAGAGGGAAAAAACCTGGAGTGTTAAAAATAGAATATTAAATAAAAGTTAAAAACGTTTCAGTTGACTTACCCTTACTGTACACAGCACCTCCCCCAAAAGACATCCATTATTACAAAAACAAATCAGAGTGGAAGATATAAGATGCCTTCCTATGAGTTACTCATCAGGGAGACTTCAGAGTTTTCAAATTTGCACAGATCATTACCCTTAGTTACCCACCATAACTGCATGCTAAGATCTTTTTGCTGAAGACACTACATAATTTAACCATAGCATACAAATCATTCAATCCCAAACTGATTAGGAAGTTTCCTACTGCGTAACAGGCTATGTACATTGCTGGGGGCAAAGAAGACCACAATTGACTAATCTAGCAGTGGACTCTGCACTCTTCACTACTGACCCATCAATGAAAATGCACATAGTGAAAAAGTGTCAGGACCAATATGAAATAATAGCTTTCTGTTTGTGTTTGAGGCCTGCTCTAAGTGAGAGCATTTCCTACTACTGCTAACCTAGTCAAAAATCTATCCATAAGATATTAGGGACCTAGAAGTTTCAATTGTTATTTTGTTAAATGTGCATGTGGTTGAATTACCTTATAATTATGTTTAAACTAATAGATCTGGGCTTATCTTAGCCAGAGTTCAAGAAATTTCTTTTCATAGTGTACAGGAGCCAATGGAATTAACAAAAATAAATATATTACAACCCTGGTTATCATTAACATATAAAATGAACATTATTCAATTATCCATAATCTATAGGTATTAGATGACTTGGCTGACATATCTACTGAATTATACAACTCAATGAAAATAGCATTAACTAAAAATAACTAGGTAAGTATAAAACCCCAATACTATTTATATATCATCTCTATCACTATCATTTGTTTTATTGGATATTTTTTATTTACATGTCAAATGTCATCTCATTTCCTGGTATCCCCTCCAATCTTACCCTGCTTCTAAGAGGGTGGGAGAGCACCCACCCACTCCCTCCCACCTCACTGCCCTGGAATTCTTGTACACAGGGGCATCAAGCCATGACAGAACCAATCGCCTCTCCTCCCATTGAAGCCCAACAGCACCATCCTCTGCTACATATGCAGCTGGAGCCATGGGTCCATCCTGTATACTCTTGGGATGGTGGTTAGGTTCCTGGGAGCTTTGGGGGTTCTTTGTTGGTTGACATTGTTGTTCTTCATAATTATGGCATTTCAAATTGTTCAGCTTCTTCAGTCCTTTCTCTAACTCCTCCGTTGGGAACCACATTCTCAGTTTAATGGTTGGTTATGAGCATCCTCCAGTGTATTTGTCAGGGTCTGGCTGATCCTCTCAGGAAACCACCTATACCAGGCTTTGTCAGCATGCACTTGTTGGTATCCTCAATATTGTCTAGTTGTGGTGGCTGTGTATGGGATTGATGCCCAAGTAGGGCAGTCTCTGGATGGACTTTCCTTCAGTTTCTGCTCCACATTTTATCTCCACAATTCATCCTGTGAATATTTTTATTCACCCTTATAAAAAGGTCTGAATCATAATCACTTTGTCATTCCTTCTTTAGCTTCATTTGGTCTGTGAATTGTATTTGGGTATTCTGAGCTTTGGGACTCATATCCACTTATCAATGAGTGCATACCACGTGTGTTCTTTTGTCACTGGGGTACCTCACTCAGGATGGTATTTTCTAGCTTCCATTTGCCTAAAAATTTCATGAAGTCATTGTTTATAATAGCTAAGTAGTTCAATTGTGTAAATGTACCATATTTTCTGTATCCATTCCTTTGTTGAAGGACATCTGGGTTGTTTCCAGCTTCTGGCTATTATAAACAAGGCTGCAATGCACGTGGTGGAGCATGTGTCCTTTTTATATATTGGAGCATATTTGGGTGTATGCCGAGGAGTGGTATAGCTGGACGATCAGGTAGTATTATATACAATTTTCTGAGGAATGTCCAGACTGGTTAAACCAGCTTAAAATCCCACCAAAAATGGAGGAGTGTTCCTCTTTCTTCTCATCCTCTCTAGTATCTGTTGTCACCTCAATTTTTGATCTTAGCCATTCTGACTAGTGTAAGGTATAATCTCAAGGTTGTTTTGATTTGTATTTACCTGATGACCAAGGGTATTGAACATTTCTTTGGGTACTTCATGGCCATTTGATATTCCTCAGTTGATAATTCATTATTTAGCTCTGTACTTAATTTAAAAGGGTTATTTGATTCTCTGCAGTCTACATTCTTGAGTTCTTTGTAGATAAGGGATATTAACCCTCTATTGGAAGTAGACTTGGTAAAGATCTTTTCCTAATCTGTTGTTTGTCATATTGTCCTAATGACAGTGTCTTTGCTTAGAGAAGCTTTGCAATTTTATAAAATCCCGTTTATTTATTCTTGATCTTATATCATAAACCATTGTTGTTCTTTTCAGGAAATTTTCCTTTGTGCCCATTTGTTTGAGGATCATCCCCACTTTCTCTTCTTTTAGTTTCAATGTATTTGATTTCCCTGGTGGTCCCTGATCCTCTTGGACTTGTGCTTTGTACAAGTCAAAAATAATTGAATGATATGCATTCTTCTACATGCTGCCAGCCATTTGAAGGAACATCATTTGTTGAAAATGCTTTTTTCCCTGAAGAGTTTTAGCTTTTTTTCAAAGATCAGGTAACCCAGGTGTGTCACTCCATTTCTAGTTTTTCTATTCAAAATAGAATTCTGAATAGAATGGAATCATTGATCTACCTGCCTATGTTTGTACCACTGCCATACAATTTTTATCACTACTACACTCTACTACAGATGGAGGTTAGGGGTTGTCATTCCCTGGGAAATTATTTTATTGTTGAGAATAATTTTTATTATTCTGGGCTGTTTCTTATTCCAAATGAATTTGCAAATTTCTCTAACTCTGTGAAAAATTAAGTTGGAATTTTGATGAGGATTGCATCTATACATTGATTTCAGCAAGATGCCCATTTACTATATTACTCTTGTCAATCCATGAGAATGGGAGATCTTCCATCTTCTGAGATCCTCAATTCCTGTCTTCAGAGACTTCAAGTTCTTGGTAAAATCTATAGATCTTTTACTTGTTTTGTTCGAGTCACTCCAAGGTATTTTATATTTTTTTGAAGGGTGTCCTTTCCTTAATTTCTTTCTCAGCATGTTCATCCTTTGAGTAGTAGAAGGCTACTGATTTGTTTGAGTTAATTTGGTATCCGCCATTCTGCTGAAGTTGATTATCAGATTTAGGAGTTCTTTTTTGGAGGTTTTGGGTCACTTAAGTATACTATCATATCATCTCCAAATAGTGATTTTTTGAATTCTTCCTTTCCAAATTGTATCTTTTTGATGTCCTTTTGTTGTCTAATTTCTCTGATTAGGACTTTGAGTACTATATTGAACAGGTAGAGTGTGGACAGCCTTGTTCAGGTATGTTGTGCCTTCATTTTCCTTAATTTCAAAAAAGTCTTTAAATTCTTTCTTTTTTCCTTGAGGAAGTTATCATTGAGTAGAGCTTTGTACAGCTTTCATGTGTATGTAAGCATTCTGTATTTTTTGTTGTTATTGTAGACCAGCCTTAATCCATGGTGATCTGATAGGATGTATGGGATTATTTCTCTCTTCTTGTATCTGTTGAGGCTGTTTTGTGACCACTTATATGGTCGATTTTGGAAAAGGTACCATAAGATGCTGAGAAGAAGGTATATTCTTTTATTTTAGGATGAAATGTTCTACAGATATATGTTAAATCAATTTGGTTCTTAACTTCTGTTAATTTCACTTTATCTCAGTTTATTTCCTGTTTCCATGATCTATTCATTGATGAGAGTGGGAAGTTGAAGTCTCTTAATATTATTGTGTGAGGTGCTGTGTATGCTTTGAGCTTTACTAATGTTTCTTTTATGAATGTGGGTGTCTTTCATTTAGAGTCTAGATATTCAGAATTGAGAGTTCATCATGGTGGATTTTTCTTTTGATGAGTATGACATGTCCTTCCTTAACTTTTTTGATAACTTTTCATTGAAAGTCAATTTTATTCAATATTAGAATGACTATTCCAGCTTCTTTCTTGGAACCACTTGCTTGGAAAAAAATTTCCCTGCCTTTTACTCTCAGGAAGTGTCTATTGTCACTGAGGTATATTTGATGTTCACAGCAAATGCTGGGTCCTGTTAATGTATCCAGACTGTTACTCTATATCTTTTTATTAGGGAATTGATTCCATCAATGTAGAGAGATACAAGGTCCAATGATTGTTGTTTCTTATTTTTGTTGTTGTTGGTGGAAAATTGTTTGTGTGGCTATCTTCTTTTGGTTAGTTTCTTTCTTGTTCTAGGGTGTAGCTGGCCTCCTTGTGTTGGGCTTCACCATTTATTATCCTTTGTAGGGCTGGATTTATAGAAAGATATTGTATAAATTTGGTTTTATCAGGGAATATCTTGGTTTCTCCATCTGTGTTAATTGAGAGTTTTGCTGGATACAGTAAGCTGGGCTTGCATTTGTGTTCTCTTGGGATCTGTATGACATCTGTCCAGTATCTACTGGTTTTAAATTCTCTGGTAAGAAGTCTGGTATAATTCTGATAGATCTGCCTTTATATGTTACTTGACCTTTTTCCCTTACTGCTTTTAATATTCTTTCCTTTTTGTGCATTTGGTGTTTTGACTATTATGTGATGGGAGGAGTTTCTTTTCTGGTCCAATCTATTTGGAGTTCTGTAGACTTCTTGTATGTTTACGGGCATCTCTTTCTTTAGGTTAGGGAAATTTTCTTCTATGATTTTGTTGAAGATATTTACTGGTCCTTTGAGTTGGGAGAATTCACTCTCTTCTATACCTATTTTCCTTAGGTTTGATCTTTTCATTGTGTCCTGGATTTCCTTTATGTTTTGAGCCAGTAGCTTTTTCCATTTTACATTATCTTTGATAGTTGTGTCCATGATTTCTATGGAATCTTCTGGTCCTGAGATTCTCTCTTCTATCCCTTGCACTCTGTTGGTGATGTTTGTATCTACAGCTCCTTGTCTCTTCCTTGGTTTTCTATATCTAGGATTGTCTCCCTTTGTGCTTTCTTTATTGTTTCTATTTCCATATTCAATACCTTCACCTGTTTGATTGTGTTTTCCTGTAATGCTTTCAGGGATTTTTGTGTTTTTTCTCTAAAGGCTTCTATTTGTTTATTTGTGTTTTCCTGCATTTCTCTAACGGAGTTCTTTATGTCTTTCTTGAAGTCCTTCATCATCATGATCAAATGTGATTTTAAATCTAGATCTTGCTTTTCTGGTGTGTTTGGATATTCAGTGTTTGCTTTGGTGGGAGAATTGGGCTCCGATGATGCCATGTAGTCTTGGTTTCTGTTGCTTGGGTTCCTGTGCTTGCTTCTCGCCATCAGGTTGTCTCTGGTGTTACCTTGTTCTGCTATTTCTGACATTGGCTAGACAGTCCTATAGGCCTGTGTGTCAGGAGTGCTGTAGACCTGTTTTCCTGTTTTCTTTCAGCCAGTTATGGGAACAGAGTGTTCTGCTTTCAGATTTTTAGTCGTTCCTGTCTACTGGCTTTCAGCTGTTCCTGTGGACATGTGTCCTGAGTCCACCAGGCAGGTCACTTGTAGCAGAAAAATGGTCTTACCTTTGGTCTGGAACCTGATGTCGCTCCTCAGGGCTAGGTTTCAGCTCTCTGTGAGGTTAGCAACCAGAAGGGCCTGCCCCTACTTCTGGGTCCCTATGCACCAGGGGCCCTGATGATGCTAGGTGTTTTCCTCTAGAGTCAGAAATGTGGGCAGAGAGTAGTCTCCTCTGGTTTCCCAGCTGTGTCTGCCCCTCTGAAGGTCTAGCTCTCCATCCCACGGGATTTGGTTGCACAGAGCTGTTTGACAGGGTCCCTTCAGATCTGGATGCAGTCTGGACTGCATGGTTCCTGCAGCTTGAGTGCCCCTATTTTCCTGTTACCAGAGGCCCTGTACAGTTTCCTCTTGGGCCAGGGATGTGGGCAAAGGTGAACAGGAGTTGCAGTCTCTCCTGCCCTGCAGTCTCAGGACTGCCGACATGTCTGGGCAATGAGCTCTCTTTCCCATTGGATTTAGGAGCAGGGAGCTGAGGGCAGGGATCAGTGAGGTTCGGGCACTAGCTAGAAACCACCATGTTTTACTTTTAAATATATGATTCCACTCTTTTTTCTGCACATGACACTTCAATGTCTATGCCTAGGTTATCTTTGTATTTATTCATAATCCTTTCCTAATTCAGCAGGCTGAATTCATGTAAGTACATATCAAGTAAATTCACCCCTCCTGATCTGAACATTCTCTCACATTCCTCACTGCTGGCATCCACTATTGTCAACAGAGTTCTCCTACAATTGTCAAGCTGTGGAAAAAGGATAAATGTTCTATTAGGACATGGACATGCATTTCGTGTCTTTTAAAACATAGTTTAAATTGGGCTTCCATCTTGTCTATGGACCTATGCTTTTCTGCATACTCAAATTAAACTTATATTCCTGTGATCTCCCTAAATAAATCACCTTCAACTTGATATTTTAGAGCAGTTATCTTCTGTTGATGAGTACTACTCCATGTATTTAAAATGTTTGATAGCATTCTTTGCTTTTGTATATTACATGTAGGCCTTCATACTAGAGGCTTTCCACAGAGATCTCTGACCTGGCCAGGTGCAAAGTTTCAGACAAAGGAGAGAGAAGTCAATCAGGGATGGCAAATTGCCTCTGCTCCCTCTGCTGCTACTGCAGCTGCTCCCCCTCTTTCTCTGCTGCTGCTGCTTCAGTTGCTTCAAGACATTCAGGGGCTGAGCCAACAGGAAGCTGCCTAGCCAGCTAGTGGTGCAAGGGTATTCTGGCAGTTATTTTGGGAGAGCAGAACTCTTCAGCAAGCAGCAGTGTTATAGCTATTATGACAGAAGCTCTCAAATGATGGAGTAGTTCTCGCATATCTTTAATCCTTCTGAATAGAATTCTTAGATACAGGTTTAAGGTGGGTCAGGATTCAACAGCAGGTACTTCCTATTGGCTTGGCCTGAGAGTTTGGGAATACCTCATCTACATGTGAGAGGAGTTAGTCAGGATTTGACAGTAGGTACTTCCTATTGCCTTGGCCTGAGAGCTTAGGGATACCTTATCTACATGCAGGAGTGTGTGATTCTGAATCTAGTGACTAATGACCACAAGCCTCTCTACAAGGGGCTGGAGGTGGGGTCTGTAGCTACGTGAGAGGGGCCTGGCCACTGGTGAGTTTAGAAAAACCCTTACCATTCCTTAGGGTCACCAGGGATTCAACCTTATCTCTACCAGGAACCAGGATCATTTCACAGCCTGCCTCCCCACAACTACACATAACTTATAATTGTCTCTCTAGAGAAAAGGTACATGAATGTTCTGTGAATGACCTCCTCAAGGCAAGGCCCTTGAAGCTACTTTCCCTCTTGGCAAGGACCAGTGGGAATGATATCCAAAATTACTGCATTAATCCTCTGGAGATGGAGCCATGATTCCTGCTTAGTTAAAGGGTTACTTACAGGTATTCTTGATTAATACCTTAAAAAAAAACCTTATTGGATGCTCTCTAAAATAGATAGAAATACATAAAGCATGACTCGAAAGTTTCAACTATTTCTTCTGAGCAACTAACATGCCAATACATTGAAGAGAGGGAAAGTTCAAATCTTATTAAGAGAAGATAGGGCCTAAAGAGATAAGGACTAAATGTCACCAGTAAAGAGTATGTTCTCAGGATAAGTTCGTTCATTTTTAGGATAAGTTAGTAAGTAAAGCTTGCTATACTCAAAAGAAATATGTCAGATTGAATAATCTTTGCCTTAGGTAATGGCTAACATAAGAAAAGAAAACAGTATGAATTTATGGAAAAATTTTAATTGTCCGTTTCTGCTCTTTATGGAAAAAACAGGGAAGGACTATACTGTAAAACTAAGGCATTTTATGACATTAAAAACAACCTAAATTTTGTATGAGCATCTTGAATCAAAAAGTGTTCAAATACAAGAGTTATTCTTCTCTTAAAGTTTGTTTGGATTCCAATTGTATTTTGAAACTGCATGACTGCTGTCGTCCTGTGCACAATTTACACTCATTATGCCTGACTATATATAATCCTTGGCTTGCAATCCAATATTTAAATCATTTAGCTTGCAATGTTCAGGTGTGCCTAGCTAAGACATAATCATTTGGGTTGTAATATTAAACTGCTTGGATAATGGAAAAGGTTAATAACCTACCACAAAGAAATAAAGGGAACTAAAAATGAACATTAATAATTACTTGTTGAGATTCCTGTGTAATGATTAAAGGGAAATCTGAAACTACATATGTTTAAATGTTCTAAAAATCTGTATTAATAAAGATGGCTTGAGGGGTTGGGGATTTAGCTCAGTGGTAGAGTGCTTGCCTAGCAAGCGCAAGGCCCTAGGTTCGGTCCCCAGCTCCGGAAAAAAAAAAAAAAAGATGGCTTGAGCTATTCAGAGCTACTTGAACATCAAGAAATGATCAGAGTCCTTTTTGCGGCCTTCAAATATCTGTTTCTGGGTTACTGAACTTGCTAGACAAGGACTCCAGCAGAAAAGTCATCTGTATGGTGAAAAAAATGGTTGTTCTAGGTCCACAAGGGCAAATCTTTTGCTGTGGACAATACTGTGGTTAGTATATGACTGTTAATAGTTCCTCATAGGCACTAACACTTGCTCCTAAACACAATGTTAATTCTTATATTTCCTACATTCTTATGGAGTTGTTTACTTTTAACAAAATTTACTGGGATTACATGTTTAACATTTAAAATATTGTGGGGACTATAATAAATATTAGAATTGATCTTCAAAAACAGCTTGCAAAAATATATCTATGTATTTGTAATTTATGGTGAAAATCTATTTGAAGGTTACAAATAAAAAGTCAATATTGTATGTCATCTAGCTGATTCAAGATACCTTAGTCTTATTCAAGTGCTAATACAAGATAAAATGTGGATAAAAATGACTTCTGTGGATAACTTGTGCCATACTTAGGGTGCTTTCATAGACAGCACATATTAAGATTTAAGACTGTTTGCGATTGTTTCTATGTCTTTCAATCTACAATGATGTCTACTAAAATACAAATAAGATTCTGAAAGGGAAATCAGAGAAACTTCATGTTTTGGAGTTTTTCAATCCCTTCTACTTTAAAGGCTAACAGAGGAATATAGTCAAGGAAAGAGTAGATAGAGTAGATATTAACATAGTATATAATGTTAATGATGGAGACAATTGAATTTTTATATTTTAACAAAGATTTTTGTTTAAAGAAATTCCTTCTGTATACTGTTAGCTTTTGATACCTCTGATATAGATTATATAACACTGTATATGTAAACACCAGCCATTCAATAAACATTTAAGTCAGTTGTTCTAACAAGTCGAGTGGAGATTTCCATGGTTCACTTTCACCTTAACAATTCAATTGAACAAAATCCAATTTCAGCACTGAAAGCTTTGTTTTGTGGTGAGAGATGTCCAGCTAAGTTTGTGTTTCCCTCAAGACTAGGAGATTTGATTAGGATTGCCTTCATATATACTGCCTTTGTATATTATAGGGAGTTTCTGTTGCACCAGGCTTTGAGACTGTATAGCAAATTACCTTCAAATCTAGCTGACACTCTACTCATTTCTTTCCTCAATCCCATCTCCCATCTCTCTTCCAACTTCATCTCCCCATCCCTGTCCCTATGCACCTCAAAGCAACCCATAAAATTTATTTCACCATCCCAGGGAGATGCAAATGTATCCTTACCAAGTTCCTCTGTACCTAAACTTTCTGAGTCTATGACTTGAAATTTGGTTATTATTTACTTAACGGATAATATTCATATCATGAGCAAATATATATCATATTTTTGTTTTACGGTCAAGGTAACTTATCCCAGGCCTTCTTTTCCTGGTTCAATATGTTTGTCTGAATATTTCATAATGACAGTTTTAAGAACTGAGTAATACTCCATTGTGTAAATGTAATAAGTTCTTTTATCTATTCTGCACTTGAGCAACATCTATTATGGATTATGTAGTAAGAACATTGTTGAGCAAGAATCCCTGTAGTGGGATGACTCATTCTTTGTGTATATAATCAAAAGTGATATAACTGACGTTGGGGTATATTGATCTGAAAAATAACATATTGACTTCAAAAGTGTCCTTGCATGAAATCTTTGCTACCATGAGCTGTCACTTGTATTATTGATTTTAGACATACTGAGAGGTTTAAGGAGGAAACTCAAAGGATGTTTACTTTGCATTTCCCTGATGACTAAGGGTGTTGATTATTTCTTTAAGCATTTCTCAATCATTGAATTTCCTCTATAGAACAGTCTCTGTTTAGATCTGTCTTACATTTTTGACTAGCTCTTTAGTTTTTTGTATCAAATCTCTTCAGTCATTTATATATTTTAGGTAGTAGCCCTCTATTTGATGTGGAGTTTGTAATAAGCTCTTCTCATTCTGTAGTCAGCAATTTTGTGAGAATGATGGAGTCCTTGGCCTTTAGAAGTTTCATGAGGTCCCATTCATTAATTGTTTGTAGTATCTGCTCTCTTTTATGTGACACATCGTTTAATGTCAACTTGAAACAAGCTAGAGTTATCTTCAAGTAAGAAAATGTCTCTATAAGATACAGTAATAAAGCATTTCCTTAATGAGTGACTGATGGAGAGGGCTCAGTGAATCGTGTGTGGTGAGAAAGCAGGTTTGAACAAACCATGTGGGAAAAGACAGTAAGCAGCATCCTTTCATGGTCACTGCATCAGCTCCTATCTCCAGGAACCTTTCCTGTTCAAAGTCCTGTCCTGCCCTCCATCAATGATGAACTATGCCTTAGAAAGGCAAGCTTAATAAACCATTTACTCCCACACTTTCTTTATGCTCATGGTACTTTATCCCCCAAAAGAAACCCTAAATAAGATAATAGTGTTATGTTCAAAAAGTCTTCTCCTCTGCCAATTCCCTATTGTCTCGACTAACAGTTTCATTGTGTGTGGTTATGTTTTGTAGGGTTTGATCAATTTGAAGTTGGGTTTTTTTGAACCATGACAGGTATGGATATATTTGTATTCATCTACATGCCCAATTCCCATTTGACTCTCATTATTTGATAAAGATGCTGTTCTTTTCCCCATGTTTATTTCTGAATTCTTTATAAAAATTCAGGTGTCCATTGGTGTGTAGGATTTTGTCTATGGTTTCAATTTGATTCTTTTAATTTATTTTTTAAATATTATTTATGCATTTTTACAGTCCCAATTTTATTCCTTTTCTGGTCCACCTTATGGCTGTTCCCCAACCTATACCTCCTACCTACCTCTGTCTCCATGACGATGTCCCCAACCCACCAGACCTCTAAACTCCCTGGGTCTCCTGACTCTTAAGGTTTAGGTATATCTTATCTTACTGAACAGTCCTCTGTTACATTTGTGTTGGGAGGCCTCATGTCATCAGGTGTATGTTGCCTAGATGGTCGCTCAGTGTCTGATAGATCTCAGGGTTCCAGGTTAATTGAGTCTGCGGATCTTCCTATAGTGTTGCCCTCCTCCTCTGCTTTCTCCAGCTTTTCCCTAATTCTTCCACAGAGGAAAGTAGCTTCTGTCCATTAGATTTTTTAGCTCACCTGTTTTTTGTTTGTTTGTTTTTTATTTTGATTTTTTTTGTTTTTTTTTATTTTTTTGCATGTCCACCCATCATATGAAGTTGAAAATTTTTCATTCTAAGATCTGTGAAGAATTGTATTGGCATTTTAATAGGGATTGCATTGAATCTGTAGATTGCTTTTGACAGGATATCCATTTTTGCTATGTTAGTTCTATACTAGGTAACTTAACACAAAATGACAGCTAGGTCACACTGCTGCACAAAATACATTCACACCTCCTTTACCATGGAGAGATCAAGCTTGTTCTTATACAGAGAGAACATTTGCACCCATGTTCTTGTGTTTATGATTTGGAAGGCTACTAAAATAGAATTGTCACTCCATCCATAAACCTTTGTGTGTGTGTGTGTGTGTGTGTGTGTGTGTGTGTGTGTGTGTGTGTGTGTATTTATCTGCAACATATTCTCTGTATATATACTATAGTTTTCATTTTAGTACTTTATGGGACTCCTAAATGTGTAAAGGAATTCATTTTTGATTCTACTGTCTTCTATACTCTTGCTTTTTTTTCCTATTGACTATAATACCTTCTTAATATTTTTGTTTTATCCTGTTATATTTTGTTTTTTTTTATGTCTTGTCATTATATCTTAGATCTCTATTCTTTTCTAATGAAAGACAAAATAGGAGTGGATAAGAATGTATGAGGTCTTCGTCAGTTACTAGATGGAACACAGGGAGGGGAGACTGTACGAAGCTTGAATTGGATGGAAAGGATTCACGCTTAATAAAAAGAATAAAAAAAATTGTCAAATTTATTAAATTTCCTGCATTTTTCCTCTTTGTCATCATCAAGTAGGTAATAATGGTCAATCTCCCTCATCAACAGTGCTAAGATATACAGTGCTATGTATGTGTTTGGCTATATTGCCTCGTGACAAATGCATCTGCTGAGTGCAAAGGGAATCTTTTCTAAAAGCAATGAAATTCACTAGACAGTTACAAGATTCTGAACTCACCAACATTCTCAGTAATCTTGCATGTGGAATTTTCCCAAGATTAATCTTAATTAGGCTGTAGGAATGGGTTTTACCTTTTCTTGCCTGCTTTGTAATTTCTAAGGTGAGCAACCAGTTAACTCTTACCCCCATTAGCTGTGAAACAATGTATCCTACAGTGCAAAGAGCTAGAGGATGTTATTTTGTTCAATACATTAAATATTATTTAGTAACTGGCCAAGTAGAGCTTTCAAAAGCTAAATCTGGCATAGATACTACATCACCAACAACAATGGGATTATGCTGCAATTTTAAGTTGGAATAGCAACTGATGAATACTTTAAGATGAGATGAACAATTTTAGGAATTTCATTATTTCTCATATACCACCATTTGCTCAATTACATGAAAGAAATTTTCTTTGAATCCCTTTCAACAACAACCTCCATACCACCATAGTTTTCCACACTTTTAAAATATATTCCATTTTCCCATTTCCTTCTGTGTGAAGTTTGTATTTTTCAGTTTTCTAAGATGAATGTGTTCTGACATGTTTTCTAGTATTCTCTCCAGTGAATGTTTCCAACCGTTTCAGGTTTGACCTTTAGAGAAACTCCTATGAAATTTAGAAGGCAGAGAAATAAATATGGAAAAGCGCCTCCTCCACCCATTTTTATGCTTTGGAAATCAGAATCATTCTAAGTGCCTTTGACTTCCACATTACCACTGATTGGCTTGCTCCCCTTGCTGTGATTGGGTAGCAGCTGGTATGCAAATTTACCACAACTGCCAGGCTCTTTCAGCACCTTTCAGTCCTGACTGAGCCAGTTTTCCATAATCATAGGTAGCCTTATCTCAAATGATGGGCAAGCATTTGGGCAGAGAATACCTCTGGCTAGTTCATGCTCCTTTCACCTTGAAAATGAGTTGGTTAGGTGAACAGACCTGATGGTTTGGCATAGGTTTGATCAGTATCACACGGACTCAGCTATCAGAGGAAAGATAGCTTATGGAAATAATCAAGAAAGAATTACTTCCTCAGAGAATGGTAAAATTTTAAACAAAACATACTCTGTGAGTAACAGTAAAATTTTCATGAGCCATATTTTATTGCCTGCTTGATTCGAATGAAAATGTGCACGGTGGCAAAGATGGATTTCATACATAAATGAAGCAAAACAGCTTTTTATTTTCAGGGCCACCTCAGCTGCCATCACTGTTCTGAAGCCAGCTTGCCAACATCATAAACAATACTGTATCTGAGATTGCTTGATGCAGGTGTGGCTATAGCACAGGATTAAGTCAGTATAGCCTTTTAAAAAAGAATTCGTTGGAATACATTTATTTCCCTTTTATGGTTCAGTGCCTCTGTTAAATCCACATTCAGGAATCTGGCATGTATCTTATACAATTATACAAAGCAAAGTACATGAATAAACTTGAACACAGTGAGATGCACTATAAATGTGGTAAGCTTGAGATTCACTGATTTTACAGCACTGCCCTAAACAGAAGGCAGTCATATTGATCAAATGGTGGAAAGGAAGTTGGATGTTTCTATGTCTGCCATTTAACTTGTAAACTCTTGAAGAGAATAGTAGTACTTAGAGGAATTCATATTTGAATACTACAGAAAAATTAGAGAATTATGCCATTCTTGGGAAGAGGGCTACCATTCTTTGACTATCGGCTTACAAGCTAGGATTGATGAGAAAAGATATTTGGAGAGCAGAGGTTAAACAGAAATCTTTTGACCACAGGAAGCTGGTTACTAATGCGGCTCTAATGAACTGTTGCTCAACTGACAAGCTCGGCTGTCAAGTTAGCAACCACATTTACAGCTACACACTTTGAACTAAATAACGGCTTCAAATAAAAACTGTCTTTGAAAGGCTGGAGAGATAGATGCCACTATGGAGAGAAAGGTTGTTTGCTGGGCCTACGTAATTCCACTGTTGGGATCTTCAGAGCCCATATAAATGTTGCGCAGAAGTGGTTTTTGACCAGTGATCCCAGAACTCAAGAGATGAATATAGCCTAACCCGCGAGCTCATGGTTTAAGTAAAAAACCCTTTTCTAATATATAAGGTAGAATGCAATAGAGGGAAGTTCCAAATGTCAACTTCTAACATCCATGTATTTGATTGAACATATGCACATCACACACACACACACACACACACACACACACACACACACACACACGTAAAACAAACAAAATTTATATTCAGAGTATGGCTATAGTTTATTTAAATTCTGGCTTTGTAAACTTTCAATAATTTATATTCTAACTTCCTTAATAACTGTTTTGAGCTCAGTTAAATGTAGTCAATTTTCTTAAGAAACATGTCTCCGTAGTTTTTCCCTCCTAAATAGTGACTCAGCAGTTCCTAGACCAAAACCCATAACCCTATGCTATAACAAACCCCTAGGTAATTGATCAGTGTATCAAACTGAGCAAACTGCATGAGATTTTAATTAATTTTATCTACTGGAAAAGCTATAGATAAATACCATGTCTGAAACTGAATTTAAAGAACCCACTCACTGGACCTGCCTTGCTGAAACTTGCTCTCAATCATAGGAATATTTTTAGCAGTGAATAAACATCAGTCGGGATGGGGGCACAATATCAAACAACATTACAGGATGAATGGAAACACAACACTGAAAAATATCATTATTATGCTACTAAAAGCATTGCCTTATTTTTAACACTGCTTTAGAGTTTCAGAGCACAATCAAATATTGTTTGATTCTCACCATTGAATATGCCTGGGAATGCAATTGGTAATGTCCTTTCTGTGAATAAAGAAGTTAAGTAACAAGACAGATGTATTTCATGTCACCTTTCAGTTTGGGACTGAACTGAGCTAATCAGATATTGCTGAGGACCCCTGGGGCATATCTACAGAAACAGAGAAATGTTTTGTTTTCATTAGATGGAAAATTCTGAAAGTCAGAGGCAATTGGTTACAACATTACATCGTTTAGCAGAAGGGAAAACAGGAAAACATTCTAAAAATTTCTAAAGTCTGATAATGGTTAGTTTATGACTAAAGCAGAGAATAACAAGAAAGCCATTTTTATAATTATTCAGTATATTTCTAAGAAGAATTAACACAGGAAAAATATGCCTATTATTGTATTATATTATTTTAATTATTGTTTACTTTTAATTCTGGGGCATTTAATATATTTGCATTTATTTTACAGGGAACATTTAAGAATATATTCATTAAGTAGGTAACCTGAATATGAAATGAATTTTCAGTGACTAATTTTCCAAACTGACTTTTTGCCTTGATATTCTTAGAGAAAATATTAGGTGATAAAATTGGTGAAAGCATATTAGTCTCCAATCATTTTAAATAATCTGATCATATCCAAATTTGAGGCAATTGTTTTTGATTTAGCTTTTACATGAAATACAAATTTACAATAATCTTGAAAATTTTATGTAAATGTTTTATTTTCTGTATTAACTGTAAAATTACTGAAAACAAGCCAATATTTAATGTTTGAAAGTAAAAAATTTGAATCTTCAGAAAATGTTTCTGTATTTATATTTTCAAACAATTTAAAGAATTTAAAAAAAAATAAGACATTTGTAACCACCAAAACTGTAAGTGTAACCTATGATGTGTTTCAAGCCGTCCCTCATTATGGATAATATTTTCTATTGTCATAGAAAAGCTATGGTAAACATACCTAGCTTAGATCCTTGCCTTGTGTATAACATTAGTACTAAACTCCTGTTACTGATTGATAAGGTACAACCTCTTATACGTTTCCCCACTCAGTCTTTTCACTTATCTGGATGGCTCCCAGTAAGAAATCAATAAGCCGGGCTTTCCTCTGTGAGATAGTAGCTGAAACTAAACAGCTGAAATCTTCAGCTTTCCTCTGTTAATATTGCTGCTGCACTAAATTATAAAACTATTTTTTTTAAGAATGATAATCAGCCAGTACTGTAATCATCTCATTATATATAATTTTCCCAATAAATTTAGCTGTGCTTTCCTTATTCTCACAATCAATTTCTGGGGTATAAATAGTCAACAAATGCCTTATAAAAATTAATAAATGGATGCAGTACAGAAACAGTACAGTGTATTCAGAGATACACTGCGTGAGTCCATGTGCTGTAACTACTAGCAGAGTTGGACCTTATCCCCTACTCTACCTCTTTGACTTTAAAAACAGAAACCCAGAAATGTCCGTCCCTTTGCTACCACCTCTAGTGATTGTCAAAATGAAACTTCCTATGCAAATCTCAAATTATCTTTCTTCATGAAACACTGTGGCCTCTCCTTCTTCTAACTCATACAGTGTGTCTATTGTATGACTACTCAGAAAAAGTGATATTAATGTAGTGTTTAACAAATTATATTTGGCCCTGAAATTATGCTCCTAAATACTTACTAAACTAAAGCTTTTAGGACTTTAAAAATGTAAATTCTCTTTGTTCCCACTATCCTCAAAATAGTCAAATGATTATAACAGTAAATTATATTCACTTGAATTTGACTATCAATAATTCACGTAGGTACTTACACAAGCTTAAGCATGTGTCAGGTATCAGTTCTTACTGTCTCTATTTGTGGTGAAGTCCCTTTGTCTTCGTAGTTCTCACCAGCCAGTGCCATACAAAAGAAACTGGTCTTTTATCTCTTTAAGTCTATGGTATACATTTCCAACACATTTCTACAGTTACTGGATAGTTCAACCTTATTACTACAAAGAAAATATACTTTATTTCAAGCTTAAGATCGAAGAAACTAAAATGTTACATTACAGTCACAATCACAGACTCCAAAAGGACATTCTGAGCTGCTGCTTTGTCTATCAGATAGGAGACCTAACATTAAAGATACGATTCAAATACATAAAGAATGGGGAATGGTGAGAACAAGGAAAAGAAACGTATTCTAAGTACTACCACTCCGTTTTCAGACTCCATTTAATCACAGGGAGAAACTAAATCCTAGGTCTCAGGCCCCAGGGAATCTGAGTTCTAGCCTAAATAGCTCAATAGCTTCTGTTGTAAACCAAGGCTGAGTCTCGCCAACTTTTCCATCTTGCTGGCAGGGATAAACAAGTTCATGCTCCCAGGCCTAGGATTGACCTGCTTCTTTATCCCCTCATTCCTCTCAGCTCCAGACCGAATATCTAATAGAATAAATTAAAGGCCTTGAAGCTAAATACCCCGGATATGGCCCAGTGTCCACTGGCAATCCCTTGTTTAACCAACGATGTCAAAATTCATTTGGATGAAAATGAAGACCCACTCCCCAGCCTCTCCCTTCATGTTCCCGTACTTTTGAGGATGCGCCTGAGATGACAAACTGGCTGCCTTTCTGAGTGCACAGAAAATAAAGCTTTTGCTTTGTAAGTTTCTATCTCTAAAATGAGTTTTCTTGGTTTTCACTCTGAATTCAGAACTTTCAGATGTGCTGTTAAGTTGCTAGTATGATATCTCTCCCGATTCTTTATGAAGGAACGTAGTAGTATGAATTTTCCTTTTAGCACTGCTTTCATTGTCTCCCATCAGTTTGGGGATGCTGTGTCTTAATTTCCATGGCATTCTAGAAGGTCTTTAATTTCTTTCTTGCTTCTTTGATGCAATGGTTATTGAGTAGAGAGATTTCAGTTTTCATGAGTTTGTAGTTTTTCTGTCGTTTTGTTTTTATGAAGGTACGGCTTTACACCATCATGATCAGATATGATACAAGGGTTATTTCAAACATCTTGTATCTTATAGAAGCTTGATTAGTGACCAAGTATATGTTCATTATTGGAGAAAGTTCCATGAAATGATGAGAAGGTGTATTATTTTATGTTTGGGTAAAATATTCTATAGATATCTATTAGTTCCACTTGATTCATAACCTCTGTTACTTTCATTATTACTGTTTAACTCATGATTTAATGATCTTTCCATTGGTGAGAGTCTGCCACTATTAATTTATGGGTTTAGATTTGTGTTTTAAGCTTTAGTGATGTTTCCTTTACCAATGTCGTTGGCCTTGCATTAGAGGCAGAGATGTTCAGAATTGACATGTCCTCTCCATCTCTTAACTTTCCATTGGACTACCTTATTCAGTATTAAAATGGCTACTCCAATTTGTTTCTTGGATCCATTGTCTTGGAAAATCTTTTTCCAGCCCTTTACTCTGAGGTAATATCCATATTTGTTGCTGAGGGGTGCTTCTTATTAATAGTAAAACGATAGATACTATTTTCACATCACCTATTGTCTGTGTCTTTTAATTGGTGAATGGAGTCCATTAATTTTGATGTTGAGAGATATTCATGAATATTGTTAATTCTTGTTATTTTTATAATGATGTGCGAAAATGTGTGTGTGTGTGTGTGTGTGTGTGTGGGTGTGGGTGTGTGTGTGTGTGTGTGTGTGTCTTTTTTGGTTTTACTGAGGGGAAGTTATTTCTTGTGTCTTTTTAGGTATAGTTAACCTCATTGGGTTAGAATTTTTCTTCTACTATCATATGCAGGGCTGGATTAGTGGAAAACTATTGCTTAAATTTGGTTTTGTCATAGAATAATTTTCTTTATCCATTTAAAATGATAAAAAATTTTGCTTCTTGTAATAGTCTGAGAAGAATCTGTGGTCTCTTAGTGTCTGTGAAACATCTTCCCACAGCCTTTATTATTATTATTATTATTATTATTATTATTATTATTAATTATTCAATCCTTTGTTACAGTCCAGTTGTTATCCCTCTCCCTGTCTGCCCTCCAGTTGTTCCTCATCCCATTCCTTCTCCCCATCGCCAAGTAGATGTACCTACTGCCCAATACCGACCCTATGAGACCTCCCAACTCCCTGGGCCCTCAAGTCTCTTGAGGGTTAGGTGCATCATCTCTCACTGAGGGGAGACCAGGCAGTCCTCTGCTATACATGTGTCTTGGGCCACATATCAGCTAGTGTATGGTGCCTGATTTGTGGCTCAGTGTCTGAGAGATCCAGGGTTCCAGGTTACTTGAGACTGCTGGCCTTCCTGTGGGTCATCCTCCTCTTCAGCTTCTTCCAGCTTTTCCCACATCCAATCACAGGATCCCTGACTTCTGATCATTAGTTTGGTGTAATTATCTGCATCTGACTCTTTCAAGTGCTTGTTGGGCCTCTCAGAGGGCAGCCATGCTAGGCTCCTATCTATAAGCACACCATAGTACCAGTAATAGTGTCAGGCCTTACAGCCTCCCCTTGAGCTAGATCACAATTTGGGCTAGTCACTGTACCCCCATTTCAAGAGCCTTTTAGATTTTAGAATTTCTTTGGAGAAGTCAATATTAATTTCTCACAGTTCTGAATTTATGTTACTTCACCTCTTTCTCTTGTGACCTTTAATATTTTTTTCTTTGTTCAGTATATTTAGTGTTTTGATTATCATGTGGTGGGAGGACTTTCAGTTCTGGAACAATATTTGGTGTTCTGTAAACTTCTTGTACAAGTATGGGCTCCACTTCCTCTATGATAGGGCAATTTTCTTATATCATTTTTAAAGTGATTTTCTGTGACTTTGAGCTAGAAATCTTTTTGTATTCCTTGTTCATGGAAACTTGCAGAACAGGAGGCATGAAGATTTTGAGAATAAGGGGAAATAGAATACAACAAGAAATCAGGGTCCTCTAGACAAAAGCATCAGCATTCATATAAACTCAAAAACCACTGACAGTATGCACAGGACCTTCCTGGAACTGGACATGTTGTTGTCTCAGCACTGAAAGGAGAAGTAGACACATGTCCTCATCTGTAAACCAGAAACTATATCTAACTGATAACCACTCACAAATGAATAATTATTTCGAAATACTTAGTTCCATCAGATTCTCACTGTGGATACGAACCACACTTAGGAGCTTGTAACATGCTCAGCTATAGATGGCCAATACAAAACAAACTCAGTGGCAAGTTTGGTGGCTATTTCTCTCATATTATTTTGTCAGGAAAAAAAATTTTTTGCGATGAATGTTGTTTGGTTCTTTGTATGTTATAGCTTATGGTTTTGTGTTTTATAGGAATGCTGTTTGCATGAAAGTGTGTGTCTCTGTTTATATGAATTTTTCATATTTTTTCTTTGAATTTTTTCTTCTGCTTTTTTTGTCATTTTGTGATGTTTCTTTTAATTTCATTTTCAGTGTGTAGATGCCTGAGTTTTGCATATTTGTTTTTTGTTTTTTGTTTTTTTTTGTCTTGTATTTTTGTCAGGGTTTGCTTTTCCTAGAAACAGGGTTTTTTTTTTATATCCGTGGCTATTCAAGAACTTTGGGCAGGGGACAAGTTTTGAATTTATGTGAGAGAAAAGACTGAGAATTTATGAGGACTGGGAGAGGGAAACCATGTTCAGAATATATTTTATGAAAATATTTATTTCCATAAAAATGAAAAATGTGTTACAAATAATATGTCTGATGTGAACATAAGGTATTTACCAGCATAATGTCTGAAAGCTGTAGTTTTGAAAATATGATGACTATTTTTTGTATTTTAAATAGCTAAAGCTTTCATTCTAACTGTATGGAAAAGGAACATAACATTTATGAACACATTTTTAGATTTTCTTCATTAAAATGGAGAACTATTAACATAGTATATGAGGGTGATTTGCGGGGAGAAAAAGCAATGTTTCATTATTGCCTATTACTTAAGTTATTAGAAAGTATTATGAGATAAACTTTATTCTTCATAAACCAAGTAAATAGTAAGTTCAATAAACACATTGAAATTAAGCAAGACATTTGATTTAGGTAACTTTGGATTTTGTTATTCAGGATAACTTCTAAAAATATGTTATGATTTTATAAGAAAATGTTTAAGCCTATTATGAAATGTTAGTGAGAATATTTAAATTAATCATGTACAAAACGGAAATAGCTTAAATTAAAAACCACTGAAGCAATGAATATTGATAGTTTCGAAAAGGTAAATAGCACTGAAAACAAGTTTCTCTTTGTTGAGGATATATTGATTACTCTTTTGCCGCAATGTATTTGTAATATTATTAATGAAGTGTATTTTTGAAAAATCTATTTCTTAATGCCCTACACATAAACCTGCACAAATAGAAACACATACAAGACACACACACGCACACACACACACACACACACACACACACACACACACACACACACACGTTTTCCTTGTGCATTGTGGACTTCATTTATTGCCATTAGGGGAGCTCCTTTTTGTTGCTTTCTCGATTCCCATTACCTATTAAAAACTGATTACATCTATATTTCTGTAAATATAGTAAATCTATTGATGGGATACTAGAAAATTAGAATATTAAATTGCAGAAAATGCTAGAGAATAGAAAAGTGAACTTAACTCTATGAATACAACCGAGTCTGTTTTATTTGCATTATTAATAATCAAAAATAAAAATACACATGCGTATTTTATTTTGTCCTTTATGAACAGTAGTATTCACACATTAAATTCTGATTAGAGCTGTTTATTTGACACTACTCTCCACTATCCCCCTCATATAAATTCTCCTAATTTTGTCACATTAGAAAACAATCATACATTTAAAGACTAAAACAGAACAAGATTATATAACAGAAAAACATGTAATCAAAAGCCTGATAAAATAGAATAATAAGAAAAAAAGCACACAAGGTATAAATAGACATACATTCTATATACAAGAATCCCATAAAAGCATAAAATAGAAGCCATATTGAGCATACACAATCTGTAAGGGAGTAAATAATGATGATGATGATGATGATGTTAAAGATGATGATAAAATAATAATTATAAATACATAAACTAAAAATAAATAAATATCTCGGTTTTGATTGAATGACATTAACTGGTATTAAAATACATTTAACACATAGTTTCAAACTTTCTCCCTTGTTTATCCCCAAACTGATGTTACTTTGTTCTCATTAGAATTACCTAATTACCTAAAAAGCAGAAACGTGTGTGTGTGTTTGTGTGTGTGTGTGTGTGTGTGTGTGTGTATGTTTGTCTTTCACATTCTTCTATTCTTCTGAGTTATTTGATCACTATGATGGGATTAATGAATTTAACAAGTAATGAATTTGGTGTTCAGTCATAATAAATATCAATACCACACAAAGAACTTCTAAAGCATGTCCAATTGCTGAAATACCTTAGCGACAGCTTGTGGCATATTTTCAGTTTTCTTTTACTGTCTTTATCAGTCAGTGATTTTACCATTTTGACATCATTTGTGTGAACTGTAAGCTATACCACTGCCAGAGGCACTATAAGATATTTGTGGTATTTATGCACTCTGAAGTTTTTTTTGCCTTGGGACAATAATTTTCTTTCTTTGTGCCATGGGAAGTGTTCATTGACTCCATAACTTGATAATACAGTAGATTATCAACAGATGTTACTATATTTAACTGAGGAAAAAATTTTTATGTGTTTTACAGAGTGTCTATGCACATGAATTCCACATTTTTTAAATTGTGATAGGTGCGACCTTTCATTGGTTAGACCAAAAAAGAAAACAAATATGAATTCTCTGCCCCCCTCTCTTTTTTATCTAACTCTCTCTTCTTACTATCTTTGTATTCTGTCTGTCAATATTTTGTGGTTACTAGTTGTAGACTATTTTTTATGTGTTTCAGATCTCTGTGCTTTCTGTGTCTATCTATGTTTGTGATTGTCCTTTCTCCATATTGTATGTGTGTATGCATGTTTCTGTGTGTAGGTGTATGCTTATCTTAAAGTATACTTTATTTATTGAATATATATAGTATACATATGTACAGATATACAATGTTATATATAAAATATCATATATCATAGATGTGTATGGATATTATATATAACATATTGCTCTCTAATCTTATATATACACATATTCTCTAAAGAATTGCTCATATATGATTTTATACACCTATACGTGATTCTTATTTTACTATTTATACTATTATACAGATATACACATATATTTATATATTATATATGAGAAATATATATTACATTGTATTGTATTATATCATAACTCAGGAATTATTGAGAGAAATCTATATAGCAGTTTGACAATGTAAGAAGTTACTAAAATTAACTAATCCTGAATAGAACAGAAAGCCACATAAAAGTGATATAAACCAATATCCACTTCTTGATTTCAACATTAATGGAATATATGTTCTTTAAGATTAATTTTAGTGTGTTAGCCATTTTAACCAAATGGTTGATTATAACGACATGTAAACATACATATGCTATTCTGAGTCAGGCACATGGAAGTGTAAATAACAATAGTAAAATGTGGAACACTAACTTATTCATTCTATGAAGCCATGGTTAAGCCGATACCTAAATCATACAAAGACCCAATAGAGAAAGAGAACTTCAGACCAATTTTGCTAATGAATATTGATGCAAAAATATGCAATATAATTCTGGTAAAGCAAATCTAAGAACATATTAAAACTACTATTCGCCACAATCAAGTAGGCTTTATCCCAGGGATGCAGGGGTGGTTCAATATATGAAAAACCATTAATGTACGCCATTGTCAGACAAACTCAAAGAAAAAAATGACATGATCATCTCATTACATGCTGGAAATACATTTGACAAAATACAATACCCCCTTGTGTTAGAAGTATTGAAGAGATCAGGAATCTAAGACCCTTACCAAAAAATAAGAAAAGCAATATACAACAAACTATCAGCCAATACTAAAGATATTGGAGAGATACTTGAAACAAGCCCACTAAAATCAGGGAGAAAACTAGGCTACTCACCTCACCCTATCTATTCAATATAATACTGGAAGTCATAGCTAGAGCCATAAGATAATGAGAGGAGATCAAGGGGATACAAATGGAAAAGAAGAACTCATGATATCACTATTTGGAGATGATGTAATAGTTTATATAAGCAACCCAAACCATTTTACCAAAATACTTCAACAGCTGATAAACAACTTCAGCACAGTGGCTGAAAATAAAATTAAAATTAACTCAAACAATTCAGTAGCCTTGCTTTATGCAAACGATAAAAAGACTGATAAAGAAATTAGGAAAACAACACCTTTCAAAGTAGCCACAAATAGCATAAAATCTCTTGGTGCAACTCTTACCTACCCAGTAAAAAATCTGTACAAAAACTTCAATTTCTTCATGAAAAAAGAAATTAAAGAAAACCAAAAAAGAAAGATCTCCCATTCTCATGTATTGGTAGAATTAACACAGAAAAAAAATGTTCACCTAACATAAGCAATCTACCAGTTGAATGCAATCCACAAAAGATTCCAACAGAGTTTTTCATAGAAATGGAAAGAACCATATTCAAATTCATAAAGAAAAACAAAAACCATAGGATGGCACAAACAATTCATAACAATAAAAGAACTTCCAGGGAAATTCATCCTTAAACTCAAGCTGAATGTCAGAACAATAGTGATAAAAACCACATGCTATTTTTTTTCTCCGAGCAAACAGTTTATTTTAATATTAGAAAGCAAAAGAAAAAACCTTCCATGAGCCAAAATCTGACCTGCAAATTTTTTTGTGAAGTATTTTGATGGTTTAAATTGCATTTGGAATGGAAATAACCAAGTCATTATTTTCTTACAGTAGAAAACCTCCCTCCCCCCCTCTCTCCTTCCCTCCCTCCCTCCCTCCCTCTCTCCCTCCCTCCCTCTCTCCTTCCCTTCCTTCCCTCTCTCCTTCCCTCCCTCCCTCTTTTCTCTCTTTCTTCCCCTCTTCTTCCACCCTCCTTTTTCCTCCCCTTCCTTTCTTCCTTCCTCCCTCATCTCTTATTCTCTCTCCTATCCTGGCTTTCTCCTCTTTTACATATTTTAGTGTAATGTAGTATTTTACAGAGAAAGACAGGTCGATCAGTAAAATAGAATTGAAAACACAGAAATAAGCCGACATAACTATGGACACTGGATCTTCAACAAAGAAGTAAAAAGCATATAACTGAAAAAAAGAAAGCATTCTCAATAAATGACTGGTCTAACAGGCAGTCTGTGGGTAGAAAAATGAAAATAGATCCATATTTATGACCTTGCGTAATGCTAAAGTCTAAGAGGATCAAGGATCTCAACATACAACCACATACACTGAATCAAATAGAAGAGAAAATTGGAAAGAACCACAAACACATCGGCACAGGAGAACATTTCCTGAACAGAACACGAGTGAGTCATGCTCTAAGTTCAACATTTGACAAATGGGACCTCATTAAGTTAAAACGCTTCTGTAAGGCAAAAATACACTGCCAATAGGACAAAATGACATCCCATAGACTGGGAAAAGATCTTTACTAACCCCATATTCTATAGAGGTCTAATATTCAAAATATGCAAAGAACTAAAGAAATTAGACTCCAGAAAAACAAATAATTCAATTGAAATTGGGTTACACAGCTAAACAAAGAATTCTCAACTGAGGAATCTCTAATTGCTGAGAATCACACAAAGAAATATTCAACATCCTTAGTCACCAGGGAAATCAATTCAAAACGACCCTGAGATTCCACCTCACACCAGTCAGAATGGCTAAGTTAAAAAACTCAAGTGACTGCAGATGCTGGTGAGAATATGGAGAAAGGGGAACACTTCTGCATTGCTGATGGCATTACAAGCTGGTACAACCACTCTGGAATTCAGTCTGGCGGTTCCTCAGAACATTGAAAATAGTTCTACCTGAAGACCCAGCTATACTACTCCTGGGCATATACCCAAAATATGCTCCAACATATAACAAGGACGCATGCTCCAATATGTTCATAGCAGCTTTAATTATAATAGCCAGAAGCTGGAAAGAACCCAGATGTCCTTCAATGGACAAATCGATACAGGACAAAACGTATGGATGTTTCAATACCATTTAGAAGGGTGAACAAAGTAATTACTCAAGGCAGAGGGTGGGAGGGCACTGTGTGGGAGAGGAGGGGGGAAGGGGAAACTGGTGGGTCAGGATCATGTACGGGAAGAGACAGAGGAGAAGTCAAGAGGGACAGTAGAATCAATAGAAATATGTAGCAGTGGAAGACAGGGGAACCGGAGTAACTACCAGAAAGTCCCAAGTGTCAGGGATGCAAGAGGCTCTCAGGACGCAGTGGGAATGACAAGAACTGAAATACCCAACAGAGCGGAAATTGAGACTGAAGAGACCACCTGCAGTAGATAATCATGGCCTCCAGATTCGCCACTCACACATCTCAAAAGGATTTTTATTTTTACATTTTTTCTGTTTTTTTATTAGATATATTTCTTTATTTACATTTCAAATATTATTCCCTTTCTTGGTTTCTTGTTCATAAGCCTCCTATCCTCTCCACCTCCCTCATGCAGGTGTCGCCTCCATTCACCCTTACCACCACCACTCCCTCCCCCCACATTCCCTGGCACTAGGGGTCCAACCTTGGCAGGACCAAGGGCTTCCCCTTTTACTTACATTTCAAATGTTTTATCCCCTTTCCCAATTTCCCCTCTGGAATCTTCCTATCCCTCCTTCTTCCCCCTGCCTCTATGAGAGTGTTCCCCCACTCATCCACCAACTGCCTCCCGTCCTCCTGCTCTGGCATTCCCCTACACAAGGGCTTCAAGCCTGTACAGGGCCAAGGGCCTCTCCTCTCACTGATGCCTCAAAAGGCCACCCTCTGTTGCATATGTGACTGGAGCCATGAGTTCCTCCATGTGCCTCTTTGGTTGGCGGTTTAGTCCCTGGGAGCTCTGGGGGTTCTGATTGGTTGATATTGTTCTTCCTATGAGGTTGAAAACTCCTTCAGCTCCTTCAGTCCTTTTTTCTAACTCTTCTATTGGGGTCCCGTTTTCACTCCAATGGTTTGTTGAGAGCATCTGACTGTGTATTTAACCAGAATTTTTCCTGTCAAAAGGAAACAGTTATTTAAAAAAATGGAGGAGAGAAAAGCCCATCCAGGAACATCCCCATTTTGGGATCCATCCCATCCACAGACACCAAATTCTGACACCATTGCTGATGCCAAGAACTGCTTGTAGAGAGGAGCCCAATAGGGCTGTCCTCTGAGACGCTCTGCGAGCCCATAAAACAGATGCAGACACCTACAGCCTCGCACTGGATTGAACCCTATGGCCTCAGTGGAAGAGATAGGGAAGGATTGAAGGTGCTGAAGGGGTTTGCAACTCCCTAGGAATTACAACAATATCAATAAACTGGATCGTTCAGAGCTCCCAAGGACTAAACCATCAACCAAAGAATACATATGTGTGGGTCCATGGCTCCTGCTACATATAGCAGAAGACTGCCTTATTTGGCATCAATGGGAGGGGGAGGCATTTGGTCCTGTGAAGGCCTGTTGCCCCAGCAAAGGGTAATGCTAGAACGGTGAGGCAAGGTGGGTGAACATCTTCTTAGAGGCGAAGGGACGGGGAATTTTTGGAGGGGAGACCAGAAAGGGGAACACTATTTGAATTGTAAATAAATACAATAATCAATAATAAATCTATATTAGTTTGTAAAATATGACTAAAGGAGGTATACAAAGTATGGGAAGAGTGGTTACATTGTTCTCTGAAGGACAGCTTAAACCTAAGTCAAGTAGAGTAAACCGCTGAATAACAGATTAAGAATAGAGATTAAATGATAATAAGTTATATTATCAACTTGTCTACAAGGTCCAAAAAAATTTATGTCTCCTTGGGAATAAAAGATATTTCTTGTATATTATAAACACTCATACACACAAACCAGCAAATCACACACACACACACACACACACACACACACACACACACACACGTGCCCACGCATGCAAAACAAAAGTTAAGAAAATAAAAATTAGATTACCTATAGAAAAATATACACACTATTTGGACAAAGATATGCTGTGGATAGTAGAATTGAAGGTCAGGAACAGGATATAGGACAGAGATACTTATGTACATATATTAAGTAGTCAAACAATAAAAATAAAATGAAGATAAATATATAATAAAACATTCAGCCCTTAACTATCTTTAAATTTTTTATTTTTTCTAGTTTTAAAACAAAATTAAAGAAAGTACACATTCCACATTACTATACAAGATACTATTTCTACCATTTTTGGTCTCTCATGTCTTAAGAACCTTTGTCATGTTTTCATTATGCCTCTGCAGGATTTGGAATTGCAATCATTCCCACATTTTCTCACCATGGTAATTCTGAGGGACTTGATAAAACACATGTAAGACAAACCACAAAGCAAAGTCAAACCATGAGTAGTCTTTACCTTCATGGTCCTCTAAGCGAATAGTGAACACTGATCAACAGACTGTGCTACTACACTTAAACCCTGATGTTTTGTAAAGGAGTAAAGGGTAAGTAGTATATCCAGCAGAAATATAAAATCTAAATAAAAACCAAAAGTAGACTCTTTCTTGACAGTAGAACACTTATGACAATAAAGCACTAAATAGCAACAAAAAACAAACAAACAAGGAAAAACACAAAAATGTTATTACCATAAGATATTGGATTTCTATCAATGGAAAAGGGACCACAATAAGAAGATCATTGGTCTTTGTCCTTTATGTGCAAGTATATTGCCTATGGTTCATAGTTAATAACTCACACAAATGTATCTTGATGAAACAAAACTATCACATTCTGAACATATTAAACATTCTACACTTGAAATTATAGAAACTTGAAAACAAACCTGTTGCACATAATGCAAAATATATCTATGTGCACACTGACAGCAAAACATACAAATGTTAAGGAATAAACTAAATGTGCCAAGGACTCCTATAGACTTAGTAAATGAGATTATAGGTTATAAAAAGTAAGCAGATAAATATTTAATATATATGGACATAAAACCCTTTAACAGTTTTTATATATCTGCTGCTCAAATTCTTCTATTTTATATTCTATATTCCTAGTTTTATGCTGTTTTCTATTTCAATCTTAGTACAAGTTCAATAAATAGACAAGAAACATATTTTGTGTAATATTTGACCACATTATAGATTAGCATGATGCTATAATATTCTAATAATAGAATCCTCATTATAATTGATACTAAAGAAAGCTAAATCAAAAACATTAATGAAATTTGAATTGAATAATTATAACCATGCACAGACTTTTAAAATTTAATTATTGTACTTATTTCTTTTTGCACACATACATAATCATTAATAAATATTCTCATTAAAACTATGTTGATGAAGAAGTATTTAATAAATATGACAATACAGTGTCAAAAACCTCAAATTTAAAAATGTGTATGCATACCTAAATTAATAATTAGAATATAATGATTTCAATATATCCCTATATTATTACTTAATTGTATTGGTTTATAATTCTGTATGGAGCCTATACTTTAATTATAACAAATAAGTCAATAAAGACTGAGTAAGCATTTTAATTATATTGATATTATAATTATATTATATATTTTTATTTTATAATTATATTATAATTATAAACAGACTATATACTACTAATAATTAATCTGTTGAAAATGTGTATATATACTATTTTTTAAACTATATGATTTCTAAAGTATTTTCCTTTATTAAAATTGTATATATACATTCAATTAAGTATATGCACAATTATTCTGGTAAAGAAAGATATTCTTCAAAACTGAAATCTTAACACGGTTCAATTCAATTCTTATACCTCATCAGAAAATTTTCTTTGTACAATGAATTGTGATTTAAACAGAAGGTCAAAGCTGCTCCGAGTGTAACAATTATATATATGTTTATAGATCAGACATATTTAGTAAATGCATATTAAGTCCTTACCCTCAAAGGCTCTAACCCATCACGGAAGGGATGGAAAGACTATGGAATCAGATGTCCAGAAGGTTCAAGGTAAAACAATTTCTTCTGGAAATTGCAGGACACATGCACTCACAATTAGAGCTTCTGTGGATGCTTGCACAAAATCTATGCTAGATCAAGCCAGTAAACATTCCACTGTAGAGAATGAAGCTTTTAACTTTTTTCCACGCATAGCTGAGGAACTACTAACAATTGATAACTTTTGAGGAAGGGAGAATTAAAATTTAAATTCAAATTCCCTAGTGAATGAACTACGCTCCAATGTTTGGGTCTATACTTATATATGTATGATAGGAAAAAATGGATATGGGAAAATTAAGAAAATTGGAAACAAAGTTGGAAATGGTTGGGGAGCTGGGGTAATTAGAGTAGGAATGGGAAAAATATACTCAAAACATCATACCTAATTATGTAAAATTCTCAAAGAATTAATAAATATTTTATATTAAAATATAAAATATTTTGAAAACTAAAACTAGAAATATAAAATTTACCACCAGTATGTCATTAAATGCTTCTTCAATAAATGTGCTCTACTCTGTAGCATTGGGAACGTTCATGAAATGACATTTCTTGTACTTTACATTTTCTCTTACATCTGCAAACAATATTTCCAAATACCAAAGGTCTACCACACTGGAGATTGGGTTATTTAGATGAAAAAAATTCAGTTTAAACATTGTGACAATTGTGATTTTCTACCATTAAATTACAAAATATTGATAAAGAGGCAGAAAGAGGAACCAATTTTGATATTTTTAGAATAATTTCAATAACACAATCATACTACCTGATATCCATACACTATTGCCCAGTGTGAGTCATAGGACTCTCTTTTTACCATTTCAAGAATTCCAGCTTTGATAAATTTTGTAAACATCTAAAAATTCACATTATTTTTTAAAATGATTTATACTTTCATTTTAATTCCAGAGTTTTAAAATAAATTATATTAATAAACAGAAAATTTGTCTTTAAGTACAAAATAATTGTTTCTGATAGACATTTTAGTATTCACAAAATTAGAGTAAAATGACTAGGTGGCTCTCTAAAATCATTTTTAACAAAAGTCCTTTCACTCTTTATAATCAAAACAAGACAATATAAGTGTTAATAAAATTACCCCTTGTCTTTGTATATGCCTATTCAATATTCTTTGTACACGTGTAATTTAAAATTCTTATTCTAAAGTAAAACCTCTAGGTTGTAAATTAGTAGTACACAGGGTTCCCTCGTAACTATCTTTATTTTATCATGTAACTATATCTTACAATATTTCATAGAAGTGTGTAAGTTCACCCTTAAAATGGTATAAATTTATAAATCCTAATTTATCATTATGCTTTATCCTACTTCTGAAGTCACCCTTTTACTATCAAAAATGTATTCTCATTTAGAGATTAGGATATCATACATATCTGAATACCTTGCTAGAAATCATGTAAGAAATCATATGGGTGGGGGTTGGGGATTTAGCTCAGTGGTAGAGCGCTTGCCTAGGAAGCACAAGGCCCTGGGTTCGATCCCCAGCTCCGAAAAAAAAGAACCCAAAAAAAAAAAAAAAAGAAAAGAAAAGAAAAGAAATCATATGGGTATGATGACCTACTCAAGGGTCTGGCATTTGAATACTTGGTCCACAGTTGGTGGTTTTTTGGGAGAATATCAGGAAGTTTGACCTTGCAAGAAAAAGTATGTCACTAGCTTAAATGTTTTCAAAATTCACACCAGTTAGAGTTAACCCTCTCTGCCACTTGATTGCAATTAGAGATTTCTCATCTGTTTTGCAAAACACTGTTGTCTACTATCTCTGCTTTGTCACCATAGAATAGGAAAAAATTGACACATAATAATTCTTCATTCTATATGCTATCTTGGTCATGTTGTTTTACTGCAACATCAGAAAAGTGATGATGACACTATGTAAACATAAATAATCATACACATTGTTTTGATATTCAAAGAAACATTCATGAAAACATACTATCTTCTTTCTATTCACCAAAAACTAACAAATAGATTTCCAATCATGCCTGAAACTTTCATTAGTAATCTTTTTCTTTTCCTGTATTAGTCTAGACACATTTTATGATTATTGTCAGTATTTGGTCTACAGAATGCTTTCCTTTGTTGAGTCTAGACACATTTTATGATTGTTTGCATCATTTGGTCTATAGAAATTTTCCAAAACAGAACAAGTGCAAAGGTCACAGAACACACAGAGACACCAAATTCTCAGCACAAAGAAAGTTTATTTACCCTGGAGGGGTCAAGAAGAGGAGAAGGCCTTTTCCCCCAATCAATATCAGATCATGTTTTCCTCTTCTCCTCCCTGTTCTCTTTCCCACACAGGACCCTCCCTTGCACCCCACCTCCTGGATTGCTTTGTTCTCCCTCCCAGTGAGATTGAGGCATCTTCACTTGGGCCCTTCCCCTTGTTAACGTTTTTGAGTCCTGTGGACTGTATCCTGAGTAATCTGTACTTTTTTATTTTACTAATATCCACGTGTTAGTGAGTACATACCATATCCTTTTGTGTATGAGGTACCTCACTGAGGATAATATTTTCTAGTTCCACCCATTTGCCTAAAGATTCTGAGGATGTCTTTGTTCTTAAGAGCTGAGTAGTATTACACTGTGCAAATGAACCACGTTTTCTGTATCCATTGCAGAAATAATGGAAAGAGGCAAACTCGGGAGGTAGGAAATAGGGGGGTCCTTCCAGAATATATCAGAGACCTGGAAAGTGAAAGACTCTCAAGAGTCAAAGAGAAGGACCTCAAATGAAATGTCCTACTGTGGGGAGATGGAACTTGGAAAGCCCACCTCCAGCATAAAGACTGGACATCAAGTGATGGATGGGGTTGCCATCCCACAGTCAAAAACTCTGACCCAGAATGTTCTTGTTTGAAAGAACTGCAGGGACAAAAATGGAAAAAAGAAAGTCCAGTGACAGGCCCAAATTGGGATCTAGCTCCAGGAGAGGCCCCAAGGCCTGACACTATTCCTGAGGCTATGGAGTGATCACAAAAAGGGGCTTCTCATAACTTCCCTCCAAAGGCCCAACAAGCAGCTGAGTCCGATGCAGATATTTGCACCCAACAAATGGACAAAGGTGCTCACCCTTTTGGTTGACTAGGAAAAAGCTGGAAGAAGCTGAGGAGGTGGGCAACAGGAAGACTAGAGGAAGACCAGAAGTCTCAATTAACATGGACACCAGAGATCTCTCAGACACTGGACCACCAACCAGGCAGCATACACCAGCTGATATGAGGCCCCCGACCTATGTCCAGCAGAGGACTGCCTGGTCTGTGTTCAGTCAGAGAAGATGCACCTAATTGTCAAGAGAGGTGAGGCTCCAGGGAGTGGAGAGGTCTGGGGGGGTGGAATCGGGGTGGGGACATCCTCTTGGAGACGTGTGTGCGGGGAGGATTGGGGGGTGGTATGTGATATGGAACAGGCAGAGGGTAGACTGAGGAGATAAAATCAAGAGTATAAAAAATGATTAATAATATAAAAATAAAAATAAAATTAATAGAAAAGGAGAAGGCTGCAGGTTACTCTGCAGGAGTGAGTTTTAAGGAGAAAAGAAGGAAGAGTGTGCTAGTGTGCATTAATAATTCCTGTTTGAACATGTAATTCAGTGTAGCCAAATAGTGAATTGTGATTCCTGGTCCTTGGTAATTAGCCTCAGGAATGAGTTAAGCATTAGGAAATGTCCAAATAAGGGGATGGAACTTGGTGGCTACATTTTCTATGTGAAAATGCCTAAAAGAGGAAATCTAGTGCAGAGGGAATGGGGGAGGGCCAAACTTCCTGACTCCAAGCTCTTAGTGCCCTTCAACAAATAGCCAGGAAATTCTTGTTCTTGCTTTGAGATCTACAAAGAAATGATCATATATTTTCTATTAATTTCTCAAAAAACATCCCAGAAGAGAACATTTTTGGTGATTTGAATGGTACATATTATTCACATTCCTGTGTGTTTGAATACCTGTTGCCAAGTAGGTAGTATTCCTTGGTGTATTTCAGAGGTACTCTCTTGCTGGAGGAACTATGTCACTGGGGTTGGATGGATTTGGGAGTGAAAAGGCTCACACTATAACCAATTCACTGTTTTATGCTTGAAGGTCAAGATATCTGTCCTCCATTTCAGTTTATAACCCTACTGCCATGCCTTGCTCAATAGTTCTCACTTACACAACACTCTGAAACACTCCCAAATAAACTCTTCTATTTAGAAGTTGCTTTTGTCATGGTGTTTTACCACAGGGGAGAACACACACACACAGAGAGAGCGAGAGAGAAGAGAGGGAGTGAGGGAAGGAGGGAGGGAGGAGAGAGAGAGAGAGAGAGAGAGAGAGAGAGAGAGAGAGAGAGAGAGAGAGAGAGAGAGAGAGAGAGAGAGAGAGAGAGAGAGAGAGAGAGAGAGTGAGAGAGAGAGATAAAAAACCAAAACAACAACAAAAGAAAACCCAAACCAATCAAACAAAAAACTAAATTAACATTTGACACCAAGAACACATTATCATGGAATTCATGTAAAAGCAGACTGACAATTGACCTGTATGTCAACAGTGATTAAATTATCTGGTGGGCTAAGAAGTGATCCTGTGATAGGGAAACCTAGAAAAAAATAGTGTACAGTAAAGATGATTAAGTACCTTTGGGAGCTCAATTATAGCTAAAATGGTAGAACATTTGCCAGGAGGTCTCTGGTTTTAATCCTTATAAATCCAAATATTGGAATTAATAAACTAAATATTACGTAAACTGCTATATTCCGGGTACATTAACAAACACTGGGGAATGAACATTCCACTGTGTAAGGGAAGGGAGGCTGGGGATGCACTGTATTTATAAACTGGAAACAGAAAATAAACTAGGACAATGGCAGGGCTGTGAAATTCAAAGCCTGCTACTGGTATTAGATTTCGTCCAGTGAATTACCTTTTAAAAGTTGTACAGTCTTTACAAATAGTGCTCCCAGCTGGGAGACAAGTGTTGAAATACACAAGCCTGTGGGAGCATTTGACTTTCAAACCACACTCAGACATTTAGGAAGTGTTAATCTCACTACACATGAATTTTCATCATTTACTGTGAATATGTTAGAGAAAATGCAATTCTTTAAAATCTGGTTTGTTTTTCTAAAATGTCTATATAATCTCAGGAAGGAAATAAAAAGTATGTAGTGTTTTCTGGATACACCTAGTGTTGTCTGTTCTCATCAGATATTTATCTGAGTTCATTTATACTTGGGGGGGGGCGGTCCGAAGTTGCTGAAACACTCATCTAAGTCATGCTACTATTGGAAAATTGATCAGTTACTTCATCAATTGATTTCTGTGAAACTGGAGATACCACAGGTTCTGGTGAGCAGAACTGTCAATCCTTCACCTACTCAGAAAGCACATAGACGGTAAAAAGGCTTATAGGATACAGATACAAGCACAAATATACAATTAAATACGTAAAATTATAGATAACATACAGCATTAAAATTAAATAGACAGCATCAAAATAATCTATGCCAAGGTACCGAATCTAAAGCTGTCAACTTCAGGATCAGGTATGATCAATGCTGAGATTAGAGAAGAACTGGGAACGATCTGTTCTGAAACTGCATGCAATATGAGTTTGTGAAGAAGCAATTTCCTCCAGATGATTAGGCTCCTAGCTGTAATATCTTGCCAAACAGTCCTTTGACCCCCAAATCTTCTGAAAAATATACTAGATGAATACTAATATGCTATTTTAAACTCCCTGAAATTTCTACATAACCAGATGTTTGGAAGCATTAATACATATATGGATAATTGACTAAACTTTGGTTTCCTATGGATGTTTTGACAGCAAGTACTTTGTGTAAAATGCAAATTAGCTCATTAGTGTGGAACTGAAGCAATTAATGCTGGAATATGACCAGGCGTTGGATTCAAGGGATAGATGGAATATTAAATTTTCCCTTAATTGAACGTGGATAGATTTTAATGAGGAATACAAACCAAGAGAATAATTAAGAATTATGATATTTTTAAAAATATTCCCATTTTTCAAATGTATATATTAAAATAAGCACACACATACACACAAATTGATTGATGTGTTTAGTTTTATATGGAGAAAAGTATATATGTATAATAAAGTGATTTTTAATAAAATAATAGAATGAAAAATCCCTTGAGGCTCTGTCATTCGAGGTTCTTTACCCCACCATGTTTTTTTTTTTTTTTCACTAGCGAGCAGAGAAATTTTCTAGCTTTCTCTTTTGGATTCAGTTTGCCTGTTTTATATATGTCACTGTGGGTTTTTTGGGTATCCATTGCTGTAAAGAGACACCATGCCTAAGGCAACTGTTATAAAGGACAATATTTAATTGGGGTTGGTATATACTGTCAGAGGTTCAGTCCATTATCATCATGGCAGGAAGCATGACAGCATGCAGGAAGAGCGGGTGCTGGAGGAACCAGAACTTTTGCATCTTGATCTGATTGCAGCCAGGAGAGATTGTCTCACTGACAGCTAGGAGAAGGGTCTCCAAGTCCACCCCCACAGTAATACACTTCCTCCAACAAGGTCACACCTACTCTAATAAGACTACAGCTCCTATTGGTGTCACTCAATCAAACATATTCAAGCCACCACTCCCACGCAAACGAGTCTTATTCAAACACATGAGCTTATAGGCCATAAACTAGCCATAACATAGTATAAAATATATTTAATCCAACTTCAAACAACCTCACAGAGTATAGCATTCTCAACAATGTAAAAAGTCCAATGTCTCTTCTGAGATTCATCCGAAAACTTAATTGCAATCCCCTATAAAGTCAAAATCGAAAAGTAGATCACACATATCCAACATCACAGCATATATATTACAATTGCATAACATTATAGTAAGGAAATATGAGACCAAAATAAGACCAGTTGTATAAACGCCCAAATATGCATTTTATGGCTGATGTCAAAAAGCTCTTCCACACTCCAACTTCTTTCATTTTGTTGACTACAACAAACTTCTTTCTCTCTCTTTTTTAACTGGATATTTTTTTAATTTACATTTCAAATGTTATCCCCTTTCCCGGTTTCTCATCCATAAACCTCCTCTCCCGACCCCCTCCACTTTCTTGTATGGGGGTGTTCCCCCACCAGTCTACCCAACCCTTACCACCTCCCTGCCCTGACATTCCCCTACACTGTGGGGTCGAGCCTTGACAGGATTAAGGGTTTCTCCTCCCATTGGTGCCCAACAAGGCCTTCCTCTGCTACATATGCAGCTAGCGCAATGGGTCTGTCCATGTGTACTATTTTGATGGTGTTTAGTCCCTGGGAGCTCTGGTTGGTTGATATTGTTGTTCTTATGGGGTTACAAACCCCTCTCAGCACCTTTAATCATTTAACTCATCCAATAGGGACCCTGTTCTCAATTCAATGGTTGGTTGAAGCATTCACCCAAACTTCTTTTCTTGTGCTGGTTCTACACTCAGTTAGAAGCTTTCCTCAGAAGGTTTCCTAAGTCTCTGGCAACTTGAACATCTTGGGTATTCCAAAGCAACTTCAATGAAACAGCTTCTTGTACCAGTGTTGGCATTCACACATGGTCTTCTGGGCATTTCAAAGGATATGGGTCGTATTTCTGGCTATGTCCTCTGTAGCACTGCAGGGTATGTTTACCTCTAGTTTTGACTGCTTCTTTTCTTGGTGATTGTGGCATGGCACTGGCATCTATAACTTGCTGGGGTTTTCCACAGCAAAGAAGCCTTACTAATAGCCTCTCATAGGCTCCCCTTATGGTGCCAAGCCTCACCTTCTTTGCATGACCCTTTCAGTTCTGAGCTGTCAATTGCAATTGGGCTATACCTTTACCAGCAGGCTTTCTTGGCTTCTCAAAATTCTAAGCCTCAGCTGCTCTCCATGACCCTTCATTCCTTCATAACCAGTACCACGTGGGTGACCCTTACACATTACCAAGTACAGCTGCAAAAGGAGGTACAACCATGGCTCTTTCTGGGACATAGTTTATTTGTGTTCTCAGAATACATTTACCAGAAGATTTCCCTCAGTGATACTTGTCCCTTTTAAATCACCACTAATTTCCAAAGCCAGCTAACCAGCATCAATTGTCCTAGCAGTCCCCTGAATTCTTGATTCTAAAGCTAGGGCCACATGGTGAAGCTGCTGCATTCTGCAGCTTGCTAATACTGCAACATGTTACCCACATCTCTTTACTATTACATCTTCACCGGATTTCTGGTTTTGGTCATTTCATTTTCTGCTTGTGTTTGGCTGTCTTTGAACTTTCTTTGTAGATTGACATATGAGCAATCTTAAGTTGAGATCAGGATCAAAAAGCCTATGTCTTCCAGCCTCAAGAACTGGATAACAGGTATGCCTTACATTTTCTGGATAGTAATTTATTTCAGATTAAAATACCAAATGAAAACAATAGCCAGTTAATGATGCATAACATGCTATAAATATCCCCTATTCAGCTGCTAACACATTAAAAATAAGCTTAGATGGGTAGGATGTTCCACCAAGATCATCATTCCCTTCATCTGCTCATCTCTTTGAACATAGAATTTAACTCTATTATGCTCTGTGGTACTGCTTTTTTACATAAAGCATTTATTTTGTATTTTTCCTCTCTCAGTTTGGTATTCTTGGTCAATGGTCTCTTCACAGAGTGAACCACAGGGCAGTCTATGCTAGAGATTTTTGTTTTGTTTTGTGTTTTTTTAAATTATTCAATATAACCATTGACTTTTATTTCTGAATTATTGTTTTCACTTTTTAAAAATCTCATTTTTTACAATTTTATTTATCTTGGATATTTTATGTATTTACATTTCAAATGTTGCCCTGTACCTACCCTCTTCTGTAGCCCCTACTGCTCCCCAAGCTTCTATGAGGATGCTCTAATTCTTACTCACCCACTCCAACCTCAGTGCCCTGGCATTACCCTACATTTGGGAAATAAGCCTTCACAGGACCAAGGGCTTTTATCCCATTGATGTTGAAAAATACTGTCCTCTGCCATTTATGTGGCTGGAGTCATGGGTCCCTCCAAGGGTACTCAGTGGTTGGTGGTTTAGTCCCTAGGAACTCGGGTGAGGTCTGGTTGGTTGATATTGTTGTTCTTCCTATGGTGTTGCAAACACCTTCAGCTCCTCCACTTTTCTCTAACTCCTCCATGGGGTCCCCTTGTTCAGTCCAATGGCTAGCCGCAACCATCCTCATCTGTATCAGTAGGGCTCTAGCAGAGCCTCTCAGGAGACACCCATATATGGCTCTTGTCCACAAGCACTTCTTGGCATGAGCAATAGTGACTGGGTTTGGTGGCAGTATATGGGATGGATCGCAGGTGTGGCAGTCTCTAGATGACATTTTGGTTCAGTCCCTGCTCTACTCTTTGTCACTGTATTTCCTCCAGTGAGTATTTTGTTTTTCCTTCTAAAAAGGAATGACGAATCCACAGTTTGGTTTTCCCTCTTCTTGGGCTTCATATAATCTGTTATTTTTTTTCCTTAGGTATTCCAAATTTTGGGACTAATACCCACTAATCAGTGAGTACATAACATTTCTGTTCTTTTGTCACTAGGATACCTCATTCAGGGTATTTTCTAGTTCCATCTATTTGCCTAAGAATTTCATGTAGTCATTGTTTTTAATTGCTGAGTAGTACTCCATTGTGTAAATGTAGCACATTTTCTGTATCCATTCCTCTGTTGAAGGACAAATGGTTCTCTCTGGCTGTTATGAAAAAGGCTGCTATGAATATAGTGGAGCATGTGTCTTTGTTATATGTTGGAACATTTTTTTGGTATATGCCCAGGAGTGGTATAGCTGGATCCTCAGGTATGACTATGTCAAATTTTCTGAAGAACCTCCAGACTGATTTCTAGAGTGGTTGTTCCAGTTTGCAATCCCACAGACAATAGAGGAATGATTCTCCCCATCCTCACCAACATCTACTGTCATCTGAGGTTTGATCTTAGCCATTATGACTGGTCTGAGGTGGTATCTCAGTGTTGTTTTGATTTGCATTTCTCTGATAACTAAGGATGATGAACATTTCTTTAGGTTCTTTTCAGCCATTCAATATTCCTCAGCTGAGTATTCTTTGTTCAGTACCCCATGTTTATTTGAATCTAGAGTTTAACTTACGGAATTCTTTATATGTATTAGATATTATCCCTCTATCAGATGTAGGATTGGTAAAGATGTTTTCCCAATCTGTTGGTTGCCGATTTGCCCCATTGAAAGTGTCCTTTGCCTTACAAAAGCATTGCAATTTTTTGATGTCCCATTTATTGAGTCTTCAACTTAGAGCATAAGCCATTGGTGCTCAGTTCAGGAAATTTTTCTCTGTGCCTATAAGTTCAAGGCTTTTCCCTTCTTCTCTTCTATTAGTTTCAATGTATCTGATGTTATGTGGAGATCTTTGATCCACTTGGACTTAAGTTTTGTACAAGGAGATAAGAATGAGTCAATTTGCAATTTTCTACATGCTAACCTCTAATTCAACCAGCACCATTTGTTGAAAATTCCATCTTTTTTCCTTTGGATCGTTTTAGTTCCTTTGTCAAAGATCAAGTGACCATATGTGTGTGGGTTCATTTCTGGGTCTTTAATTCTATTCCATTGATCTACATGCCTGGCTCGATAATGATACCATGCAGGTTTTTTGACTATTGCTCTGTAATACTGCTTGAAGTCAGGGTTGGCGATTCCCCCAGAAGTTATTTTATTGTGGAGAATAGTTTTTGAGATCCTTTTTTTTTCTCTTCCAAATGAATTTGCAAATTGCTCTTTCTAAATCTATAAAGAATTGAGTTGGATTTTTGATGGGGATTGTATTGAATCTGTAGATTATTTTCAACAAGACAACCATTTTTATTATATTAATTCTGCCAGTCCATGAGCATTGGAGATCTTTCCATCTTCTCAGGTCTTATTTGATTTCTTTCTTCAGAGACTTCCCGTTCTTGTCATACAGATCTTTCACTTGATTGGTTAGAGTCACAACAAGGTATTTTATATTTATCGTGGCTATTGTGAAGGGTGTCATTTTTCCTAATTTTTTCTCAGCCTGTTTATCCTTTGAATAGAGGAAGGCTACTGATTTGTTTGAGATAATTTTATATCCAGCCATTTTGCTGAAATTGTTATCAGTTTTAGGTGTTGTCTATTGGAATTTTTGGAGTCACTTAATTATACTATCATATCATCTACAAATAGTGATATTTTGACTTCTTCCTTTCTAATTTGAATCCATTTGACCTCCTTTCACCATCTGATTGCTCTGGCTAGGACTTAGAGTACTATATTGAATAGGTAAGGAGAGAGTGGAAAGCTTTGTCTTGTCCCTGATTTTAGTGGGATTGCTTCAAGTTTCTCTCCTTTTAGTTTGATGTTGGTTACTGGTTTGCTGTATGTTGCTTTTACTGTGTTTTAGGTATGAACCTTGAATTCCTGATCTGTCCAAGACTTTTATCATGAAGGGGTGTTGAATTTTGTCAAATTTTTCTTACCATCTAATGAGATCATCATCATGTGTTTTTCCCCTTGAGTTTGTTTATATAGTAGATTTTGAACTCTTCTTCAAAGAAACCAATATGAATCTCTTCACCTTAGACTCAGGCAAACTCTCCAGAAAAGAAGAAAAATAAGCCACATTCTTTACCAAAACATGCCAAGTGTGAACTTAACACAACATATTAAAATTTCTCTCCTTTTGAAACCTCTAGAGAAAGGGATGCACAGCTCAAGTCACCTTCAGCACAAATATCCTTTATATTCCTTTGAGAATGGTCCAGTAAGCTCTACTTAAACATCCCACTGCTTCCTAAATCCAAAGTCCCCACATATACATTCTTCCAAACAAAAACATGATCAGGCCTTTCACAGATATTAACCTATCCTTTGGTACTAACTTCTGTTTTAGGGTTTCCATTGCTGTGAAGAGACACCATGAATAAGGCAGCTCTTCTAAAGATTACACTTTCAGGGGTTCGGTCCATTATGATAATGCCAGGAAACACGGCAGCATGCAAGCGCACATGGTACTGGATAAGCCATGTGTTCTTCCTCTTGATCTGGCTGCAGCCAGGAGAGACTGTCTCACTGACAGCTAGAAGGAGGGTCTCAAAAGCTAACATCACAGTGAAACACTTTTTCCAACAAGGCCACTTCTCCCAAAACAGTCACAGTCCTTAGTAGTGCCACTCCCTGGGTCAATTATATTCAACCCACCAGACTGTGCTAGAAAAGAAAGCCAAAAGAAGTAATACACAGAACTTATGTTCCCTTCTATTCTCAATTACTAGAGGTTACCTCTTGATTATAAATACTGTAAATCACACAATATTTTTGATTCACACTGAGTACTATCTTTGTAAAAATGGTAGAGAAGAGACTCAAATTTTGTGTATTTAGTCATTTACTTTGGAGTTTCTTATTTGTGATACTGTGTTTTATACCCTAGACTTGCCTTAAACTTATATAGCTAACATGATCTGATATTCCACCTCACACCAGTCAGAATGGTTAAGATCAAAACACAAGTGAGAGCAGATGCTGGCAAGGATGTGGAGAAAGAGGAAGACTCCTCCATTGTTGATTGGATTGCAAGCTGGCACAACTACCCTGAAAATCAGTCTGCTGGTTCCTCAGAAACATGGACATAGTAATATCTGATGACCCAACTATATCACTCCTAAGCATATACCCAAAAGATGATCTAAAATAAAACAGGAACACATGCTCCACTACATTCAGAGCATCCTTATTTATAGTAGTAAGAAGCTGGAAACAACTCATATGCCTTTCACCAGAAGAATGGATAGAGAAAATGTGGTGCATCTATACAATGGAGTTATTAAAAACAATGATTTCATGAAATTCTTAGGCATACTGATGAAACTAGAAAATATCATCGTACGTAAGGTAACCTAGTCACAAAAGAACACACATGGTACATACTCACTGATAAATGAATATTAGGCAAAAAGCTTATAATACCCATGATATAACTCACAGACCATATGAAGCTCAAGAAGAAAGAAGACCAAAATTTGAATGCCTCAGTCCTTCTTAGAAGGGTGAACAAAATACTTACAAGAGATAGAGGGTGGGAGGGATTTGGGAGGAAGAGAGGAGAGGGAGGGGAAAAATGAGGCAGGGTCAGGTATGGGAGGAGACAGGGATGATATGCAGAGGGTTAGTAAATTAAACAGTGGTGTGTAGCAACAGGTATGGGGAACTGGGTGTAGACACCAGCAAGTCCCATATGCCAGCACAGCAAGAGGATTCTAAAATCCAATAGGAATGAGATAAGCTGAAATGACCAAAAAAGGAGAGGAAATCTGTAGAAATCATATCCAGAGGTTAGTCAAGGTCCATGACTGGGGGATGGGGCCACCTACCCATCTCCAAAAGAATTGCTCCTGTCTAAAGAAAATGTGGGGACAAAATGGAGCATCTACTGCAGGAAAGGTCATTCAGAGGCTGTCTCATCTGATGATCCATTCCGTATATAGTCACCAGTCCCAGACATTATCGCAGGTGCCAAGAAGTACATTCTGACAGGAGCTTGATATAGCTATCTCCAGAGAGGTTCTGCCAGAACCTGACAAATACAGAGGAGGATGCTCGCAGCCAACCATTAGCCTGAGCATGAGAACTCCAATGGAGAGGTTAGGGAAAGGACTGAAGGAGCTGGAGGGATTTGCAACCCCATAGGAAGAAGAACAGTATCAACCAACCAGACATCCTAGAGCTCCCAGGGACTAAACCACCAACCAAAGATTACACATGGAGGGACCCATGGCTCCAGCTGCATATTTAGCAGATTATGACCTCATCAGCTATCGGTAGGAGGGGAGGCCCTTGGTCCTGCGAAGGCATGATGCCCCAGTATAGGGTTATGCCAGGGTGGTGAGGTGGGAATGGGTTGATGGGTGGGGAGCACCCTCATAGAAGCAGGGGAGGAGGGATGGAATAGGGGGTTTGCAGAGGAGAAACTGGGAAAGGGGATAATATTTGAAATGTAAATAAATAAAAGATCCAATTAAAAAAGGAAAAAAAATTCTGTTTCTTAATCTGTGTGCTTGAAACACTCATGCTCAAGATTCCTTTCTCTTAAATCTTCCCTACAGCAATTTATTAATCTTAAAACAATCTTTACATGCATGCTACAGGACATATTGAGAAGATTACATTGTCAAATTTAAACCAAAGAAATGCCATTATATCACCCTGCAGACAATTTTCAAGAAAACACATTGTTACATGGCAAGAAAAACACAACACCAATCACCTAGCACTGTAACTTAGTCTTGAAACATTAAGTGAAATCATTCTTTAATATTTTTCTTTTAAGGTAAACCAACATATCATAAATTTAGTTTCGTGATTAAATTGATTTTAATTTTATGTAATATGATATATAAAATATAATATTTGAAATACAAAAATTAAAAAAATCTCACATAAAATAATTTAATAAAATTCATTACTTGAGTGGCAAAGTGTGTTTTTGAGATATATGATTTTCATTGCTGCAGCACAATTTCTCTGGAGCAATGTTTAATGCTTTATGATGAGCTCAATATAGAAAGGCGTTTCTGTACCTGAGAACAGTGGACTGCAGGCACAAACTCATAATTGGAAGTAGATAAGCACGTGCATGGTGAAGAACACATTTTCAGAAAGAGTGAGAGTAAATTGCTCTAGGCTACCCTATTTTTCCTCAGTTCTAAATCTATAAATACACGTTATGTTTATATTTCAATGCCCAGTTTGGGGCAGTGTCAGACAACTCTATTGGTAATTGTGGAATAATGCTAGGCAATTTCAGAGGTATATGAATAGTCCTCCACATCTCGACGAGTGACTACACTGACACAAATTTCATTGTGTACACTGTTCTGGAAAAAAAAACAAATCCTTTCAACCCTCTAACAAATTCCACAGAGTGTCAAATACACATGATTATGCAAATCATATCATGGATGCAGGACGCTGTTACTAAAACGGGCCCAAGAGGAAAATGAATGCTGTGAACTCTTCAAGCTCTGTAAATTCAATCCTAACTTTGCAAATTATCTCCTTTATACAATATGATTCAAATACTTTGTGGGTGATCAATTGACTGACTTTCAAAATAAAATTTCACATGTATTTCTTATATATGTTAAAGCTCAAGATTATAGAAAGTAAACATTTTTAAATTCTCACAATGGAAAAATTGTTAACTTTTATGCATTCACCGAAAGCAGTAAAACATATCAACCTTAGGATGTTTTTGTTGGATTTTAAAATGTCAATTTAAAAATAGGAGAATTAAAGTAATGTGTATAATGTGTGGTCTCAGCTCATCCATTAAATCACTGTTACGGTTGCAATCTTTTCTGTAGCATCACATCTCAGAAAACAGTATCATCCTACTACCTCGTGTATACCACAAGCCAAGCAATCGTAACTCAATTCTAATGACAAAAAGTCCAGCAATCATTCTAAAACATCTCTCTACCCTGGGTGTTGAATGAAAGCATGATCTAAGCTAACCCTTAACAGTGGTTAGCGCTTGGGCAATTGTTCCCCAGCAAGGACCATTTAAGAATATATTATCCAGAACTCAAAAACATAAGAGATGAAACAAGTAAAAGTCTTAAATCTTAAAATGGAATTATATGCATTTTCAAAAATTGTGAAAAAAAGAACCCACACATTCTTCCCGAATCTATTTTCTATGCAAAGTAACATTTCCCTAAGTAGTCTAAGATAGTGAAAAAATTATTTTAAAGTACTTCTTGGATGGATGTGAATAGAATCCAGAAGGAAATGCCTTAAGTGTTTTAATTATCTCAAAATAAATTTAATCGTCATAGAAGAGACCAGACTGACTTCATTCAGCAACGGATGGAAACAGATGGAAACTGATAGGAACAGTGGCACAGCCAAACATTAGGCAGAGCTGAGGGAGTTCTGTAGAGAATTGGGGAGGAGTAGAGAGAGGATCTAGACAGGTCAGGGACACACCCTGAGAATAAGCACCAGGACTGGTCTGACTAATGGGAACTTGAGAGGCTTGGAAACCAATAGGGGTTTGACCAAGTCCTCTGTATGTATGTTATAGCTGAATAACTTGGGGTTATTTTGGAACTTCTAACCGTGGGAGCAGGTCCTGTCCCTAACACTTTTGCCTAATTGTGGGACTCTTTTCTACTTACTGTGTTGACTTGTCTAATCTTGATTTTATGGTATGTTCTTATTTATTTATTTATTTATTTATTTATTTATTTATTTATTTATTTATTTATTTTGTATATGAGTACACTGTAGCTGTCTTCAGACACACCAGAAGAGGGCATCGGATCTCATTACAGCTGGTTGTGAGCCACCATGTGGTTGCTGGGATTTGAACTCAGGACCTCTGGAAGAACAGTCGGTGCTCTTAACCACTGAGCCATCTCTCCAGCCACTTATGGTATGTTCTTAGTCTTATTGTTGCTGTTTTTCTATGCTTGTTTGATGTCTTTAGGGGTGCTCCACTCTTTCCTTTGAAAGAGAAAGAATTGGGGATATTCGGTAGAGAAGAAGGGTGGGGATGCAAAAGAAAGAAAAATTCTGGGGGGGTACTGCTTTTGGTCAGGATGTAACATATGAGACAAGAAAAATATAAAAATTAATAAATTCCATTGAAGTAGAATGCTGCTTTAATTAAAGTTGCTGAAGTAATGTTGCTTTTACCTAGCACTGAGTAAAATGCTTAATCTCATATAATATCGACCTAGTTTAAAAGACTACAGAAATTGATTGAGGATTGATTAAAAAATAGTTTAAGTTAAGTAAATTTGCTAAAGATTAGAGAAACCATGAGTGAAAGAAATATGGATGTCTATTTTTATGCACAATAAATTCACTGCTTTTACATGGTGTTTAAATACACTAGTAACTAACTAGAACAAATAAGAATATCTTTACATATTACTATATTAATTATATATGGATAAATTGAAAATGTAGAAGAAGTGGGCAAATTCCTACATAGATAGAGTCACAGAAAATTAGAAATATCAAGGGATTATCAATGTGAAAAATAAATATATACATATATCTAGTTTCCACCTTTTAATTTTAAGATGATAATATAATAACATTTCTCCATTTTGGTTTCCCCCTTTAACCCTCCCTACCTAGCCTCCCTACTTTTATTCATATCCATGGTCTCTTTTTTCACTAATTGTTATCACATGCATATAGGTATACATATATGAATATATATTCCTGAATATAATGGGTTCAATCCACATAATATTATTTATATATGTGTTTGCAGAATTATCATTGAAAATGATAATTTCTACTGTTTTAACAATTTATTATTTTATAGAATTTTATCCTTATTCCATTGAATCATATAACTTTGTAAAAATTTAAAACACAAAAATCTATTTTAAATTTAAAAGAAAAAATAGGCTTCTCTGATACAATACATCCTGACTGCATCTTTTTCTCCGTGCTCTAGCTCAGCTCCCCCATTTCCTCCAGAATCACTCCACTGTGTCCCTTCAGAAACAAAGCAGGCCTTGAAGAGACAGCAGTCAAACACAACAAAACAAGATACAATAAGACGATGCAAACGCTCGTATGGAGACCGGACAACACAGCACCATTGGAGGTAAAGGGTCAGAGATACACCCAGTCCCACTGTTCAGAGTCCCACAAACACACCGAGCTAATAGGCATAAAATATAAAACAAGGACATCATGGAAACCCTTCGAGGCCCTATGCTTGACTCAGTGAGCCCATATTAGTCTTGCTTATATGATTCAGTAGGCCATGTATTTTTATTGAAACGGGTATTAGTTCTTTGAGAGTTTTTGCAATGTATTCTCTCATGTTCACCCCATATATAATCCCCAGGTCCACACTCTTACACATGCACCCAATTTTTGTTTTTTATTTAAAACCTCCAATGCTATTTGTGTTGCCCAATATTTTTGACATGTTCTTCCACATGGAGCAGGGGCTCAACATAAACAGGGATTACTCACAGAAGTAACTATATGCTACTCCTCTAGCAGCTAGCAATTCACAATACCTCCCCTGCTATGGGTACCTTTTATATTAACAGATAAGAGACGTTTTAATTTGATTAGGATAATTTTGCATAATTTTGGTGACATATTTTAATATTGCAAATTAATTTATTTAATTTACTATTTAAACATTTTATATTAAGAATACAAATCTACATTAGCATAGACTCATACAGTGTGGCATCCTTCCTCTTCATCTCTTGTCTCTGGTCAAAGATGTAATTGGTAATGGTAGCCATCCATTAACAACAACCTCCTAAGAGTTCTTGGTTCACCTGCTTGATATTAATCTTAACCCTTTTAAAGTATCTTTCAATGTATTGACAAACGTATCATATGACAAGTTCATGACTTACTACCAGTATATTATCCTCAACAGGTATGATTCAATAAACATCACTGTATGTACTTGGATTTGTAAGACTATAAAATCTGTGCCTCTCACAAACAAGAGAGCAATCTATTACAGGGCGGCATGAAGTCTGCTGCAAGGTCAGTTAAAAGTACAGCCTTATGGCATCCATTGTAATCACAGATCACATGATTTTATATATCCTATAATTTAATGAAATGTGATACAAAGACATGACTGTTTTTTATTAATATACTGATGATTATTATGGTTAATGCGTTATTATGAGTAATGATGCTAGAAACATAGGAATGAAGATATCTTTTCAGTTATATAGATTCTTTTCTCTTTGATATGTGGGCATGGTAGGATTACTGGCTCAAACTGTAGTTCTATTTTGGCTTTGCTGAAAACTCCACACTGCCTTCATAAAGTCTGTATTAATTTACATACATCCCAGAGTTTACAAGTTATAATTTCTTCACATTCTTCTCCAAATATATCATTTCTCATGACTTTTATAATCTATGTTAAAAGTCAAACCATGATGTTAGTGGTAGCTTAACATTTTCCCGATGCTAGCAAAGATAACACCTTTCTTAGGCAAGTGAACCGCATGTATGTCTTGAGAAATAGTTCTTTAGGTCATTGCCCATTTTCAGTTCGATTACCTTATTTCTTTCCAAAAGTATTTCTGGAGTTATTTTAGAGTATCTAGATATTGCAGACACCTAGCTTGCAAATGCACTCTCCAAAACCATCTAATGGCTATTTATTATGTTATATATTTTTTTTTCTCAAAGAGAGGTTTCCTATCTTCTTAGTAATAATTCTGTTGCTTTTATTTTTGAGAGTCAAAATCAAAACATACTCCACTATATTTAATAGGTGATCTGAAGTTGTTTTTTTCTGTGCTAGTAGTGTTTTGAATGATAAATGCCCCTAATAATTTCATATACATGAACACTTGACTTCTCATTGGTAGTAATGTTTGGGTAGTTTGTGGAGCCCTTGCATAGCCAAGTCTTGCTGGAGAAATCACATCACTGAGAGTATGCTTTCAGAGTTTATAGCCTTAACCTACTTACCCTACTTATTTTTTGTATTCTTGTTTTTGACACTCTTTGCCATTATTGACTGCAGATATTTATTTTTTCAAATACAGGAAGATTTCAGCCTGATACTGAAGAAAGCAAAACTTGGACGTAATCTACTTTTAACATTTTTACAATTGATAAATTTGGAGCTTTTGGGAAACTTCAACATTTCCATTAGAAAATAGAAGGTTTTAATTTTTTGTTATTCTTTAATCCCGTTTTACAATCCAGACTTCTTCCTCCTCCAGGTCTGCATCCAGGAAAATATCCTTACATCCCCATCCATACACCACCAGGCCTCCCTACTCTCTAGAACTTCAAGTCTCTCCAGGGTTAGGTGAATCTTCTTTTACTGAGGCCAGACCAGACAGTTCTCTGCTGTAAATGTGTTGGGGGCCCTCATATCAGCTGGTATATGCTACCTGGTTGGTGGCTCAGTGTTTGAGAGATCTTGAGGGTCCAGGTCAGATGAAACTGCTGGTCTTCCCATGGAGTTACCTTCCTCCTCAGCTTCTTCAAACTTTGCCCCAATTCAACCACAGGGGTTCCTGGCTTCTGTCAATTGTTTGGGTTCTAGTTTCTGCATCCGACACTTTCAGCTGCTTGTTGGGCCTCTCAGATGATAACCATGCTAGGCTTCTGTCTACAAGCAAACCACATCATCAGTAACAGGATCAAAGCCAAGGGCTTCCCCTTGAGCTGGATCTCAAATTGGGTCGATCACAGGACCCCCTTTCTCTCATGACTTTCTCCAATTTTGACTCTGAAGTTATTTCAGACAAGAGAAATTCTGGGTCAGGGCTTTTGACTGTGGGATGGCAACCCTGTAGCTCCACTGGAGGTGGGCTGTACAAGTTTCCCCTACTCACTGTAGAGCACTTCATCCAAGGTCCCTTCCTTTGAATCCAGAGAAGCTCTCACCTTCCAGGTCTCTGGTACATTCTAGAAGGTCCCCCCCCCACACCTCCTACCTCCTGAGGTTCCTGTTTTCACCCTTTCTGCTGGCCATCAGGGCTTCATTCCTATTTCATGCCTTTCAGCCAATTACCTGGTCATGCCCCTCCTTTCCTTCCCTGTTCCCTCTCCCACCTGGATCCCTCTCTCTGTCTCCTGTGATTGTTTTATTCTCCCTCCTAAGTGGGATTGAGGCATCCTCTCTTGGGTCCTTCAGTTTGTTAAACTTCTTGAGTACCATGGGTTGTACTCAAGAAATTGTACTCCTAGATGTACTTTGCCTTTTAGGCTAATTCACATATTACTGAGTAAATACCATGCGTGCCCTTTTGGTTGTGAGTTACTGCACTAAAGATGATATTTTCTAGTCCCATCCATTTGCTTGCAAAACTCATGATGTTCTCGTTCTTAATTGAGTAATATTCCATTGTGTAAATGAACCACATTTTGTTTATCCCTTCTCCCGTTGTGGGACAACAGCCCGTACCCACTAAGGAAAGGAGAAAAAGTCATTAAAACCTCCAATCAAAAACAATAAAACAAAAATCAAAAACAAACAAACAAACAAAAAAAGCAAAGAGAGAGAAAGAAAAAAAAAAAAGTCCAGGGCCAGATTGCTTTAGTGTAGAAATCTACCAGAATTTCAAAGAAGACCTAATACCAAGATTTCTCCTCAAACTATTCCATAAATTAGAAACAGAGGGAACACTACCTAATTCATTCCATGAAGCCAACTTACTCTTATACCTAAACCACACAAGGACTCAACAAATATAGAACTTCAGACCAATTTCACTTATGAATATCAATGCAAAAATACTCAATAGAATTCTCCCAAACTGAATCCAAGAACATATCAAAACAATCATTCGTCAAAATCAACCAGACTTCATCCTAGGGATGCAAGATTGGTTCATTATACAAAATTCTGTTAACATAATCCACTATATAAACAAACTCAAAGAAAAAAATCACATAATCATCTAACTAGATGCAAAATGAAATACCCCTTATGGTTAAAAGTATTGAAGAGATCAGGAATTCAAGATCCATAACTAAACATAACAAAAGCAATATATAGTAAACAAACAGCCAATACCAAATTAAATAGAAGTTTTTAAAATATGAAATATTATTTTACACTGATTTTTTGCAGCCATTTCAAAATAACAATATTAAAAAGAGAACTCTAAATATAGCAATTATAAACTCTAATATTCTTTGCTTGTGATAAAAAAAATACATGACACCAAACAGGAATCACCACATTATTCTTTTTTCATAGTCATCATATCACTATGTGCATTTACACATTTACATACATACAAACACAGAGAGAGGGAGAGGGAGAGGGAGAGAGACAGAGAGAGAGAGAGAGAGAGAGAGAGAGAGAGAGAGAGAGAGAGAGAGAGAGAGCACTAGCTTTAAGTAAGCATCAGAAGAAAATAATGGAAAAAAATTACACTACAATAACAACCAAAGGTCAAATTCCATATTTATTATTTGCTAATGTGGGAAATAACAGGAAAGTACAGCCACAATGAACACTTGATATTTTAAGTAAAAAGATAATATTTTTATAAACATGCTAAAATTCACTTTAGACAAAAAAATTACATAGTATTTTTCTAAAGTTACTCATTGTTTTATTCACATGTTACCATCATTAGATAAACAATGCTAAATCAAACTCACTCTTTGCTTCATTTGGTGTTTGTCTTGTTTATATTTTATTTTATATTAAATTTTCCCTTTTATTTAAAAAATATTCTTTCCTCTTACAATATATCTAGACGAGTTCCTCTCTCTCCACATTTCCATTTTCCCTCCTTCCCTCAACTCCAGATCTACTTTCTCTATGTCTCCCATTAGAAAAGAACCGACCTCTGATGGTAACAAAATAACACATAGTAAAACAAGACCATCACCTAGAAGTTCGAAAATGTATGCCACCGAAAGGCAAAGAGCACCAAAAGCAGACATGAGAATCAGCGACTCAGTCATTTATAATTTTAGTAGTCACATACAAATATTAAGTTGAAAAGAAATATGTATAGCACATGACATGATGTGGATTCCCGGAAGACCCCATGTGTGCTGCCTTCATCTCTGGGAGTCCAAACAGGCTTTGTTTTAGATGAGTTAGAGAGGGAATTTTTCTGGAGTTCTCCATCCCCTCTGACTCGTACTTTATGTCTGCCTCCTATTCAACAGGGGCTCTGAGCCAAGAGGGAGGGATTTTTCTTTTCTGGAAAAATTTTTTTTATTTAGATATATTTTTTATTTACATTTCAAATGTTACTCCTTTTCCCAGTTTCCTGTCCATAATCCCCATCCCTTATTTTTTTTTTTTTACTTTCTCCCCCCCACCTCCCGGAGCTGGGGACGGAACCCAGGGCCTTGTGCTTGCTAGGCAAGCGCTCTACCGCTGAGCTAAATCCCCAACCCCTCCCCCTCCCTTATACTGTAATGTAAATGGATCACTTTTAGAGGTATGTATTCCAAAGACTCTTTTTCTGAACTATATCTGGCTGTGAAGTCTCTGCATCCTGTCACCTCAAAGTTATATTTTAAAAATACTTCTAATAAATAGGAGTGTAGTACAAAATCAATTAGAAATACAGCGAAATAGGTGCAATTATCCCATGTTTAATTTTGTATGCTAATCTTTCTCCTTCAATTCAAGAGAACTTGAATTTAGAGATGCCATTCAAAGTAAAAATTTATTCAAATACTTAGTATTTTAAATAACAAATACACTTTCTTTTGCCATTGTCTACTCTTAATTAAATGTAAAATATCATGCTGAGTTCCTGTCAAAATTAGTGAAATGAACAATACCTCACAGATAAATTGCTTTTGTTACTATGAAATATATATGAGTGAGTCTCCAATTTTAGGTAGAGAAAAACTATTATGGTCATTAACTTTAATCTACATTTAGATTCAGAAACTCAGTTCTAAAACTATTAATTGAGGTTGACTTATATTCCCTAGATAGTCTATCAAATATGAATGATATGTTCTGTTGATGAAAGAGGAATTGCTTGCTCTCTATTGTACGTGAAAGGTCAAAGGAATTTTATATCTATTTCTACAGAATATTTCACTTGAGAGACATCTTCTGATTAATATTTCATCAGAATAAATTAATTCCTAACTTTTATTTTTAACAAAACAAGAAACATGAGGTTGAGGATAGATCACTGTTTAATGGTAGTAATCTTAATTTCTATGGCTTTTCTTCTCAAAGTAGCTCCCTAAAATTTTGGGGAAACGTTTTGCCATTGATTTAACATGACTTTTTTGGGAATAGATTAAATCTGTTATTACTAATGTTGATTTTAGAGATGTAAAGTGCTCATTTTTATATATAAAGATGTGGAATTATACTGATTAAGCAACACAACTACTATTAATCATCTTTCATGCATATTTAATTGGATAACAATGTTCATGACTTACTGTATGATGTTGTCACCAAATGACTTTTCTTTCCTGTTGTACAAATGCTGGAACAAACCAAATTGCTTACTGGCCTAGAACATTATAGTACTGTGGTAATCAAGACCCATTACAGTGACTTTCACACTTTAATGATTATTGGATTATGGCTTCTAGTTATATGTGTGGATATTGGTAGACCAGTAATAATTTGGTATATATTTTCAGGTGTTCTAAAGTATATGTCCTTTGTGTGAAGATTATTTTTAACTATTTCAATGACAGTTTTCAGCCATAAGATATTAATTGATTTAAATGTGTATAGGCTTTTGTCTTTATAAAATAAATCTATACTTAAATACAAAAAAATTATTTTTTAATATTTGCCATTTCAAGTTTAAGTGGAAAAATTGTGTATTCCCCTACAATAGCAAGATGTCAGGGGAGGAAAGTGCTTGTCAATGCAATCATAAAAACTGTCCAGCTTACCACATGCTAGAAAACTATTCTAGCATAAAAGTACTTATAAACTTATATCTAAACAGGTAAGAACCTATTTATTTTTCTAAAGCGATAACTGTTTATAAATTAACTTTATGTGCAGTATATGACTACTGTATTTTGTTAAATTTTAGGTTAGTAACAACTTGATTTTGTATACAAATAATTGGTCAAAGTTATTTTGAAATGTGATGAATTTCAATGCACATTATGATGATAATATTATTGAAACTATTCCAAACTGGTTATTACAGTTTCTTCCTTGCTGAGACACCATAACAATAGAGATTGAATCAATAAATTATTAAGAAAAATATAATGTATCTAGAATAAATTGGTAGAAATTAAATATATAAAACTGCCATCATGAATATATTACTCTTCTTATTTTACACATGGGTAATTGAGGGTTTAACACAATAAGTATTTCATAAAGGCAAAGGCAATTTTTGTTAAGGACCATATGCAGCAATAATGGTTACCTTGGGGACCACCAAAATGTTCAGAGTGAAATGTTCACATGTTAGTACATTTATCAAGACATTGTTTATGAGGCAAAGTACTAATATGTTGATGCACATTATTTTATATTCCTACCATGCTTGAAGGGTTATAATCTTCAATTCATGCACAGTTTGATGATTTGAACCAAATGCCATTCCTTTAGTCATCGTACTAAATTTTAGATAGTATACTTCAGATATAATGCATATTTTTAAAGAGATACATTTTCAGAATATGCCTTAGGAGTTTGAGAATATATAGTTTCAATTGAGAATATAATTTTGAGATTAATTAGCATTTATATACCTATTATGAGAAATTTCTGAAACCTAGATGCCCTTTTTCGTGGTTAAATTGTTGATAAATTTCAAGTCTGAGATTAAGCTCATTGTAGAATTCTTGATTAACATGTATGAGATTCTGCGTTTGATACCAGGCAGAAAATTTTATTAATAAATTTTGAAGTAAAATACAATGAATAGAGCATATAAAATGTAATATCAACCAGCATATAGATAAAACCATGGTGATTATAGTCATTAAAGTGATCTCATGTGTGAACCCTGCCAATTGCATATGTATCTGCAATGTGGTGTGTACCAACATGAGAATGTTGAATACACTCTTTTATTTGGAGCAGTAACCAATTTTCCATATACTTATCTAATACTCTTGTGCTGGATATGCTAAGCATACTAAATATTATTAAAACCAAATTATTGACAGAGAGCAGTTGTCTTTATCCAAAATTCACAGATGTATTTTGTATAAATCTTAAAATAAGAATTTGTAAGAAAGAACATCAATATAATAAGCAATCATGTAATATGTAATATACAAGAAGAGAAATGTAAACTTGTATTCTGTCTGTGCTTTCTGTTTAAGAAGTGAGCTATTACATAGCAGTATGAGGGAGGGGTGTCTGCAGGTCAGAATAAGCTTCATCCTAGCTACCGTAAATAGTTATATATTTCAGCAAAAACACAGGAGGAGCAGTGGATCTGGGGGAGAAGAGAGACAGAGAGGGTACTGCAATAACAGAAGAGAGGAGAGGATACAGTAAGAATGTATTGTAAAAAAAAAAAGAAGATTTAAGAAAAAAGAAAGCTGCAGAAAGTGCAGAATCAACTATAATTTATAGAATAAAAGACTGAGGATTACTGTGGATTATGTGTCAGGAAATGTGTAAGAGCCTAAGCTGATGAATAACTATAAGGAAATGGTGTCTTTTGGATTAAGCAGGCCAGTTGCACAAAGAACTCAGTGGTTGTGACTGTAGGAACAAACACAAACAAAAACACAAAAACAGTAAGCCAGCCCAAGCCAGACATAATCTTAAAAGTCTGAAAAGAGTAAGAGTGTTAAGCACACAATCCCACACCTAACCAAGGTAATTGGCCTTTGTTAACATCTAAGAAAAAAGTGTTCCTTTTAGCTAAGAGTGTAGATACCAGTTAGTTAACTACCTTCCAGTGAAAAACCATTCTTCCAAGAATATTTAAGTAATACAACTTGGTCTTGGACGGAGGAATGGTAAAGAAAGAGTGTAATTGTATTTATAATATAAAATGCAAAAAAAGACAAAGACAAGTAGAAAAAGAAGGAGAGATATTGGAGACAATTCAGGGAAATATGTCATATCATGTTGTATAAAACTTTATCATTTATTATTTTTACTTTTGAGATTACCACGCAATTACAACATTCTCCATCCCTTCCAGCCCGTGAAAGCATACATATATTTTCCTTGTTACCTTTCAAATTCATTACCTAAATATTTTTATTAATTCTCATTACACGTGTTTAACTTGAAACTCTAAAGAACCAATAAATTATATAAATTGATAAAAGTATATTAAGTATCTAAATAAAACTACATCTGATGATCATAGTAAATTTTTAGATCTATATCTGAAAATCAAAAGAGATTACTTTGGCAAGTTTGATATTATTAATCAGATAAAACATATAATGAAATTTAAACTTTAATACTCAATTTAGAAAGAGTATTAAAACTATATTTTTATGATATATTATATAGTTATTACTTTTCTTCTTAAAATTTGTTAAACATCAAAGTCATAAATGATAACTCATTTCCACAAAATGTATAAACAAATCCCAATTTCTTTTTATGTATTGTGATTATCAACTCATTTATTAAACATAATTTATATTTAATAACTTTTCATTAAAATATTTACTTTATTAGTGTTTTTGTCAGAATGTTTGTATGCATACCACTTGTGTGATTTGTTCCCCTGAACGCTGGTGGCAGACATCAGAATCTCTGGAAGAAATGTTACCTGGGGTTATGATCTACCATTAAGGTGATGAGATTTAAACCCTGTTCATATGGAGGAACAGCCAGTGCTACTAATTGCTGGCCTCTCTCTCTAGTTACTAAAACAATTCTCATGATAAAATTTAAACATGCTATTTTGTTAAAGCATAACAAAATATTATTCCTCATATTGAGAAAGAAAAAATAAAAGAAACACTTTCTAATTCCAAAATCTAAATATTTTAGGTAAAATATATCAAATCTTTAAAAAAAAATCAACTTGGGTTTGGGGATTTAGCTCAGTGGTAGAGGACTTGCCTAGCAAGCTCAAGGCCCTGGGTTCGGTCCCCAGCTCCAAAAAAAGTAAAAAAAAAAATCAACTTTATTATAAACATGTAAAAATTATTTGGTGTTTATAAAAAGTGTCATTTCATAAAATGACAAATGTTTAATACTAACTTTAATTTCAACATCTTTAATATTAAATTGTTTTCATTTTTATACTGATAAGATGCTGAATTGCTAGTGTAAAGTATTTTAAGACTCTGTAACTAAGGTAAAAGAAAGAACCTCAGAATTTTTCCAGATTGCACTCAAAATTTTTCAGTAAAATTGATGAGATTTACTGATGTAAGGAACAGAAGTGTCTCAAATATTAAATTTTGAGGCTAGAGTGCTTGGCTACATAAACAAGAATAAATTTAGCAGAGCAAAAAATACTCATTATTCTCTGCTTATTGACTGAAGACGAAATATGACCAACTGCCGCAAACTCTTGCAATTGTGACCACTCCATTGTGATGTACTGATATGAGCTCCAACAAAAAGCCATTTCCTTTAAGTTGTCATTATCGATATAGTTTCTCACAGTAAGATAAAACACAACTAAGATACAAAGTTAGCCACTTTATTGTATTCTATGCGTGAAGACACACTTAGAAGTAATGTTTACTTGAACTCCCTTTTAGTTCGAAGAAGTAGGAGTTTCTTATGTGTAAAGAAAATGGATTTGCGTATAATAAACCATCCCTGCATCGCTGGGATGCAGCCTACTTGATCATGATGGATGATCATTTTGATGTGCTCTTGGATTCAGTTTACAAGAATTTTATTGAGTATTTTTGCATCAATTATCATAAGGGGGATTGTTCTGAAGTCTTCTTTCTTTGTTGGGTCTTTGTGTGGTTTCATTATAAGAATAATTGCGGCTTCATAGAAGGAATTAAATAGTGCTCTGTCTATTTCTATTTTGTGGAATAGTTTGGACAGTATTGGTATGAGGTCTTCTATGAAGGTCTGATAGAATTCTGCACTAAACCCATCTGGTCCTGGTCTCTTTTTGATTAGGAAACGTTTAATAACAGCTTCTATTTCTTTAGGAGTTATGGGGGTGTTTAGATGGTTTATTTGTTCATGATTTAACTTTGTTACCTGTCTAGAAATTTGTCCATTTCAACCAGATTTTCCAGCTTTGTTGAATATAGGCTTATGTAGTAGGATTTTTTTTTTAATTTCTGCAGATTCTGTTGTTATGTCTCCCTTTCCATATCTGATTTTCTTGACTCAGATACACAATCTGTGACCTCTGGTTAGTCTGGCTAAGGGCTTATCTATCTTGTTGATTTTCTCAAAGAACCAGCTCTTGGTTTTGTTGATTCTTTGTATAGTCCTTTTCATTTATACTTGGTTGATTTCAGCCCTGAGTTTTATTATTTCCTGCCATCTACTCCTCCTGGGTGTATTTATTTCTTTTTGTTCTAGAGCTTTTAGGTGCACTGTCAAGCTGCTGACATGCTCTCTCCTGTTTCTTTTTGGAGGCACTCAGAGCTATGAGTTTTCTTCTTAGCACCACTTTCATTGGGTCCCATACGTTTGGGAATGCTGTATCTTCATTTTCATTAAATTCTGAGAAGTCTTTAATTTCTTTCTTTATTTCTTCCTTGACCAAGTTGTCATTGAGTAGAGCATTGTTCAAATTCCATGTATATGTGGGCTTTCTGTCATTATTGCTGTTATTGAAGACCAGTCTTAGTTCGTGGTGGCAGAGAGTAGCCTTGTGGAGGCACAAGTGGAAGGGGAAGCCTTTGGTCTTGCCAAGGTTTACACCCAGTCCAGGGAAACATGGGGGGGGGCAGTAAGGGGTATGGATGGAGGGAATACCGGTATAGGGGAGGAGAGGGGATGGGGACTTATGGACAGGAAACCGGGAAAGGGAATAACATTTGAAATGTAAGTAAAGAAATATATCTAATAAAAAAAAGGCAGCAACCAAAAATAAATAAATAAATAAATAAATAAATAAATAAATAAATAAATGCCAGAACCTGACCAAACAGATGCAGATGTAGGTAGCCAATCATTAGACTGAGAGTAGGGAACACAATGGGGAAGTTAGGGCAAAGATTGAAGGAGCCAAAGGGGTTTTCAACCCCATAGGAAAAACAATGATATCAACCAACCAGATACCCCAAAGCTCCCATGGACTAAACCACCAGCCAAAGAGTATACATGGGGTGACCCATGGCTCAAGCTGTATATGTAGCAGAGAATTGCTTTATTGGCCACACTGAGGGAGGAGTCCTTGATACTTTGGAGGCTTGACAAACCAGGATAGGGTGAATGCTATAGCTAGAGCACTAAGGCAGCAGTGGGTAGGTGGGAGAACACCCTCATAGAGGCAAGGAGAAGGGGGAAGAAACGGGAGCTTGTGGAGAGGAAATTGGAAAGGCAGATAACATTAAAATTTAAAATAAAAAAAATAATACAAGAAAATAAACACAACAATATATCTGTAATGTAGACATATCCACAGTTAGCATATACACAAAATATCAGAGAATTCCATCTGTTAAAGGCAGAATCAGAAAACTGTTTGTAGCCTAGCAGACTGTGTAATTTCCATTTGCTAAAACTTGGATCCACTGATTGTATTTGTAGCAGGAATAAAGGAGAACAAAAGTTTTCTTTTAAATTAGGACAAGGAGTCAGGTTGAGGTGGTAAATTTATCTGGGGTTATTTAGGCCATTTCACCAAACTATAAATATTCTTGTAGATGATAGAAGGAGGCAAAGAGAAAGTCAGAGATGCAGTATGAGAAAGGCTGACTAGCACTTCTTGAATTTATAATGGACTAATGGGACATGTACCAAATATGTGACCTCTAGATGCTGACATCAATGAGGATATGACCTTGAAATTAGAACCTCCTTAAAAATAAAGCATGCTCATGGATTGGCAGGATTAATATAGTAAAGAAGGCCATTTTGCCAAAAGCAATCTACAAATTCAATGCAATCACCATCAAAATTCCTACTCAATTCTTTATAGAGATAGAAAGAGCAATTTGCAAATTCATTTGGAATAACGAAAAATTCAGGATAGCAAAAACTATACTTAACAAAAAAGAATTTCTGGGGGAATCACCATCCCTGACTTGAAGCAGTATTACAGAGCAATAGTCATAAAACCTGTATGGTATTGGTACAGAGATAGGCAGGTAGATCCGTGGAACAGAATTGAAGACACAGAAATGAACACACACACATCTATAGTCACTTGATCTTTGACAAGGAGCTAAAACCATCCAATGAAAAAAAGACAGCATTTTCAACAAATGGTGCTGGTTCAACTGGAGGTTAGCATGTAGAAGAATGCAAATCAATCCATTCTTTATTTTATCTTTATTAATTTGAGTATTTCTTATTTACATTTCAATTGTTATTCCCCTTCCCAGTTTCCAGGCCAACATCCCGCTAACCACACCCCATGCCCTTCTGTATGGGTGTTCCCCTCCCCATCCTCCCCCCATTACCACCCTCCTCCCAGCAATCACTTTCACTAAGTGTTCAGTATTGGCAGGACCAAGGGCTTCCCCTTCCACTGGTGCTCTTAATAGACTATTCATTGCTACTTATGAGATTGGAACCCAGGGTGAGTCCACGTATAGTCTTTAGTTAGTGGCTTAGTCCCTGGAAGCGCTAGTTGCTTGGGATTGTTGTTCATATGGGGTCTTGAGCCCCTTCAAACTCTTCCAGTACTTTCTCTGATTTTTTCAACAGGGGTCCCGTTCTCAGGTCAGTGGTTTGCTGCTGGCATTCGCCTATGTATTTGCTGTATTCTGGCTGTGTCTCCCAGGAGAGATCTATATCCGGTCCCTGTAGGCTTGCACTTCTTCGCTTCATCCATCTTATCAAATTGGGTAGCTGTATATGTATGAGCCACAGGTGGTGCAGGCTCTGAATGGGTATTCCTTCTGCCTCTGTTCTAGACTTTGCCTCCCTATTCCCTGTCAAAGGAACTCTTGTTCCCCTTTCAAAGAAGGAGTGAAGCATTCGCATTTTGATCATCCTTCTTGAGTTTCATGTGTTCTGTGCATCTAAGGTAATTCAAGCATTTGGGCTAATAGCTACTTATCAATGAGTGCATACCATGTGTGTTTTTCTGTGATTGGTTTACCTCACTCAGGATGATATTTTCCAGTTCCATCCATTTGCATATGAATTTCATAAAGTCATTGATAGCTGAGTAATATTCCATTGTGTAGATGTACCACATTTTCTGTATCCATTCCTCTGTTTAAGGGCATCGGGGTTCTTTCCAGCTTCTGGCTATTATAAATAAGGCTTCTATAAACATAGTGGAGCATGTGTCTTTGTTATGTGTTGGGGCATCTTTTGGGTATATGCCCAAGAGAGGTATACTTAGGTCCTCAGGTAGTTCAATGTCCAATTTTCTGAGGAACCTCCAGACTAATTTCCAGAATGGTTGTACCAGTCTGAAATCCCACCAACAATGGAGGAGTGTTCCTCTTTCTCCACATCCTCGCCAGCATTTGCTGTCACCTGAGTTTTTGATCTTAGCCATTCTCACTGGTGTGAGGTGAAACCTCAGGGTTGTTTTGATTTGCATTTCCCTTATGACTAAAGATGTTGAATATTTCTTTAGGTATTTCTCAGCCATTCGGCATTCCTCAGCTGTTAATTCTTTGTTTATCTCTGAACCCATTTTTTGATAGGGTTATTTGTCTCCCTGTGGTCTAACTTCTTGAGTTCTTTGTATATTTTGGATATAAGCCCTCTATCTGTAGTAGGATTGGAAAAGATCTTTTCCCAATCTGTTGGTTGCCGTTTTGTCCTAACAAGAGTGTCCTTTGTCTTACAGAAGCTTTGCAGTTTTATGAGATCCCATTTGTCGATTCTTGATCTTAGAGCATAAGCCATTGGTGTTTTATTCAGGATATTTTCTCCAGTGCCCATGTGTTCGAGATGGGGCTTCCCCACTTTTTCTTCTATTAGTGTGAGTGTATCTGGTTTGATGTGTAGGTTCTTGATCCACTTGGACTTCAGCTTTGTACAGGGTGATAAGCATGGATCGATCTGCATTCTTCTACATGTTGACCTCCAGTTGAACCAGCACCATTTGCTGAAAATGCTATCTTTTTTCCATTGAATGATTTTGGTTCCTTTGTGAAAAATCAAGTGACCATAGGTGTGTGGGTTCATTTCTGGGTCTTCAATTTTATTCCACTGGTCATTCTGCCTGTCTCTGTACCAATACCATGTAGTTTTATCACTATTACTCTATAATACTGCTTGAGTGCAGGGATAGTGATTCCCCCAGAAGTCCTTTTATTGTTGAGGATAGTTTTACTTATCCCAGGTTTTTTGTTATTCCAGATGAATTTGCAAATTGTTCTGTCTAACTCTCTGAAGAATTGGATTGGTATTTTGATGGGGGTTGCATTGAATCTATAGATCACTTTTGGTAAAATGGCCGTTTTTACTATATTAATCCTGCCAATCCATGAGCATGGGAGATCTTTCCATCTTCTGAGGTCTTCTTCAATTTCTTTCTTCAGAGGCTTGAAGTTCTTATTGTACAGATTTTTACTTGCTTGGTTAAATCACATGGGTATTTTATATTATTTGGGATATTATGAAGGGTGTTGTTTTCCTAATTTCTTTTTCAGCTTGTTTCTCTTTTGTGTAGAGGAAGGCTACTGATTTATTTGAGTTAATTTTATACTCAGCCACTTTGCTGAAGTTGTTTGTCACCTTTAGTAGTTCTCTGGTGGAACTTTTGGGATCACTTAAATATACTATTATATCATCTGCAAATAGTGATATTTTGACTTCATCTTTTCCAATCTGTATCCCCTTGATCTTCTTTTGTTTTCTGATTGCTCTGGCTAGAATTTCAAGAACTATATTTAATAAGTAGGGAGAGAGTGGGCAGCCTTGTCTAGTCTCTGATTTTAGTGGGATTGCTTCAAGTTTCTCTCCATTTAGTTTAATGTTAGCAACTGGTTTGCTGTATATGGCTTTTATTATGTTTAGGTATGGGCCTTGAGTTCCTATTCTTTACAGGAATTTTATCATGAAGGGGTATTGAATTTTGTCAAATGCTTTCTCAGCATCTAATGAAATGATCATGTGGTTTTGTTCTTTCAGTTTGTTTATATAATGGATCATGTTGATGGTTTTCCACATATTAAACCATCCCTGCATGCCTGGGATGAAGCCTACTTGATTATGGTGGATGATTGTTTTGATGTGCTCTTGGATTCGGTTTGCCAAAATTTTATTGAGTATTTTTGCGTCGATATTCATAAGGGAAATTGGTCTGAAGTTCTCTTTCTTTGTTGTGTCTTTGTGTGGTTTAGGTTAGTAGCATCTGATGATTTTTTGAATTTTCTCTGATTCTGTAGTTATGCCTCCCTTTTCATTTCTGATTTTGTTAATTTGTACACACTCTCTCTGTCCTCTCGTTAGTCTGGCTAAGGGTTTATCTATCTTGTAGATTTTCTCAAAGAACCAACTTTTGGTTCTGTTGATTCTTTCTATAGTCCTTTTTGTTTCTACTTGGTTGATTTCAGCTCTGAGTTTGACTATTTCCTGCCTTCTACTCCTCCTGGGTGTATTTGCTCCTTTTTGTTCTAGAGCTTTTAGATGTGCCATCAAGCTGCTGACACTGCTCTCTCCTGTTTCTTTCTGCAGGTACTCAGAGCTATGAGTTTTCCTCTTAGCACAGCTTTCATTGTGTCCCATAAGTTTGGGTATGTTGTACCTTTAATTTCTTTTTTTCTTCCTTGACCAGGTTATCATGGAATAGAACATTGTTCAACTTCCATGTATATGTGGGCATTCTTCCCTTATTGTTATTGAAGACCAGCTTTAGCCCGTGGTGGTCTGATAGGACACATGGGTTTATTTCTGTCTTTCTGTATCTCTTGAGGCCTGTCTTATGACCAATTATATGGTCAATTTTGGAGAAAGTACCATGAGGTGGTGAGAAGAATGTATATCCTTTTGCTTTAGGATAGAATGTTCTATAAATATCTGTTAAGTCCATTTGGTTCATGACTTCTCTTAGTCTGTCTATGTCTCTGTTTAATTTCTGTTTCCATGATCTATCCATTGATGAGAGTGGAGTGTTGAAATCTCCTACTATTATTGTGTGAGGTGCTATGTGTGCTTTGAGATTTAGTAAGGTTTCTTTTATGTATGTAGATGCCCTTGTATTTGGAGCATAGCTATTTAGGATTGACAGTATATCTTGGTGTATATTTCCTTTGATGAATATGAAGTGTCCTTCCTTATCTTTTTTGATGACTTTTAGTTGAAATTGATTTTATTTGATATTAGAATGGCTACTCCAGCTTGCTTCTTCAGACCATTTGCTTAGAAAATTGTTTTCCAGCCTTTCACTCTGAGGTAGTGTCTGTCTTCGTCTCTGAGGTGTGTTTCCTGTAGGCCACAGAATGCATGGTCCTCATTGCGTATCCAGTTTGTTAATCTATGTCTTTTTATTGGGGAATTGAGTCCATTGATGTTGAGAGATATTAAGGAATAGTGATTATTGCTTCCTGTTATATTCATATTTATATGTGAGATTATGTTTGTGTGCTTTTCTTGTCTTTGTTTTGTTGTCAAGATGATTAGTTTCTTGCTTTTTCTAGGGTGTAGCTTGCTTCCTTTTGTTGGGCTTTACCATTTATTATCCTTTGTAGTGCTTGATTTGTAGAAAGATATTGTGTAAATTTGGTTTTGTCATGGAATATCTTGGTTTCTCCATCTATGTTAATTGAGAGTTTTGCAGGATACAGTAGCCTGGGCTGGCATTTGTGTTCTCTTAGGGTCTGTATGACATCAGTCCAGGATCTTCTCGCCTTCATAGTTTCTGGCGAAAAGTCTGGTGTGATTCTGATAGGTCTGCCTTTATATGTTACTTGACCTTTTTCCCTTACTGCTTTAATATTCTTTCTTTATTTTGTGCATTTGGTGTTTTAACTATTATGTGACGGGAGGAGTTTCTTTTATGGTCCAGTCTATTTGGAGTTCTGAAGGCTTCTTGTATGTTTATGGACATCTCTTTCTTTAGGTTAGGGAAGTTTTCTTCTATGATTTTGTTGAAGATATTTACTGGTCCTTTGAGCTGGGATTCTTCACTCTCTTCTATACCTATTATCCCTAGGTTTGATCTTCTCATTGAGTCCTGGATTTCCTGTATGTTTTGGACCAGTAGCTTTTTCAGTTTTACATTATCTTTGACAGTTGTGTCATTGATTTCTATGGAATCTTCTGCTCCTGAGATTTTCTCTTCTATCTGTTGTATTCTGTTGGTGATGCTTGTATCACCACCGTAGGGCTCCTTGTCTCTTCCTTTGGCTGTTTATATCCAGGGTTGTTTCCCTATATCCTTTCTTTATTGCTTCTATTTCCATTTTTAATTCCTTCATCTGTTTGATTGTGTTTTCCTGGAATTCTTTCAGGTATTTTTGTGATTCCTCTCTATAGGCTTCTACTTGTTTATGTTTTCCTGCGTTTCTCTAAGGGAGTTCTTCATGTCTTTCTTGAAGTCCTCCAGCATCATGATCAAATATGATTTTAAATCTAGATCTTGCTTTTCTGGTGTGTTTGGATATTCAGTGTTTGCTTTGGTGGGAGAATTGGGCTCCAATAATGCCATGTAGTCTTGGTTTCTGAGCAGCGACTCAAGGAATGGCCATTCAGAGCCTGACACACATGTAGCCCATATATACATATATATATATATATATCCACCAAAACTAGATAAGATTGATGAAGCTAAGAAATGCATGCTGAAAGGAACCAGATATACATCTCTCCTGAGAGACACATCCAGACCATGTCCAATAGAAAGGTCAATGCTAGCAACAAACCACCGAACTGAGAATAGTACCTCCTTGGGGAAAATTAGGGGAAATATTGAAAGAGTTGAAGGAGCTTGCAACCCCATAAAAACAACAATGCCAACCAACCAGAGCTTCCAGGGACTAAACCACTATGGAAAGACATTGACTGACCCAGGGCTCCAACTGCATATGTAGCAGAGAATAGCGTTGTTGGGGCAACAGTGGAAGGGACCAGTCTTGACAAGGTTGGACCCCAAGTGCAGGGGAACATAGGGGAAGGCAATCAGGGGGATGTACAGGGAGAATACCCATATCGGGGAGGGGAAGGGGATGGAATGGGGCTTAAGGACAGAAAACTGGGAAGAGGAATAATCTTTGAAATGTAAGTAAAGAAATATATAATAAAAGGTTAAAAAAATAAATTTGCAATAAAATAATACAACAAAAAGATAAAAGAAATAAAACACTAAGTGATTACTAGGTACTGAACTCAGAATCCCTGGAAGAGAAGTAAGTGGTGGGAGGGGGAGCATCATTGTAGAAGCAGGAGATAGGTGGATAGGATAGGGGTTCCAGAGTGGAAACCAGGAAAGGTGATAACCTTTGAAATATAAATACATAAAATATCCAATAAAAAGAAACAAAAAATTAAATAAAAATGAAATACAGAACCATTATCATCCTGATTTAAGCTCAGTGATAACTTATTTAATTCTCTTATCTCTGTAAATGTAGTATGTCAAACCTGTGTTATGCCAAGATGTTTTCTGCTATTTTTTCCTACAAAAATAGTTTAATACAAAAGTAATATAATAAAATTTAAAAATTATTATTTTTAAAATTTTTTCAGGTTTTCAGGCAATAACTTTGTCTATTCTTCATGTTCTATTAGTCTTCAATTATAAATTCATACCTCAGGATCATTTTGACCAGCAGTAGATACTTTTATGTTATTTCCTGCACCCTGTTTCTCACTTGAAATATATGTATATGTGTTATACTATAAAACACAAATTAGCTAAAGACATGGCTTCTTTGATCTAAATCAGTAATCATTATTGCACACCACTTGTTCTAACCCCTTGTCTCTGCCCCTGTTACTTTGTGCTAATATAGAAATCCCTGGCCCTTCTATAGCAACTTTATGGTTTATAATCTTTATAATATTTATAAATTATAAGATTATGTAATAGTAGTATGCATGCGATTCAACATTTGCTCTAAGTATACTAAATTTTATATATATTTAAAAAGGTAAAAAGTATCTAAGAAGAATATTTTAATATGAAAAATTAAATATTTTCAGTATTAAAAGCAAAAATAAATGTATAGTAAATGGGAAATATGTAATGATAAAACTTTTGGAAGATAATTTTATTGTATATATGTTTAAAAAGAGAAATCAAAAAAGTCAAGGTAGTTATGTAATTTAAATCAATTTTTTCAATTTTTACTTACTGGCTATTTAATTTATTTACATTTCAAATGTTATCCCCTTTCCAGGTTTCCCCTCCAGATATCCCCCATCCCATCCACTTACCCCCTGCCTCTATTAGTATGCTCCTCCACAACCCACCCCCCTCCCTTCTCTCCACCATGTTTTTATATGCATTTCCTTGATGACCAGGTATGTTGAACATTTCTTTAGGTGCTTCTCAGATAAGTTGCTCAAAGACTTCTACATAAAACCAAACTACATTATACTTAAACTAATAGAAGAAAAAGAGTCAAAGAGTCTTAAAGATATATGGGCATTGGGGAAATTTTCCTGAACAGAATACAAATGGCTTATGTGCTAAGATTCAGCCCGTATATACACAGCCACCAAAATTAGACATTATTGATGAAGCCAAGAAGTGCATGCTGACAAGAGCCTGATCCAGCCATCTCCTAAGAGGTTCAGCAAGAGTGTGAAAAATACAGAGGTGAATGCTAGCTGCAAAACACTGAACTGAGTACAGGTTCCCCATTAGAGGATTGAAAGAGGTGAAGGAGCTTCCAACTCATAAGAACAATACCAACCAACCAACCAGTACTCCCAGGTACTAAACCACTACCTGAAGAGAATACATGGACAGACCTATTGCTCCAGCTGCATATGTAGCAGAGGATGAACTTGTTGGACACCAATGGGAGGAGAAGCCCTTTGTCCTGCCAAGGCTAGATCCCCCCAGTGTAGTGGAATGTCAGAGATAGGAGACAGGAAGGGAGGGTGGTTGGAAAGGGGGAACACTATTATAGAAGAAGAGGAAGGAGGGTGGGGGGGGATATGGAAGGGAAACCAGGAAAGAGAACAACATTTGAAATCTAAATAAAATATATCTAATAAAAAATAAATGTAAATAAAATATATCCAAGAAAAAAATGAATCAACAAATAAAACTTCATAAAACTGTATAACTTCTTCTGTAATGCAAAGGACAGTGTCATTAGGAAAAAACAGCAACCAACAGAAAAGATCTTTACCAATCCTACATCCAAAAGAGGGCTAATAGCCAATAAGAGCCAAGAACCCAAGATGTAAAACTCTAGAGAATCAAATAATCCTATTAAAAAATGGGGTAGAGAGCTAAGCAAAGAATTCTCAACTGAGGAATATCCAATGGCTGAGAAGCACCTAAAGAAATGTTCACTCTCTTCTATATCTATTATCCTTAGTTTTGGTCTTCTCATTGTGTCCTGGAATCCCTGGATGTTTTGGGTTAGGAGTTTTTTGCATTTTGCATTTTCTTTGACTGTTATGTTAATGTTTCTATGGTATCTTCTGCACCCGAGATCTCTCTCTTGTATTCTGTTGGGGATGCCTGCACCTTTGACTCTTGATTTCTTTTCTAGGTTTACTATCTCTCATATTGTGTTATTTCTCTTTCCATTTTTAGATGTTGGAAGATTTTGTTCAATTATTTTACCTGCCTGCTTATGCTTTCCTGTAATTCTTTAAGGAATTTTTGTGTTTCTTCTTTAATGTTTTCTACCTGTTTACCTGTGTTCTCCTGTATTTCTTTAAGGGAGTAATTCATGTCCTTCTTAAAGTCCTCTCTCATCATAAGATGTGATTTTAAATCCAAATCTTGCTTTTCTGATGTGATGGGATATCCTACACTTGTTATGGTGGGTCCACTGGGTTCTGATGATTCCAAGTAGCCTTGGTTTTTGTTGTTTATGTCCTTACACTTGTTTCTCACCATCTGGTCATCTTTAGTGTTACCTGCCTTTGCTGTCTCTGACTGCAGCCTGTCCCTCCTGTGATCCTAGTTGTGTCAGAACTTTTCAGAGCCCAGCTGTCTCTGTGATTCTTTGAATCTGAGATCCTGAAAGCCTGAGATTCTGGTTGTATCTGATCTCCTGGAGTTTAGCCTCCTATTTGATTCTGTAATCCTGTGATCTTGTGTGTTTCAAAGCATCTCTGATCCTGGGATTGTTACAGCACCTGGGAGTCTGGCTTCCTTCCTGTGTTTTGGTACTTGGTGGCAAGCCAGAGTCCAAGGCATTGGTTCAGACCTAAGGACCCTGTGCCCCTGGCTGGTCGTGGGTTCCTGGGTCCCTGGTTCGTGGGGGACCCAGTTACTCCTGGTGTTGGGGCAAATGTTATGGCCTCCTCAACTCTGATCCTGTGTTAGACTACCTGGGAGTCTGGCTTCATCCGGGTATTGTGGATATGGGTATGGAGTCAGCGTCCAAGGTCTGCTCAGGGTTCAGACCAGAAGGGAAATTAATTTTATTATATGTTCTTTCACAAGGGATGATTATGTATGGTCTTTATACATAGGTGAGTTTTAAAGTTTGGTTTTATAATTTTGTGTGTGAGTGTGTTTGCATACCTGATGTTCTGAAGCAGGATTTAGGGGCTGTTGTGAACTTTTTTACATCGATATTCGGAACTGAGCCATGATCACTAAATTCTCTTGACTGATGAACTACCTCCCCAGGACCAAATTTTTAAAAAAATAAAAAACTATGTATTATGATGTTTGAATATTTTGGTCAATTATGTTTTACATAGACGAGATAATCATGCTTCAAGTTATAATATCCATTACTTTTTCTTGGTGATAAGGTCATGTTGCCATGACTTGTACTTGCAGAAACCTTGATCCCTGACTCATACTGAGATATTAAATTTAAATCAAGCCATGGGATATGGAGCCAGTATACTAGAAAAATCAAAGGATCTCAAATGGGACAGAACTTCTCTTCAAAGCAGAAGAAAATACAGGATCTAGCCACAGTTGAATTGTTATTTGAGATTTATTTTCGAGGACTTAAATTTTTATTTTGTTTTAGAGACACAAAGCTTAGGATATTTTGTTAAATAATTATTATGATCTCAATAAACGGACACTCAACAAACATATCTATACACTAGGACAAGCAACTAAATTAGGAACAGCTATTTTAATATCAGTTGATGGATTATGTCAGCTATTTCTGAGTAGTATACATTAATATATTTATCTTCTTAGCTATATTTTCCCCTAAAATATTTACCCAATTATTATGTAAACATTTTACTCTTTTTTTTCTTTTGCTGTGAACAATCATTCTACGCTATTCCTCCAACACTAAGTGATGCAGATCCTGACTTCAGAATAATGTATTTCTGAGGATGCATAACCCATATATATACAGCCACCCAATTAGACAAGATGGATGAAGCAAAGAAGTGCAGAAGTGTAGATCGCTCCTGAGAGACACAGCCAGAATACAGCAAATACAGAGGCGAATGTCAGCAGCAAACCTCTGAACTGAGAATAGGACCCCCCGTTGAAGGAATCAGAGAAAGAACTGGAAGAGCTTGAAGGGGCTCGAGACCCTATATGTACAACAATGCCAAGCCACCAGAGCTTCCAGGGACTAAGCCACTACCTAAAGACTATACATGGACTGACCCTGGACTCTGACCTCATAGGTAGCAATGAATATCCTAGTAAGAGCACCAGTGGAAGGGGAAGCCCTGGGTCCTGCTAATACTGAACCCCCAGTGAACTAGACTGTTGCGGGGGGGGCGGCAATGGGGGGAGGGTGGGGAGGGGAACACCCATAAGGAAGGGGAGGGGGAGGGGGATGTTTGCCCGGAAACCGGAAAGGGAATAACACTCGAAATGTATATAAGAAATATTCAAGTTAATAAATAAAAAACAACAACAACAACAACAAAAAAAAAAAAAACAGTAGCTGTAGATTTAAGGTCCCCATACACCATTATAAAATTTCTGAGCCAAGAGAACCTTTCCAATTTTCTACTTATAAGGATGTGTGCTCACATTTAATAGCAATTGGTTGGCTTTCATATATCAGATGATATCCAAATCTAAAATTATATAATGGAGCATATATCCTTGAACATTTCTATTTAAGCATCCTTCACATTTCTGCCAATAAAACATTCTGTTCTGCTTTCCTTTTCAGCTTCCATGGTTAAGTTTTAGTTAAGTATAGATAGACATTCAGAGCATATGGCATTTTCAACAAGTTGAATGTCACAATTAACTAATCTTTAAACCAGGAAATTGATCTAATGTGTGCTTGTTAAATCCTATAAAAGTTAATGCTTTCCAAAATTTTATTTGAATCATTTTCTAACTGCTTACATATCCTGTGAGTAGTCTGAGTTCTGGGTTGAATTATCCTTGTAGTTTATAATGTCTAACAGCAGAAGTTATGAAGGTTTTCTAAGCAGGATCAAAGGGAAGAAGCACTCCGCCATGTTCGTTTCTGTGTAGGTATAGTACAGGATTCAGAACAGAGCCTTCCACAGATTTCCCTTTCTGACACGCATATGCCAGACCTATAGTTTTTGTTTCTCTTAGTAATAGACCTTGGGTAGAGAAATATTCAGATTTCTTTTCAGAGGTTTCCCTAAGATGTAGATAATAAAAATTAAGGAGGAGAACTTTGAGCATATGTTTGTATTCTTTAATTATAAACCTATCTTTACTGTTTTCCTCATTCCATCTTGGCTCAGATCATTCATTGCCCTCCTAAAACAATAACATATCACATAGCTATGCTAATCTACCAAGATATCCAGGGATGTGGCTTTCCATGATAAAAAAAAATTAGGAAATTTCTGTGTTCCCCAGACTTACAACTACTGCTCCACCTTAATACTCTCCTTTTGATTAATTATTTTTTTTGCTATTTTAATTGTTTATTCTGACACATAGTAACTATTTTCTTTCCTTCCTCAGTTTGTGTTTACTCTTGCTCACTTGAGGTCTTTATAGGCTGATGAGAGGCAATGAGCCTATGGCATGTTTAGTAGCCATTTTCTAATTTAAACAAGTGTGCTTGAAAATCACTAAATATTCTTAAGTTAGACTGTTTTTTCTTACATACTTATCTTTAATATGTATATTTTAATATTTAATATTTAAATTATAAAACACAGAAATGATATGAAAGGAATGGTATGAAAGCCAATCTCTATTCTTTTTGCACTCTAAGGTAAAAAAGCAATTATACATTTAATGAGAATAAAATAGTGTGTGGTAATTTTATTCTTGAAACCTAGAAAACAAATGTTTCAAATACTTATATGATTCTGATTATAGAATAAGGTGAATTGTAGACATGGAAACAACCTACCTTTGTGAAACTAATGAAATTCCCTGCCTGAAACATATCCAGGGAACCAACTATCTCACAAAATCATCAGGATCATCATCTTTCTATTCAAACATTGTTTATTTTCATAAAAATAATGCCTGTTTACCATTGAAATTCTGTTCTATTTACCTGAAAAGAGAGCAAGTCAAATGGGGGAATTTTCAGAAACATTTTGTGTGTCCTTATGTTTTCTATAAGTTAAACACACATATGTAAATAAAGAAATATATCTAATGAAAATATAATGTTAGAAAAAAGAAAATGAAGTATTACTTTGAATTTGAGCATGTGGCTCATATTATAGATCTCTGTGATATTGTAACTGTATAATATATAACTAATATCAATTTTATTTCTCATAGTACAATGCAGACTTTCTGACATCATGTTTGAACACTAACGGAATTCCTTTTGTCTATATTCTTGACCATGGGACACCTAGTTTTCTTTTATTGTCAATAGAAAATTGTCTAAATTGATTCATTGTGAATGCTTTATTTGTTATAAAAATTCAATATATACATAATTTACATAGTGTTTGAAATAAATTTGAGAAGCTATGATTGATATACAAACATGAACAATTTTAAGTCTTCTCGGTCAGAATACTTATTGGACTAAGTGTGGCAATATAATTTGCCTCTATCCAAGAATTACATTAAAATGTTTCAATGTCAAGATTTACAGAGATTTGTCCCTTAAACTGTATAACACTGGAAAATTCACAATATGTTAGACAATAATTAATATTTATATTTTGATTTTAGCATGTATAAAATGAAATGAAAGAGCAAACCATATCTTCTGTGAATAAGACCCACTCATATTTAGTAATCACTAATAACATCTATGTCATACCCTACCATTTTCCCAATACTAAAATATTTGCTTCACCTAAGTAGAACAATATAAAAATGAATTATAGATTACTTACTGGATATTATAAAATAGAAAAACAATACACAACAGGCTTCCATAAATGCATCCTCTCCTTTGTGATAAGTGAAACTAAATTAATACAGATCACCACACTCTTAATAAAAATAAAAAATGAATTGGCAAGCTATCAGACTGAGACATAGAAGTAAAAGTTCAATTCTTTAGTGTAGGTGGAGGTGTATATGAGTTTATTTTTGCATGTCTGAGTCCTCTGCTTCAGGAAAAAAGAAGTTGTTACTGAGAGGAACTAGAGACAGACAACTATACTTTTCTAATTTTTTTTTTGTTGGATAGAGCCATAACCTTAATCTTGAGTTAAAATAACTAGGCTAGAGAATATCATGTTCATGCTTCTTTCAATATGAAGTGTTATTGAATATAAATGTTTAGCATTGTTTGGCTATTTATATTGTTTTCATGATTGCTCTGAATCCAGAACACTATTTTATCAAGTTTACACACTCACTGTAATTATTTCTCAAATTGTTCTTTCTTATTTCTTCCTCTCATCACTCTCATGATTATTATACCTTTTCTTACTGTTTTCATATGTAAAAATATTTCTAATATTTTATCAAATGACATCAGATATGAGTACAAATAATTATATACTGGCTGTAGTTTCTTTGGTTTTGTTTTTTAAGATATAAACCAGATATCCACTGAAAATGTGCTGATTATTGATTATGTCATTTAACAAGTGAAGTTCATTAATATTGTAGATAGCCCTGATACTGTTTGTATTTTGATTCTAATTCTGCTTCCCCAAGAATGGATGCCTGGGGAGGTGTGAATCAAGTGCTCAGGTGACTTTCTGTGAACTCTCCACCATTGAATAAAGATTTCTAGGAACCAATCATTGAGTAAGGAATAGACAGGACTTCTTAGTCAGAGAACAGGAAGAGAGGAGGCAGAAAAAAACTGACTGGTTTTGGAAAGGGAGTGCTGCGAGGAGAAATGTAACCAACAAGTGGCCAGCCAGTTTAAACAGTGGATCCTCCAGGATTACCACTAGTGGATTTAACGTAGTATGTTTTACAAACTAGGATGTTAGTTGTTGCACACATTGATTGTGTTACCTGTTGATTCTAGACAACACATGGTGACTCAAATGAGTTGCAGAGAAAGGTAAGGTAGCCTGGTATCCCAGCCAGCTATGGAATTTGGGTGCATGGGGCTGCTGTGGCAGTACCCGCTATCAGAACTTAGTAAGCTGGGTGGAAAGATTTCAGAGATCTGAGTCAGAAAGCTGGAATGAGAACAGGCCCACTGGTGCCCTGAGGTGATAATGTGGATGCTTGGAGGCCATGGAAGCAGTGAGACCACCAGGCCCAGAGAGTTAGCATTGATTGATATCTTATTTATTATTTCATACAACACATTAAAATTGAGTAATACTAAAATTCATACCATTTTATTCCAATCTATAAGCACCTTTAGCTATTAAACCATAAAACTAAAGTATAAATTATTGAATATTCCCACAATTTCTACCTTGCTAGCAATGATATAAAGGAAGGCAGCAAAGTGAATGTGATTGTTGGGGGGAGGGCGGTAATGGGGGGAGGATGGGGAGGGGAACACCCATAGAGAAGGGAAGGGGGGGTGGGGGATGTTGGCCCGGAAACCAGGAAGGGGAATAACAATCAAAATGTAAATAAGAAATACTCAAGTTAATAAAGATGAAAAAAATAGATACAACATTGGAGACATCAAGAAGTATGAATGTTTACCTCAAACTCATCAGAGAGCATGGATACGTGAGAAGCTTTGGAAAATGAGAAAAGGCTGAAGAGGATAGGTACTTTCAAGAGAAGAGTAGAGAACAGTTAGTTGGCTGTCCTGCAAAAAACTCCATGAAGATGAGACTCACCACCATTCAAAGGAGATAGAGAACCTGCAGAAACAAATTGAACAGCATAAAAAGAAGGTTAAACACCTAAAGAGTAATGATGATGAAATGCATGTAGTCAGTCCCTCAGAGTGGCCCATATCATTACCCGCTTCTGTAGAAGCATTGTTTTGAATGATTAATATTTGGCCTCTGTGCTACTAACAGATAATAAATTATCACCAGGAAAGAAAAGTATGAATGTAAATTTTGTCATGTTCCTCTTTTAAGGGATTGACTAAAATTCTTCCCTGTTCCAAGTCATGAAAACCAATGACCATTGGCCTGTTTGCTCTCTTTTCATACCATAATGAGAATGTGTATCTACATCCATTTTCTTTTAAATATTTATTGACATCATCATCATCATCATCATCATATCATCATCATCATCATCATCATCATCATCATCATCATCAACAACAACAACAACAACAACAACAACAATGACAACAACAGCAACAACATTAGTGGAGGTCTCCAAAACCTTCAGGGCTAGCAGAGTAATGATTCATGTGAAGCAAGAAGAAAACCTGTTCATCATGACTCAGAAGAGTTTGCCACTAGGTACAGGTCTGTGTACGGGGAGATATTCACCAAATCTGCAGAGCTCTGGTCAGAGAGTTGCAGCTCACAGAGGGACAGCCAGAGAAAGGTGGGCTGCCAGGCCTCTTCGGTGGGTATCAATGCCCTAGAGTTGTTGCCAGAGCCTAGAGGAGAATCCAGTGTGTGTGTTAAATAGTACAGATAATAGTATTGGTCATCTGGGTTACTGGCAACTGTGGTGGTTTTAATATGCTTGATTAAGGTTGTGCTATTATTTGGGGGTATGGCCTTCTTGGAGTAGGTATGTTATAGTTGGAGATAGTGTGTCCCTATGGGGGTGGGCAATGAGACCCTGCTTCTAACCACATGGGAGATACTCTTCTCTTAAAGGCCTTCAGAGGAAGATGCAGAATTCTCAGCTCCTCCTGTATTATGTCTGCCTGGATGCTGCAATGTTCCTGCCTTGATGACAACTGACTGAACCTCTGAAGTTGTAAGCCAGCCCAAATTAAATGTTACCAATACAGATGAGAATGCTTGCAGCTAAGCATCAGACTAAGCACAGGCACCCCAATGGAGGAGTTAGAGAAGGAACTAAAGAACTAAAGGGGTTTGCAGCCCCATAGGAAGAACAACAATATCAACAAAACTGACCCCACAGAGCTCCCAGGGACTAAACTACTAACCAAATAGCACACATGGAGGAACCCATGGCTCCAGCTACATATGTAGCAGACGATGGCATTGTCTAGCATCAGTGGGAAGAGAAGGCCTTGGTACTATAAAGGCTCTTTTCCCCAGTGTAGGGGAATGTCAGGGCAGTGAGGTAGGAGTGGATGTGTGGAAGGGAAAGCATCCTTATAGAGGTATAGGGAAGGGGAATGGGAGAGGGGGAAACCAGGAAAAAAACATTTGAAATGTATATACATAAAATATCCAAGAAAAAAACCGATATAATCACATCAAAAGAAAAAAATGGTTGACTTGCTTATGGTGTCTTTTTACAGCAGTAAAACTCTAAGAAAGAAGTTGGTACCACAGACTGGAGTATTGCTATGATATCTGACATGCTTTTGTTTGGAAGGATGTGGATTTTGAGACATCGGAATTGGAAAAGAATGGATTAGATTAAGCAGGGCATAATGTTCTATCCTAGTTGGAATACAGAAGGCATTGTTACAGAGAGTTATTTGAACTGTGCAGACCTGCCCCAAAGAGGTTTCAGTGAGAATTTCAGTATGTGGCCTAGAGATTGTATTTGTGGTATTTTTATAAAGAATGTGGTTGCTTTTTGCCCTTGTCTGAAGAGTTGAGATTAACGTAAAGACATTCATATTAATCAGATTGATAAAGGAAAACTCAAAAAAGTCCAGCAGAGACTAGTTAAGTCTCATGAAGAACATTTTGAATAAGAATAGCATGTTTAGAAAGGAAAAATACAAAATATATTGTTTAAGTGTTAAAGGGATACGAGTAAATAAAATGGAACTGAATACTATGTTCAAGAATATTAAATTGAATTAAGGAAGTGTTGATATTGGAGCAAGATCCCACCCAGCTATATTTAAGACCAGGCATGATCGAACAAACTTTTAAGCCCAGGAGGCAAAGGCAGATCTCTGAGTTCAAAGCCAGCCTAGGACAGAATAGATTCTAGGTGAGGAAAAGCTTCAGTCCAATTAAGTAAATAATACAAGCCTTTAGTTCCAGCATTCAGGAGAAAGCCATGCAGATCTCTGAGTTCAAGGTCAATTTACAGAGCAAGTTTAAGGACAGCCATGCATTAAGAAATGAAAAAGTTGGAAAACAAAGTGGTAGTAAAATAAGGGAGGCCATGTTCCAGCCCCAGCAAGCAGCAGAACTCAGAAGCTTTGACTATGCAGTTCTGGCTTTAGGATTAAAAGAGAAGGGACTACTGGGATAATTGATACTGGCTAGCTGGGGTTAAGGAATTATTGGTAATTAAGAGGAGACCAGCATCACTGAGGTTAAATCTTCCAGGGAGTCTTTTCTGGGATTACAAAGAAGCTGTGTTCCAGAGATAGTCAAGGTTGTACCTTGTACTACAGCTGGACTTAGAAATGTATAAGACTCACCCAGGTGGAAATGGTTTTGAAGTATGAAGGGGGTCATAAAGACTAGCTGAGGCTTGGCACTGTGAGAGGCCAAGAAAGGTCATTGGTGAAGGTGCAGCCTCAGTTGCACTTGACAGCCCAGGACTGAAATGGTCATGTAAGAATTTGAGGTTTGGTATCTTGAGAGAGCCTATGGGAGACTGATGGTGAGGCCTAGTTGCATCAGGAGACTCCAGTGTATTAGAGAGGCCAGTATCATGGGTTGATCACATCTGTGGAGTAGAGTCAACCTGATTCTACAGTTCTACAGAGGGAAGAGCTGGAGATGTCATCCAAGGCCTTCAGAGGAGCTGAGAAGATCATGTGTGGATCCTAGATTTTGGAACAAGAATCTATAGTTTTGAATTATCCCAAGATGTTTGGGATGCCAGGGCCATGGGATTAATGCTGAGGAAGGCTGCTAACATGGAGTGGAACCAGCCCAGGAGAAAGAAGTTTGCAGTCAAAAAAGGGAGTGGTTGATCTAAAAACTGTATAGACATCAGACATGGAGATGTAAAGTTTGTAGTTTGCCCAGCTGGTTTCCTATCTTGCCATGGGGATTACAGTTCAGTGATTGGATGCATCTCAGAAGAAACTTTGAACTTTGGACTTTTAACATTGTTGATGCTACTATAGACTATGGGGACTTTTGAAGTTGCACTAAATGTATTTTGCATTAAGCTATATTTGGGTATGGCCCCCATATATTTATCTGTTTGAAGAAGCCTATGTGGACCAGGGTGGTTTGAATATGGGTAGCGAAGTGACTATTTGAAAGTGTGGCCTAGTTGGACAAAGTATGTCACTGTGGTGGTGGGTAATGAGACGCACCTCCAAACCACATGTGATCTAGTTTTCTTTCAATGGGCTTCGGATGAAGATGTAGAACTCTCAGCTCCTCCTGAGCTATGCCTGTCTGGATTCGGCCATATTCCACTTTGATTATAATGAATGGAACCCCTTAGCCTGTAAACTAGCACCAATAAAATGGGTCCCTTATAAGAGTTACCTTGCTCATGATGTCTGTTCACATCAGTAAAATCCTAACTTAGACAGCTACCTCTTGTCTTGGTTGTGACACTTTGTCATACTGATGATATAAAGATCTTATAGACTGTTATGTATCTCTTTTCCTGGATGGGGGATCTTGGTGGAACCAGGTACGCTCTACAGATAGTGCAAGGATCACCTCAACTATTAGCCACTTCTTTTCATAGCTTTTAGGGCATAGCCCAGGTTAAACATATTTTCCACTGAAAATATAACCCTATATGTTTAATAGTCCTGGTTTCAATAGTACTATCTATAATCATCAGAGTCTATGTGCTCCTAATAATTATCATTATTATTATTATTATTATTATTATTATTATTATTATTATTATTTATGTATGTGTTGGCATCTACATGTGTGTATGCCATGTGTGCAGGTGCCCAGCATCAAAGGTTTCTTGAAACAGAAGTGATAAGTGGTTTAGAAGTTGGGTCCTCTACTAAGTCATTAAGCCCTCTTGACTGCCGGGCTGTACCTCCTTTCCTTCTCTCCAACTCTTTGATTTTAATTACTCTTCCAGAATTGTTTGGTTTACTAGTTAGCCTAGGAATAATAATATTCATCAATTTTCATCACTTTTGATAATACACATTTAGATTTACATGCTGCCCATGTCTTCAGATTAGTAATCAATACTAATTAATTATTATTAGTAACTATTAGTTTACTATAATTAGTAATTATTACTAATTAATTATTATTGGTAATTATTAGTAATCATTTACAGATTAGTAATTAACTTTATCAACATATATCTTTATATTTCCATAATATAGGCAATAGATTTGTCACTGGTAAGTATCTTGCAAATTTGTTTTGCTTCTTTAAACGTCTTTAGTAATTTTTCAATCTCTTGAATTTTTTTAAAGAGTATTATGTCCTATAAAGAATCATATTTACTATGAGGAAAAATTCTTGAGGGTGAAGATTTACATTAATATTAATAAAAGTAAAGGTGAGTATTAAGTTAGATGAAATTGTATGCTGGGAGCCTTTAATTTGCTATAAGAATCTTCATTTTCTTCCCCTTTTTGGTTAGTGATTTGTCTTTGAACCTTTTCGTTTAGTGTCTCACTATTGCAAGGTATATGGTGGTTTCTACCATTTGTATGCTATAACTGTATGAAAAAGAAGGATTAACATAATTTTCTAAACTATTTTTGGAATCCTTGTTTTGATTGTATTCTCTTTGGAAATGTTTTTATCTTTATTCCACAAGTAGTGCTTCCCTGTTGTTTCATCCTGCATGTAGTAACTTCATAGGATACCGTGTTTCAGGACATTCTTCAAAAGCCCTTTTCTTGTTTTATTTTGTTATTGTTTTAATTTGGTTTTTTGTTTGTTTCTTTGTGTTTTTTTTGTTTGTTTGTTTTTTTCTGAGTAGAAGTAGGAAGACTAGAGTCCACAGCTTTGGTGCGGTATTAAAAATCTCAATCCTAGCCTAAATTTCTAGGGATCAGGACTGTATTGTTTCATGCAGATTTAACCATGGCTCCTTTTTCCTTTTCCTTTACTTCTCCCTGGCATGTGTCCTCTGAAACTCCTTTGAGAATCTGTTGAGAGCTCTGGAGGAAATGCCTGAACTTTCATGGGAAATCCCCAAAAATACATCTTACAAGGACTTTTCAGTCTCAAGTCTGTACTCTACTTTTAGAAATTTGTTAAATATTCTATTTAAAAATTCTTGCTAGCTTATGGCATGTGGTGACTTGTGCTCTGTGCAAACATATCTTAGCTCTGATCGCCGAGGTATCTTCAAATCCCCAGTATTGTGCTGTTGACTTGCCCTTTAATATTAATTTCCAATAATTCCTATGACCATTTTTATTTAATTTTGAGATAGCAACTACTAATGGCAAGAAAAATTTTAGAAACCATTCTAATTTTTTTTAAATCAAAGTAAGGGGAAAAACTTTTCAAGTGATAGCTGAGACCAAAATTAGACTATGATCTTAAAATCTAAATATACATTGAATCCATGAATGTATTTTTATATTTATACTCAATATAAAATGTCATCTTGGATGGGAGATAGCTCACTGGCTAAAATACTTCTTTTCTGTCTTAGTCATGAGGACCTGAGCTGAATTGCCTAGAAGTCTATAAAGTCAAACACAGTAACGAGAATCTATAACTTCGTACCTGAATCTGGTTAAAAAAGACTCACAGGAGCTTATTGGCTAAGCCTACCTAGTCTAAATAGCAGTCTGAAGTTCAGATAAAACCTGACTGTAAAAATGAATACATTACTAAAATAAGGTGGAGAGTCACAAAAACAACCAATAGTGAACCCATGACCTTCCAATACTCCCCACTAGTAAGCACATCTATACTTATGACTTATGTAATGAACACACACACACACACACAAACACACACACACACACACACACACACACACACACACACACACACACACGAGGGGGGTGATATGCAGGAGGTAAAGCAAGAGAGCCAGAGAGATGTAATCTTGTTTATATGCCTGATAGTCTATCATCTACTTGGAATATACAAATTTTCAATTTTCTTTTGGATATATTTTGCACATAATTAAAACATAAAATGTTTAGATCTTGTTTTTTCTTTTTATTGTTAGAATTTTCTATTGCTTTTCCACTGAGTTTACAGTAAGGCCTGCGATCTCTAAAATTGCTTTCTGATGTCAGAATATAAAACATATTCCATCTTAGTTATACTTCTGTATCACAGTCTATCATCAAAGAAGTCAGAAAGAAGATTAAGTAGGACAGGAACCTGGACTCTGGAGCTGAAGCAGAGGCCATAGAAGGGTGGTAATTACTACCTTTCTGTTGATGACTTGGTCACACTGCTTTTGTATAGAACCCAGAACCCATAAGACCAGTGGTGAACCTACCCACAGTGGGCCCTCCTCTATCAATATCAATAACTCATTAAGGAAGTGCACTACAGGACACCTTTGCTTTGTCTTTATTTTTTTCTTTACTGCCTTGTTTTCTTTCTTTTCTCCTCCTCCTCTTCCTCCTCCTCCTCCTCCTCCTCTTCAACAGAAGAATTCATTTGTGCTTAAATTTCTTGAAAAATGAGAGTCCGTCACAGTCATGAGTAGTGTGGCAGTAGGCAGGCATCATGATGACTGGAAGAGCAACTAAGAGCTCATGTCTTAAACATGTCAAAGCCCTGGGTTCCACTCCCAACATTCAGTAGCATCTCAAATTCAAGGTCAGTTGTGGCTATGTAGAACATGCTACTCTCAGGTCCTGCCTCTAAAAATATTCCTAATATAACAGAAGAAATATAGCCTGAATCCTGAGGGAAGAAGACGCCTTTGAAAGGTTCTGGTTTCTTACTTTTGTTATGACACCAAGTACCTTCATGATATTATTATTCAGGTCTACTTTTCCTTTGTACAATATGTAATTTTCTTTTATCACTTTTTTTTAGTTTTTAAATAAGAAACTTTAAAGGTAGTTAGGTAATTATTATCTAATATTTCATATGACATTTTATAGATTGACCACTATGTTCCTAAAAGTAATCCCAATATTTATACACATAACAAATACTAAAATGAATAAAGTAGTGAGGGAAATGTGACTATAATAGGATCCTTTTCACAGTACACTTTTTTCAAAATAATATTTGGATTGATTCTTTCAGAATTTAACCTCATACTTCCATCACACTCATCTTCAGGTTCTTTCTTGTCTGCACCTACCCTTGTAACCTCCCCCACACACATTTTAAAAAAAAGTCCAGTTTGTGTTGTTCATACCTTCAAAGGTGTATGGTCAAACTCCCAGTGCTATATACACCAAAGAATACTCAGTCCTCCACCTGCACCTCCACCAGAAGTCATCAGCTGGTCAGAGCTGCACCTCAGCATCCCTGTCAGAATTTTAACACTTCTCTTTGATGGCTTTCTTTTTAGGCTGTTATATTTTAGGAGTTGTTGCAGGGTGAGATGGGGTAGTAGAAGCCTTCCTTGTTCCTCCTCAAATGTGCATGTGCAATCGTCCATTTGACCGCTCAAGTAGCTTCCTTTCTCTTTATAATCAGCTGGAGCTCAGATCATGATCTTCCTTATGGCTTCTAGCAACATCATAGACTACAAACACAGACCCAACTATACTAGGTCCACAAATCCAGATAAGTCCCTCCGAGTCAGCCAGACAGCAAATATCAACATGGTCTCAGGTGACATCAGAGGACAATCACATCAATATGATGTGTCAGCATGGCCTGGGAACATCACCATAACTTCAGGCTGAAACATAGACCATGGAAATCAGCCTGGTCATCCATTGTTAACATGGACCAGAGACATCACCACAGACCTGGCTGCTGTAGGACACAGACCGAGAATTGGTCTTTAGTGGCAGTACAATTGATAACAGCATGCCGTAGATGGCAGCTCAGTCACTTAGATCAGTATTCCCCACCCACCCCACAAGGCAGAACGTTCCAAGAACATCAACATGGATTCACGGTGCAGCACAGATCCCAGATATTTACATGGCTTTCATGGTATCAAGGGCCACTGGCATCATATACATCAAGACAGACCCTATCTATAGCAAGTCTACAAGACTCGACTCAGATCAAATTCCCAGTGCTATGTCCTCCAAAGAATACTAAGTCCTCCACCTGCACCTACACCAGAAGTCATCAGCTGTTGAGAGCCACTCCCTTTGAAGGCCAGGGACAATAACATGGCCTCAGGTGGCAGCACAGTCAACTCAGATTGGTATGGCCCTATCAGCTGCATGGCCCACAGACGTTAATATGGCTTCAGTTGGGAGCACAGTAGAAACATTTTCTTAATTGAGATTCTCTAACTCTCAGATAACTTTAGTTTGTGTCAACTTGACATAAAACTATATTAACCAGAACAAAGCCATCACACGCATAAAGCTGTGGCAAATACAGAAGTAATGTACAATAATCACATAAATATATTGTGAATTAATTACAGACACTTCATATTTGTTTAAATTTTCATTTTAATTTTCTAACTAGCACAGTGCTTCAGAGAGTGAATATTACCTAAAGACAAAGATTATCCATATGCTTCACCAGAATAATTTGTTTAATTTCATATTTTTTAATCACTACTTCCAATAAAGATCACAATTTTAGTAATTCATATTATTATTACTAGACAATGATTATACTAATTTTTACTAAATATTAATTTAAAACTAATATGTACCTGAGATGCATCGGTGCCTATGGATCTTAATTCCTTTTATTTAAGGAACAAAAACTCCAACCATGAATTAGTCTTATGGCAATGGAAATGCTCTATTTAATTGGATATTTTATGTATTTACATTTCAAATGTTATCCCTTTTCCAGTTTCCCCACTGCCCATCTCCCTTCCCCCTGCTTTTATGTGGATGCTACCCCTCCTACCCAATCCCCACCTCCACCTTAATACCCTGTCATTCTCCTACACTGGTGAATCAAGCCTTCACAGGACGAAGGGTTTCTCCTCCTACTGATGTCAGACAATGTAATCCTCTGCTATATATGTGGCTAGAGCTATAAGTCCCTCCACATGCACTCCTTAGTTAGTGGTTTAGTCCCTGGAAGGTCTTTGGGAACTGGTTGGTTGATATTGTTATTTTAATGTGAAATAATTAGTTCTTTCTCATATAAATCTTATAATGAGTCCAAGAGTAAACCATTATGTTAGTCACCCTAGTCTTCCTCAAATATCTTCTATGTTTGATTTTTATTGTTCCTTTCTTCTGGTCAAAGATGGTAGGTTCATATCTAAACATCACATCCAATTAAAACCGCACCCTTTGCCCTGGACTTTTGGACAATCAGTGGCTACCAGGAGAGGGAGTTTATCTTCTTTAACATGTGGTCTCTGTTAGCTCAACCATGCTTCAGTGGATGAGTACACATTCAAGACTTTATGGGTAGGAAACTCTGAACACATAGGCTTAAAAAAACCAAAGTAAAAAATACTGGCTCAGAAGGAAAGAACAAGTTAAATCTGTAAGATATGGTGAATGTGATCAGAATATTTTATATAAAATTTTCAAAGAAAAAATAAAAATAAATTAAAAGAAATAACAAGGACAATGGCAAGTAGAATTCTAGATCAAATTGTTATACACTCAGTCCATTAAATTAAATATTTAAATTATATTTTATCTATATATAAATAAGTTCTAAGTTGTTTATTGATATTAATTCTTCATATCAATATCATTGATATCAAGTCCATCGATATCAATCTCATTGAGGACAAAGCTTTTAGAAATATAAAAATAATAACTTGTACATGTCATCTACTTTATACCTACGGCAAACAGGTTAGTGAATAGTGAAAAAGTATAATCATGCACACATACACACACACACAAACACACACACACAAACACACACACACACAAAATTGTAGATGTATTTCTGGAATTTAGATTATTATTGTAAAGTTACACTTGTTCCATAATTAATTATGACTCATGTAATAAATACATATAAGTAAAAATAAATCATAAATGATTTCCCAAATATCTTTTTAGACAAATTCTCTCCATAATTTAAGAAAAATTGGTTCATGGAGAGACTTCAATTCTCTAAGACATCAGTAGTGCTCGCCAGCCTCCAAAACCTGAGCCCCTTACACAGCTCTGCAGAGTCTGGAGCCAATTTCACTGTAGAGGTGACTTGAATTTCTTTTTAAAAAATTAGAGTTTTTCTTTAATGTACTGAATTTGAATTCATTTGTTACGAAAAATCCATAAATGTAAGAAGTAACCAAATTTATTTAATGATATTAAACTACAGAGAAACAACAATAAAAAATGAATCAAACAAACAATATCAAGAAGTAGAAACAACAATAAAAAATAAATCAAAGAAATAATATCAAGAAGTAAGAGGTCAAAGAATAATCTTATAAATTTTGATCCTTTGAAATGATGAGGTGTGTGATCAGGTTCATTTAGACATTTTTTTTCAATTTGAAAAGAGTGATTATATGAAAATATTGCTTTTGTGAGAAATCCAAAAGTGCTTTTATAATGTCCATTTTAATATTTTGATTATATTTAGAGTTCATAATCTTCTTTTCTGCTTCTATTATTTTCCTATAACAATGTTTAGTTGCCCTCTGTCTATAGTGATATAGATATAAAACCATTATACTCCAGCACTGAATTAGATTACTTAAACACAGATCAGCTTGCCTAATGTTTAACATATATTGTAAAGTTCATGAAAACACTTTAGGATGAATTAAAATAGATGCAAACATCCCTTCAATTTATACTTTTTTTTCAGGTTTCTCTTCCTTATCATTCTTCTCTTTTGGAAGTATGTAAATGTTTTTTTTGGCATTGAAATTAAATGAAATAGAGGCTATGGAAGTAAAAAAATATAGATACTTTTATTGAAAATGAGCATTGTACCATGTCCAATACTAGGTGGAAAAGAGCATTGTAGTGTGTAGACATAGACCAGGTTGAGTTCAGGTTGAGTTTCAGCACTCCATTGTGCTAATATCACTTGGCCAACCTCAACCTGATTTTATGTGTTACAGGGTAGGCACTGAGAAGAAGATATAATTATTAAATAAACTGAATCATTTAAAATATCTAAATTTTTCTATTATGTGTATGTGAGTACATAGTTATGCATGTGTGAGTTTATGTGCACCATAAAGGTCAAAATAAAGTGATTGTAGAGGGAAACCAAGAAATTTGAACACACACACATTTGAAAACACACATATTTGTTTTATGTGTGTATATATATATATATATATATATATATATTTGTGTGTATGCACATATATACATATATATATCTGACAAATCTGTGAATAAGATGTTCTGAAAAAGGACACTTTTTATTTATCTTTGAGATTAAAGTTAGTAGAACCTGAAGGAAAAATGCAATCCAGTATATCAATATTTCCAAACTCAAAATTTCCGTGTTAAATGTACCCACTATAAAAGTAAATTTAATTTTAAGAATTTGTCAGGAATAATTAAAAGTTGTTTGCAAATTAATTTATTGATTACATTTTATATGTATCCCTCTCTGAAAACTGACAGTTTAAATGCAATCTGTAATTTTGTGCCCATTTTGCCCACCTTTATTGTTTCTATTGGCAGAAAAATCTTCAAGATAACAAATACCACTTCTGAAAATCCTCCTGGAAAATAAATGTCACATTTCTCACTCTAGTGTTTTCCCATATATAATGCCAAAAGGGAAATGATGCTTTGCAGGTAAATAAACCTTTCATTGACTTGCATAGTTCACTGCCAGTGTTGCTGGTCTACTCAAGCATAGATACTCTTTACAAGCTTGGAAGCTCAAGCCAGCATCTTAAATACATAAATCAAACACTTTCCTACATGATCTCTTTTTCTATCATTTCCACAAAGACCTTTCAAATATATGCACCTTGTTCCGTCCTTCTGTAGCTAACTCAAACTCTTATCAAGATGATCTGGTCTCCTCATGTTGCTTGTGTGCCTCTGTAGGTAATGTATTATCTGAAGTTTTCATGATTCTAATGATCTTTTCAGTCAAAAAAAATAACACAAATAAAGTACAAACTGTTCCATAGATGTATGGCAACATAGAAACATTTTTGTTTCACAAAGCAGTTTCCAATATAATCATTTTGAAGATGTTCTTGAAACAAGTTTGACAAAATACAGTGAAAATCCATTGTTATTATCATTAGGTTAATATTATTCTGTTACATTCATTATCAACTGCATTATAGAATTTAAAATTGTAGGTCACCCTGATTGTTAAGAATTAAACAGATCCTATAAACAAGTATTCTTTTAAAAATACAGTTAAGTACAATTATGATGGGAGAAGATTATTTTAAGCTTTTACTGTCATTAGTACATACTGGTCATTGTCCATACTTTAAGTGAAAATATTCTAACATTTCCCAAATTGTGTTTTAATGAAAACCAGTATTCAGAAAATTTTAATAGATTTGCAAAGGTGTAATCACCCCTTCTCATAAAGCTGAATATGCTTGTAAGACAGATTTTAAAAATTAACAATTCTGGTGCAGAACTTTCTAACTCTCAAACACAGTTATAAACATTGTAAGTGCCACAAATTATGGCTTTATTCTGTGGAATACCAGACTTAGACTTAGTACAAATAAGGAAGATTCACTCAAGTCTTCCTTCTGCTGTAAAGAACCTATATACCTTTGAGTTTAAATGTAAAATAGAATTTGAAGAACTGTGGTAGAATACTACTGTTCTATTGTACAATTTGGATCTGTTTTCTGTTCTTCAGAATATTTTGATAATACAATGATTATCACTACTCATGATTTTAATAAAACGTGTGCACCATGCATCATTTGTCTAGATATTTTCCAAAGATAATTTTATCTCAATAAAGTTTTAATATTATACTAACATTGAATATTTAAATATTTCTCTATAAGCTTATTAAATAGAGATGTGTTAATAATTGTATTACATGGAAACTCAGAGTCCTTTATTTGTTTACCAGCTATTCTTTATGGCCTTTAATAATTTATAAATTTTATTGGACCACATAATTATTCATTTGATGTTATGTTTTAAGGCAGACTACATTTTTTCAAGAAAAAAGATTAAAATTAAAATGCTAATTAGGGTGTATACAAATTGATTGAAGAATACTATATATAACCTATATTTATAGTAGTTTAACCATCATTGCAACACATCTGCATCTCTTGCTCTTCTACTCCTATATAAAACCCCATGATCAAGGCAACTTACAAAAGGAATGGTTTATTTGGTTTAATATTACAGACAGAACAAACCAAAATCAAAGAGCAGCAAATAAATTAAGGAAAATTTCTATTTAGAAAATACTTCCCATAAAATCCAGTGATTGAAAGAAAAATATACAAAATCAATTGAATCACTTGAGATAGAGACTAATATTTAAATTGTCCAAAAATTCAAGTAAAGAAGTTACTTGAATAACCCTCCAGAAATTACTTGCAAATTTTCAACACACCCATGTACACATGTGCATGCACACGCGCATGCGCGCGCGCACACACACACACACACACACTCACTCACACACACAAGATCATGTGATCATGTTTGTTTGTGTTGCTATTGCTTTTACATATTTAAAAACTTAAGGGCAAATTAATGCCCAGTGATTTGCAATCTCACACTTAGGAATTAAACTACTACAGAAAATGTTGAAGGACATAACCTATCAGAGACCCCCACACTGTCTGGAGTTAATAGGCATGAACATGTGTTGAAATCCGGAATCACTTCTCTCAAAACTGCAAAGTTCTGGCTGCTGAGTGTCCAGTGTCATCTGACTACACCATGCCATGGTCACTGTGCAGACAACATTTATTTGCAGCTAGGCAAGTTCTAATGCAGATTTTGGTATGTTGCAGATCAGAAGATAACAGAACACTTTCTAAAATTCATGGCAAAGTATTAAAATCAAAGCAAATATTTGTGACTGTCTTTTATCCGTGGTCATGAATTATATATATGGTGATAGTTCAAGTGATCCCAAGAGAGTGTTTGCTTTTTTCCGACCTTTGAAAATCAAGAAATAGAAAGACCAACAGAGTCAAATAATCTGGAGCCTTGGGGCTCTCAAGAGTCTGAACCACCAACCAAAGAACATACATGAGCTGGACATAGGCCTCCCCACTCATATGTAGCAGATATACAGCCGGACCTTCATGTAGGTCCCAGACAACTGTTACACAGGCTATCCCAAGAGCTGTTGCCTGTATGTGAGATATGTTCTATTAACTGTGCTACCTCGTTTGGCCTCAGTGGGAGAGGAAGTGCCTAGTCTCCTACAGAGATGAAGTGTCATGATGTGAGGGGAATGTGCAGAGGGGCCCTACCTGCTCAGAGGAGAAGGGGAGGGGGAAGGATTGTGGGAGGGGATTATGGGAGGGGGCAGTGAACAGATCGGATATAAAGTGAATAAGTGAAAATAAATGAATAAAATTAAATTAAAATAAATGAAAATCAGGTGCATAAAGAGTCAGATAAAATTTCAATTGAATTAAGGAGCAGAATTGCTGGTTAGCAGAAAGCAGAATTAGACTGAAGTTGGTTTTGATCAAGTCGATGAACTAATGACAGTTTAGTACTAAATATAGTATATATTAACATTCTTTTGGTATTGAAAATATTTCAAGAATATAGCAAATTGAACATTATCATGAAAATGATGAAAGATAACTAGTGTTGATAAGGACATCTTAATATTATATATTGTTGGTAGATCATAAATCACTTAAACTATAAAGGACGGCAGTATGGGACTTGGTCAAAAATAAATAAATAAACGGGAATTACTACATGTGAAACAGTCCCATTATTAGAACACTCTCCAGTCATTATTCCTTCCAATGGCTACCTCAGATTAATAACAGCATTATTTACAATAATTTCAACATGGAAACAAGAAATGATTTAAATATACTCACCAGAAAAACAGATTATTTTAAAATATCTAATAAATAACCCATATGAATTACTCCACAGTTTACTTGTACATTGAAACAGCACAATTATCTCATAAGTATGCCCATTTATTTATTGCTAATTAAATAATTTTTATTGGTCATTTTATTTATTTACATTTCAAATGTTATCCCCTTTCCAAGTTTCCCCTCTACAAGCCTCCATTCCCTACTTTCTACCCCATGCCTCTATGAGGGTGCTGACCCACACGCCCACCCACTCATTCCTGAGCGGCAGAGCATTAACCTATCCTGAGTCATCAAGCGTACACAGGACCAAGATGTTCCCTTCCAAGTGATGCTAGATAAGGGCATCCTTTCTACATATCCAGCTGGAGTCATGGGTACCCTCTGTATATCAACCAAAGAGTTTTGGTTGATGGTTCAGTCTCTTGGAGCATTGGGAGGGTCTGTGTAGTTGATATTTTTGTTCTTCCTATGGGTTTACAAAACCCTTCAGCTCCTACAGCCCTTGTCCTAACTTCCCCATTGGTGTCCCAGCACTTAGTCCAGTGTTTGGCAGTGTCTATCCACATGTGTATTGGTCCAACTCAAGAAGATCCTCTCAGGGAACATCTATACCAGGCTCCTGTCAGGAAGCAAGTTTTGGCATCAGCAATAATGTCTGGGTTTGGTATAAGTAGATGGGATGAATCCCTAGGTGGGGCATTCTCTGGATGGCCTTTCCTTCAGTTTCTGCTCTACATTTTGTCCCTGCATTTCTAATTGACAGGAAAAAATTTGGATTAATATTTTTTAGATGGGTGGATGGCCCCATCCCTCAACTGCAGGCCATGTCTGTCCACTGGATATGATCTCTACAGGTTCTCCCTCCCCTTTGTTGGGTCCTGGGAACCTCTTTGTTCCCTGGTATTTGAGACTTTGTAGTGGCTACTTCCAGTTCCCCCTGCCCCATTGCTGAACACCTACTTTCAAATTCCTGTCCCTCTGTACTTCTCCCTGATCTCCTCCTATATCTGACCTGGTCCCCCTATTTCCTATACCTCCTCTCCTTCTCCCATATCCCCCTTTCTCTCAACTTCCCAGAGATTATGCTCTTTCCTCTACTGAATAGTACTGTGGCACCCATATTTTGGTGTGATTTTCTTTCTTCTTGAGTTTCATTTCGTCTGTGAGTTCTATTGTGGGTATTCTGAGCTTCATTTTGGCTAATATCCACTTATCCGTGAGTATAAAACATGTGTGCTTTTTTACCTCGCTTAGCATGAGATTTTCAAGTTCTGTCCATTTGCTTGCAAGTTTCATGAAGTCTTTGTTTTTAATAGCTTAGCAGTTCTAAATTGTATAAATGCACGACATTTTCTGTATTCATTCCTCTGTTGAACATCTGGGTTCTTTCCAGCTCCTGGCTATTAAAAACAAGGCTGCTCTGAATACAGTGGAGTATATGTCCTTGTTTTATATGTTGGAGCATCTTTTGGGTATATGATGCCCAGGAGAGGTATAGCTGGGTCCTCAGGTATTTCCAACTTTCTGGTGAACTGCCAGACTGACTTCCGGAGTGGGTGATCCAGCTTTCAAACCCACCTGCAATGGAGGAGTGTTCCCCTTTCTCCATATCCTCGCCAGCATCTGCTTCAGTGTAGGGCTCATCACATGTGATGCATATCATAAAGCAGAGAGGGATGACCACTGTTCATCAGTTCCTCCATTCAGAAGGTCCATAATCTCAGCCAAGGAATGGTGCCAGCCATAGTGGGTACATCATCCTACAGGAATATACTCAAGGTAATTTCTCACAGGCTTTCCAAGAAGCACAGCTCAAAGGTGATTCTAGATTCTGACAAGTAGGCAATTAACACTAGCAGCACAGTCCTTGACTCTATTTATCGTGTAGGTTAATGAATAAATTTACCTGTGATTTGCCAGGCTTCCCTTGGTGACAGTCTATGAATGTCTCCACTTTTCCATTACTGGTGGTTAAAGGAATATAAGATCTAGTGTGTAGTCTGAAGTATAAGCAATATATTAGCTCTTTCTCTGTGGCAGCTCTTTCTCAATTCTACCATCCCATTGTTTCTAAGTCTGGGTTTATTGGATCTTGCCCTTAGTTTACCTTCTCCCTCCCACTCATTCCCTAAATGACTCGCCTATCCTTAGATAATCTTCCTCTTGTCTCACCATGCTCTTTAGCAGGCTGTGCATAATGCTCACTGACACTACACATCCTTTTTTAAATGCAGCATAAGTCACACCTTTCAGTCAGGCAAGAGGCGGTGAAAAGAGCATGAACTTTAGCAGGAGACAGCTCCAGAAGCAATCCACTGATTTCTAATTTCCACGGTATATGTGGACTTTGTTAAAAGAGTTAATCCTTCTAACATTCAGTTTTCTCTTATTTCAAATAAAGGCAAATATATGCCCTCAAAATTATAAAACAAAGATTAAATAAATTCTGTAGAGGATATTTAAGACCTAGATATACTAGTTAGCATTTCCCACTCTTCCTTCTCTTCCTTTACTCTGATTGTTACAGATGAACTCCCACAGAATTACGAATCCATGAGTTTGCTTTTTGATATATAAGATTTTAGGAAATAAAAATTGTGTCTGTCTTCAAAAAGCTCACAAGCCAGACACACACTATAAATTAAGTAATTATTAGTAACATGGAAATATTTATGAAGTACATATGCTCACTGTAACAAAGATATGTAGAAAATAGCAAATATCAGTAAAAAAAAAATGACCTCTTAGCATAAAAAGTTCATTGTAATTATAGATAGTGAGAAATTTTCTAAAATACTGTATTAGTAAATTTGCTGTACTAGTAAATATTCACAATAATAAAGTATCTGAGAGAAGTATCTTAAGGGAGGAAATATTTACTTTCATTCATGATTTCAGAAATTTATGTTCAAGGAAGATTTATTCCATTGTGAAGCAACTGACGTGAGGTAGGTTTCATGATGGTAGAAGGCCTTGATCTTTACATCCTGGAACCATAGAAAAATGAAATGTCAGAGAATGAAATTCATTTCAACACTGTGCCTTTAGTGACTGACTTATACCAAACAGGCCCCAAACCTTAATAGCCTATGCAGCTAGGAACTCTATCAATAGCTGCAGCTTTGGATGAGAAGACATTCCCAAAAGAAACATGGATAACAATTTGGAAACACACAACACATAAAACCTAAAGTGAGTTGATGGCAAGATGAAGAGTTTTCAAAGCAATTAGTATTTTAAATGCTTAAAATAAACATAAAAATAACCTCTCCATTACAGAGAAAATACATGAAAGAAAGAAGAAACCATACTCACTTACAGCATCGTTCTAACATAACCTAAGAATTAGTAAAGCTAATAATTTTCTGAAAAAGAATATACAAACAGGGTGATTTCAAGAATAAATATAGTTCATAGTTTTAACACCTTTAAAACATTAACCAGTCTTGACAAGATACCCATAATGAAAATGTGTTAAAGATTCTTATAGAATTTATATGTGTTTCTGTTCTACTGAGCTGGGCTTTGACCTAAAGCCTACTTTACTTTTAAGACGTATTTGTGCTTTATTTAATGATAATGTTATACATAATTTCACCATATTTAATATTTACATAGACTGGGGGCAAATTATGTCTTCTATATGTAGTAGTACTTGAATGCATTTAATAGTGGTTTGCTTATTGATTATTCAATATAAATAACCAGACAGTTTTATAAAGAAGATGGATTTTTGTAGAATCCCAATAATTATAATTACTTATTCTACTTAAACCAATCTTCTCCTGTATCTGGGAACCTGTCAGAGTATAAATTAATGTAATGAAATAAAGTTTTTTGTGCAAAGTGCTACTGTAATGGAAAATTATATCTTCAGTCTCAGAAGGTTCAAAAGCACAAATGTACAGTCATTTAGCAGATTTTATTTTGACATTTAAGCATAACCCTTTTTAAAAACTGGATATGTTTACTTCTATTTTATAATTATATTAATTTCTTAAGTTATATAACCATTTGGTTTTAAATATGAAATAAGCATAATTCAATGACAACACATATGATAAAACTTTAGTAATCATGACATATCATGATGTCTCTTAAGTTACAGCTACCTGCAATAATAGAATGTAAAAATGACATATCTTTGGGAGTATACGAAAGCCTGTGATATCTGTCTGTCTTGCCAGTGCAGAATTTTCTTGGTAGCCTTAGCTTTAAGATATAGTATTGACTCAAAAATTCCTATTACAAGAAACTGAAAACATCTTCTACTTTCAGTCCTACTGGTATATTTGAGAAATTAGGCCATCACTTCTTAAACTATGCAAAGAGCAAGTACTAAGTGAGTATATTTCTTAGCTGAGTCGGAGATAAAAGGACAGACTGAGGGTAGTGGCTTAGATTGTTGCAGCCTTCTGAGAGCACACAATACAAGGGGCATGGTTAAGCCATGACAGGAGCAAAGATATTAATTCATTGAGTCTTGGTCCAATTTGTAGTACACGAATAGCTAACAATGGATATGCTCTGCCAAGTTAAAATGAAGCATTCCTCAGTGTTGGAAGTCAAGCCGTTCCTTTACCATGGAGAAGCATGTTATGATTTGCATCATTATTCATAATAAAGGCTTCATAATTTGAGTAAAGACCACTATCTGCACATAAGGAATAACCATATTTGTACTTTGCTGATCTTTAAAGAAATGTCTGGGTAAGCTTGTTACGACAATCAAAAGAAGCATGTCTTAAGACACATAGTAATTTTCCTGTTATCTTGTTTCAGGAATGCTCCTAGTCACTTTCAAGCATAATTATATAATTGAGCCAACATTTGAATTCTATTAAGCATATTGATAATTATGCCCTGGCCTACTACTGCGGGGAGGATGAAAGCATAATCTTTACTTTGAAGATTGGTGATGCTCTTTTATTTTGTTGCATTCCCTTATATGATCATAGAGCTTGATGTTGCTCAACATTTTAATCTGGAACTATTTGAAAACCTTTGCTACAATCCATGGGAGTTAAAACCTAACCTGGTCTACAAAGAATGTTCCAGGATAGGTAGGGTTCTTACATATAGAAACCCTATCTCAAAAATCAAAACAAACAAACAAATAAACAAAAAAGGAAAAAAATGGAGAGGGAGAGGGACAAGAACAGGGAGAGGGAGAGGAACAGGGGCAGGGAGAGGGAGAGGGAGAGGTAGAAAGAGAGAGAGAGAGAGAGAGAGAGAGAGAGAGAGAGAGAGAGAGAGAAGAGAGAGAGAGATTCCTTCATCTGCTTCTTTCTGTTTAATTTCTATTGTATTTATCTTGGCTGAGATTTTTTGTTTTACATTTATCTCCATTGTTGAAAAGTTACACTTATTCAAATGATTGTTAGAACTTCATTATGTTACTGCAAATTTTACAAATTGGATAATAAATAAATATTTAATTTATTTATAAAGGGGACATAAAAAGTCTGTAATTTTTATTTGATCTCATTTCATTCTGATATATAACATGTGTGTATTAAATTTGGACCCATTAATTTTTATCTTCTAGTTCTCTCCTTATCCCACACCTTATTTTCCTCCAAACTTCATGTGCTTTTTTTTTTTTTTTTTATTATTAACTTGAGTATTTCTTTTATATACATTTGAATGTTATTCCTTTCGGTTTCCGGGCAAACATCCCCTCCCCTCCCCTTCCTTATGGTGTTCCCCCCACCCCTCCCCCCATTGCTGCCCTCTCCCCAACAGTCTAGTTCACTAGGGGTTCAGTCTTAGCAGGACCCAGGGCTTCCCCTTCCATTGGTGCTCTTACTAGGATATTCATTGCAACCTACGAGGTCAGAGTCCAGGGTCAGTCCATGTATAGTCTTTGGGTAGTGGCTTAGTCCCTGGAAACTCTGGTTGGTTGGCATTGCTGTACATATGGGGTCTCGAGCTCCTTCAAGCTCTTCCAGTTCTTTCTCTGATTCCATCAACAGGGGTCCTGTTCTCAGTTCAGTGGTTTCCTGCTGGCATACGCCTCTGTATTTGCTGTATTCTGGCTGTGTCTCTCATGAGCGATCTGCATTCATTTTGATCATCCGTCTTGAGTTTCATTTGTTCTAGGCATCTAGGGTAATTCAAGCATTTGGGCTAATAGCCACTTATCAATGAGTACATACCATGTATGTCTTTCTGTGATTGGGTTAGCTCACTCAGGATGATAGTTTCCAGTTCCAACCATTTGCCTACGAATTTCACAAAGTCATTGTTTTTGATAGCTGAGTAATATTCCATTGTGTAGATGTACCACATTTTCTGTATCCATTCCTCTGTTGAAGGGCATCTGGGTTCTTTCCAGCTTCTGGCTATTGTAAATAAGGCTGCGATGAACATAGTGGAGCACGTGTATTTTTTATATGTTGGGGCATCTTTTGGGTATATGCCCAGGAGAGGTATAGCTGGATCCTCAGGCAGTTCAATGTCCAATTTTCTGAGGAACCTCCAGACAGATTTCCAGAATGGTTGTAGCAGTCTGCAACCCCACCAACAATGGAGGAGTGTTCCCCTTTCTCCACATCCTCGCCAGCATTTGCTGTCACCTGAGTTTTTGATCTTAGCCATTCTCACTGGTGTGAGGTGAAATCTCAGGGTTGTTTTGATTTGCATTTCCCTTATGACTAACGATGTTGAACATTTCTTTAGGTGTTTCTCAGCCATTCGGCATTCCTCAGCTGTGAATTCTTTGTTTAGCTCTGAACCCCATTTTTTTAATAGGGTTATTTGCCTCCCTGCTGTCTAACTTCTTCAGTTCTTTGTATATTTTGGATATAAGCCCTCTATCTGTTGTAGGATTGGTAAAGATCTTTTCCCAATCTGTTGGTTGCCGTTTTGTCCTAACCACAGTGTCCTTTGCCTTACAGAAGCTTTGCAGTTTTATGAGATCCCATTTGTCGATTCTTGATCTTAGAGCATAAGCCATGGGTGTTTTGTTCAGGAAATTTTTTCCAGTGCCCATGTGTTCCAGATGCTTCCCTAGTTTTTCTTCTATTAGTTTGAGTGTATCTGGTTTGATGTGGAGGTCCTTGATCCACTTGGACTTAAGCTTTGTACAGGGTGATAAGCATGGATCGATCTGCATTCTTCTACATGTTGACCTCCAGTTGAACCAGCACCATTTGCTGAAAATGCTATCTTTTTTCCATTGGATGGTTTTGGCTCCTTTGTCAAAAATCAAGTGCCCATAGGTGTGTGGGTTCATTTCTGGGTCTTCAATTCTGTTCCATTGGTCTATCTGTCTGTCTCTGTACCAATACCATGCAGTTTTTTATCACTATTGCTCTGTAATACTGCTTGAGATCTGGGATAGTGATTCCCCTGAAGTCCTTTTATTGTTGAGGATAGTTTTAGCTATCCTGGGTTTTTTGTTATTCCAGATGAATTTGCAAATTGTTCTGTCTAACTCTTTGAAGAATTGGATTGGTATTTTGATGGGGATTGCATTGAATCTGTAGATCGCTTTTGGTAGAATGGCCATTTTACTATATTAATCCTGCCAATCCATGAGCATGGGAGATCTTTCCATCTTCTGAGATCTTCTTCCATTTCTTTCTTCAGAGTCTTGAAGTTCTTATTGTACAGATCTTTCCCTTGCTTGGTTAAAGTCACACCGAGGTACTTTATATTATTTGGGTCTATTATGAAGGGTGTCATTTCCCTAATTTCTTTCTCGGCCTGTTTCTCTTTTGTGTAGAGGAAGGCTACTGATTTATTTGAGTTAATTTTATACCCAGCCACTTTGCTGAAGTTGTTTATCAGCTTTAGTAGTTCTCTGGTGGAATTTTTGGGATCACTTAAATATACTATCATATCATCTGCAAATAGTGATATTTTGACTTCTTCTTTTCCGATCTGTATCCCTTGACCTCCTTTTTTTTGTCTTATTGCTCTGGCTAGAACTTCAAGAACTATATTGAATAAGTAGGGAGAGAGTGGGCAGCCTTGTCTAGTCCCTGATTTTAGTGGGATTGCTTCAAGTTTCTCTCCATTTAGTTTAATGTTAGCAACTGGTTTGCTGTATATTGCTTTTACTATGTTTAGGTATGGGCCTTGAATTCCTATTCTTTCCAGGACTTTTATCATGAAGGGGTGTTGAATTTTGTCAAATGCTTTCTCAGCATCTAATGAAATGATCATGTGGTTTTGTTCTTTCAGTTTGTTTATATAATGGATCACGTTGATGGTTTTCCGTATATTGAACCATCCCTGCATGCCTGGGATGAAGCCTACTTGATCATGGTGGATGATTGTTTTGATGTGCTCTTGGATTCGGTTTGCCAGAATTTTATTGAGTATTTTTTGCGTCGACATTCATAAGGGAAATTGGTCTGAAGTTCTCTTTCTTTGTTGGGTCTTTGTGTGGTTTAGGTATAAGAGTAATTGTGGCTTCATAGAAGGAATTCGGTAGTGCTCGATCTGTTTCAATTTTGTGGAATAGTTTGGATAATATTGGTACGAGGTCTTCTATGAAGGTCTGATAGAATTCTGCACTAAACCCGTCTGGACCTGGGCTCTTTTTGGTTGGGAGACCTTTAATGACTTCTTCTATTTCCTTAGGAGTTATGGGGTTGTTTAACTGGTTTATCTGTTCCTGATTTAACTTCGGTACCTGGTATCTGTCTAGGAAATTGTCCATTTCCTGCAGATTGTCAAGTTTTGTTGAATATAGGCTTTTATAGTAAGATCTGATGATTTTTTGAATTTCCTCTGAATCTGTAGTTATGTCTCCCTTTTCATTTCTGATTTTGTTAATTTGGACACACTCTCTGTGTCCTCTCGTTAGTCTGGCCAAGGGTTTATCTATCTTGTTGATTTTCTCAAAGAACCAACTTTTGGTTCTGTTGATTCTTTCTATGGTCCTTTTTGTTTCTACTTGGTTGATTTCAGCTCTGAGTTTGATTATTTCCTGCCTTCTACTCCTCCTGGGTGTATTTGCTTCCTTTTGTTCTAGAGCTTTTAGGTGTGCTGTCAAGCTGCTGACATATGCTCTTTCCTGTTTCTTTCTGCAGGCACTCAGCGCTATGAGTTTTCCTCTTAGCACAGCTTTCATTGTGTCCCATAAGTTTGGGTATGTTGTATCTTCATTTTCATTAAATTCTAAAAAGTCTTTAATTTCTTTCTTTATTTCTTCCTTGACCAGGTTATCATTGAGTAGAGCATTGTTCAATTTCCACGTATATGTGGGCATTCTTCCCTTATTGTTATTGAAGACCAGTTTTAGGCCGTGGTGGTCCGATAGCACGCATGGGATTATTTCTATCTTTCTGTACCTGTTGAGGCCCGTTTTTTGACCAATTATATGGTCAATTTTGGAGAAAGTACCATGAGGAGCTGAGAAGAATGTATATCCTTTTGCTTTAGGGTAGAACGTTCTATAAATATCCGTTAAGTCCATTTGGCTCATGAGTTCTCTTAGTCTGTCTACGTCTCTGTTTAATTTCTGTTTCCATGATCTGTCCATTGATGAGAGTGGGGTGTTGAAATCTCCTACTATTATTGTGTGAGGTGCAATGTGTGTTTTGAGCTTTAGTATGGTTTCTTTTACGTATGTAGGTGCCCTTGTATTTGGGGCATAGATATTTAGGATTGAGAGTTCATCTTGGTGGATTTTTCCTTTGATGAATATGAAGTGTCCTTCCTTATCTTTTTTGATGACTTTTAGTTGAAAATTGATTTTATCTGATATTAGAATGGCTACTCCAGCTTGCTTCTTCTGACCATTTGCTTGGAAAGTCGTTTTCCAGCCTTTCACTCTGAGGTAGTGTCTGTCTTTGTCTCTGAGGTGTGTTTCCTGTAGGCAGCAGAATGCAGGGTCCTCGTTCGATCCAGTTTGTTAATCTATGTCTTTTTATTGGGGAGTTGAGGCCATTGATGTTGAGAGATATTAGGAATAGTGATTATTGCTTCGGTTGTATTCATATTTAGATGTGAGGTTATGTTTGTGTGCTTTTCTTCTCTTTGTTTTGTTGCCAAGATGATTAGTTTCTTGCTTCTTCTAGGGTATAGCTTGCCTCCTTATGTTGGGCTTTACCATTTATTATCCTTTGTAGTGCTGGATTTGTAGAAAGATATTGTGTAAATTTGGTTTTGTCATGGAATATCTTGGTTTCTCCATCTATGTTGATTGAGAGTTTTGCAGGATACAGTAACCTGGGCTGGCATTTGTGTTCTCTTAGGGTCTGTATGACATCAGTCCAGGATCTTCTGGCCTTCATAGTTTCTGGCGAAAAGTCTGGTGTGATTCTGATAGGTCTGCCTTTATATGTTACTTGACCTTTTTCCCTTACTGCTTTTAATATTCTTTCTTTATTTTTGCGTTTGGTGTTTTGACTATTATGTGATTTGGAGGTGTTTCTTTTCTGGTCCAATCTATTTGGAGTTCTGTGGGCTTCTTGTATACCTATGGGTATCTCTTTTTTTCAGTTAGGGAAGTTTTTCTTCTATGATTTTGTTGAAGATATTTACTGGTCCTTTGAGCTGGGAGTCTTCACTCTCTTCTATACCTATTATCCTTAGGTTTGATCTTCTCATTGAGTCCTGGATTTCCTGTATGTTTTGGACCAATGCTTTTTCCGCTTTTACATTATCTTTGACAGTTGAGTCAATGATTTCTATGGAATCTTCTGCTCCTGAGATCCTCTCTTCCATCTCTTGTATTCTGTTGGTGAAGCTTGTATCTACAGCTCCTTGTCTCTTCTTTTGGTTTTCTATATCCAGGGTTGTTTCCATGTGTTCTTTCTTGATTGCTTCTATTTCCATTTTTAATTCCTTCAACTGTTTGATTGTCTTTTCCTGGAATTCTTTCAGGGATTTTTGTGTCTCCTCTCTATGGGCTTCTACTTGTTTATTTATGTTTTCCTGGAATTCTTTTAGGGATTTTTGTGACTCCTCTCTATGGGCTTCTACTTGTTTATTTATATTTTCCTGGAATTCTTTTAGGAATTTTTGCGATTCCTCTCTGTAGGCTTCTACTTGTTTATTTATGTTTTCCTGTGTTTCTCTAAGGGAGTTCTTCATGTCTTTCTTGAAGTCCTCCAACATCATGATCAAATATGATTTTGAAACTAGATCTTGCTTTTCTGGTGTGTTTGGATATTCCGTGTTTGCTTTGGTGGGAGAATTGGGCTCCGATGATGCCATGTAGTCTTGGTTTCTGTTGCTTGGGTTCCTGCGCTTGCCTCTCGCCATCAGATTATCTCTAGTGTTACTTTGTTCTGCTATTTCTGACAGTGGCTAGAGTGTCTTATAAGCCTGTGTTTCAGGAGTGCTGTAGACCTGTTTTCCTGTTTTCTTTCAGCCAGTTATGGGGACAGAGTGTTCTGCTTTTGGGCGCGTAGTTTTTCTTCTCTACAGGTCTTCAGCTGTTCCTGTGAGCCTGTGTCTTGAGTTCACCAGGCAAGTCGTTTGTAGCAGAAAAGTTTGTCTTACCTGTGGTCCCCAGGCTCAAGTTTGCTAGTGGGGTGTTGCCTATGAGCTCTCCACGGCCTCAGCAGCCAGGAAGATCTGCGCCGCCCCTTCCGGGAGGTTCCGTGCACCAGGGTTCCAGATAGCTTTTGTTTTCCTCTGGGGTCAGTACTGTGTGCAGCGTGCAGTCTCTTCTGGTTTCCCAGGCGTGTCCGCCTCTCTGAAGGTTTAGCTCTCCCTCCCACGGGATTTGGGTGCAGAGAACTGTTTATCCGGTCGGTCCCTTCAGGTGCGGTGTCTCAGACGCAGTGGACCTGCTGCTCCTGGGCCCCTCCTCTCACGGGTACCCAGAGGCCGATACAGTTTCCTCCTGGGCCAGGGATGTGGGCAGAGATGGGCGGCGTTGGTGGTCTCCTCCGCTCTGCTGCCTCAGGAGTGCCCGCCCGACCAGGCGGCCAGAACTCCCCTCCGGGGGGCCTGGGAGCAGAGAGCTGCTGAAGGCAGGGATCCTCCGCTGGTCCGGGACTCTTGTGCTTTTATTTTTAACTACAAAAAAACCACTTCTACCAGCTGTATGTTTATGGTTGTAAGAAAATATACAAGAACATATATTCTCATAGATTTTATTTCTAAAGAAAACTGACTATTCCTCTGTAGACATTAATGGCCAAAAGCTTCCTTGTTAGGGATGAAACTTAATGATTCTCTTCCATAACCATATTGTGATTTGGGCTGGAATTAGCTTCTGTTGTTCAGCTTACAATTACAACAGTCAAGTTCATTCATACAATTAATTCCCTTGTGAGTTCTAGCAAATGCTATTTAGATACAGATAACCCCTACTTCTGGTTCTTAGGGGAAGTAGGGAGAGGGAGGGATATAGAAAGGTGAAAGAAGGGTGAGGATAATAGCGGGGCAGGATCAGGTGTGGGAGTAGACAGCAAAGAAGTTCAGAGGGTCAGAAACTTGATCAGAGGTATGTAGCAATGGAGGATGAGGAACTGGGGGTAGCCACTGGAAAGTCCCATATGCCAGAGAAGCAAAAGGTTCTCAGGACACAACAGGGATGAAATTAACCAAAATACTCAATGTAGAAGATAAGGTTCTAACCGTAAAGACCATATACAGTGGATAGGCAAGGCCCCAGTTGAGAAATGGGGCCACCCACCCATCTCAAAAATTTTAATTTTTAAATTCCTGTTTAAAAAACATACAGGGTCTGAGTGGAATGGAGACTGAAGGAAAGGCCATCCAGAGTACTCCACCTAATGATCCATCCCATCAGCAGAAACCAAACCCAGACCCTATGGATGATGCATAAAAGAACTTGCTAACAGAAGACTGGTACAGTGGTACCCTGAGAGGATCGTCCCGAGCCTGAGCAATACAGATGCCTAGTACTCTGACTGAATACTAGGACTCCAAGGGAAGAGTTAGGGGAAGGACTGAAGGAGCTGAAGGGGATTGCAACCCTTTAGAAAGACAATAACACCAACTAACCAGACCCTGAGAGCTCCCAGGGACTAAATCATCAAGCAAACAATTCACCTGGAAGTACCCCGTGATTCCAGCTGCATATATAGCAGAGGACTGCCTTATCTGGCACCTATGCAAGGGGAGGCCTTTGGTCCTATGGAGGCTTGATGCCTCAACAAAGGGGGATGCTAGGCTGGTGAGGTTAAAGTGGATTGGTGAGGAGAGTACCGTCATATAGGCAAGGGATGGGAGAAGGGATAGGGGACTTTCAAAAGGGAAACCAGAAAGGGTACAACATTTCAAATGTAAACAATTAAAATAACCAATTAAAGTATGGAAAATTTAAAAAGTTAATCTGGCTTACTATTTAGCAATGAATCCTGATCCTTGGTAAGAGGGCATGATCCTATTTCTAATTTAGAGCCAAACATTCTACAGTCTCTTATTCACTTCCTACTGACCATGGTCCTTTGCTAATCACCATGCACTCCCAAGAGACACTCAACTGACTTGAGGCTCAAGCAACATTATGGAAATGTGGACAGTATGGAAAAGCCAGAGCATAGTATGGTATGTTATTGAGAGATATCCTTTGTGTGGTAAAGTGATGTTATGGATTTGAGTGATGTTATGGATTATTTTCTGGATTGAGAAATGCACCAATCTTTGGGTATAAAATAAAATGTTGAGGCAAGTTTATTACCCTGTCCATTTAGACAATATTAGTATTCATTTGTGGGAATGAGCTAGCCAGAGGGTTTTGGCCCCTTTAATGTGACAGTGCGTGTTGTAATTTGTTCTGTGTTACTTGAATCCAATATGAAAGTGTTTGTTTATGCACAGGATAATCTTATTTCTACTAAACCTGTGGGCATTATTTTCCCAGACCACACATTACCCACATTTGTATGATTCACAGCTGGTTTAAATTATTGGCTACTTTTTAAAAAAATAACCACTAAAAAACTATCTATATAAGTCAGTGATTTTCAGACTTATAAATAACATACTACTTTAAAATTTCTATATTTTATACATATTCTTTTATTATTTAAACATTTAACACTTATATGCAATAAAATGGATTTGTTTTCTACTCTAAAAAGCTCCCCCCTCCTCTTCTTTCTAGGATGAAACATTTCTTCTTTTTTTTTTTTTTTTTTTTTTTTTTTTTTTTTTTTTTCGTGTGTCAAGCCAGGAGAGGAAGAGGGGGGGAGAGAGAGAGAGAGAGAGAGAGAGAGAGAGAGAGAGAGAGAGAGAGAGAGAGAGAGAAACATTTCTTCTTAATAGTTACTTTTCACAGTCCTACATTCTTGTATGTTTTGTGTGCCCCACCCTTTTAAAGTAGAATTACTTGTATAACTTGACATGTAAATCATTTATTAGAACATGGAAAAGATATCTGTGCCTATGACATTAAAGAAAGTGACATCTCTCAAGGAGTAGAGTGTCTGCTGCATGTTTTCCATTCTATGACGAATTAATGATATGCCCATTTTATTTTGCTTTTGTGCAGTTAACCAAAGTTCTAGTGAAAACATGGTTGCAATGGCCATGTCACATCTGAAATATATCACTCTATAACACTTTCCCATTTTCTGGGTTTTTCATACTTTCTTTCCACACATCCATAATATTGCTTGAGCCTCAAGGACCGATGTCTCATTTATGGTATAGTACTCTACTATGCATCATTTTGGCCCATTATTGGTCTCTGAATTAACTGGTATCTTATCAAGCACTTCATTTAACATATTTATTACTGATACTGAAGATCATAGGTTGATATAATAATTGCTAATTTCTAAATGTGTATGACTATAAAATTGTGATTCAATATATTTACTGATGCTTAATTATAACTTATAAATACAAAGACTATTTCTATCTTGGGGCCTTTCACCCTTTCCCTACACTTTTAATCTTGCATTTTTAGTTTCATCCAAACAATCTCATAATCCTTTCAGCTGTAATGTACCCAAAGATATTTGGAAAAAAAATTTAACAGGGAGAAAGTAGTTTATAGATGGCAAATATTCATTGAAAGCAGAGTCAGTTCTCAGGCATTTGTGTGGTCTCATTTTCAGCACAGCCAGGCCTACAAGCAAGCAACCATGTTTAAGGGACCTGCAGTTGGCATTTATCTTTGCACCACCTACAACAGTGTGGGTGTCTTCCAGCAGGGAAAGTTGGAAACTAGGGTAACTGCACCATGCCAAGCTATGTTGCTTTCACCAACACAAAGTGATGAATTGAGGATGCAGTCAAGAATCAGGTTGCGACCAAAGTTTTTGATGGCAAATATCTGATCATAGTTTCGATGATGCTGTTGTTCAGTCTGACATGAAGCACTGGCCCTTCATGGTGGTGAATGATGCAGGCAGGCCCGAGGTCCAAGTTGAATACAAAGGGGAGACAAAAAGTTTCTTCCCAGAGGAAGTGTCCTCAATGGTTCTGACAAAGATGAAGCAAACTGAAGAAGCTTACATAGGAACTACTGTTACCAATGCTGTGGTCACAGTGCCAGCTTCCTTCAATGACTCTCAGTGGTGGGCAACAGAAGATTGCTGGTTGCAATGTACTTCAAATTATCAGTGAACCATCTGTTGCGACTACTGCTTATGGCTTAGATAAGAAGGTCAGAGATAAAAGGCATATGCTGTTTTTTGACTTCGGAGGAGGCACTTTTGACGTTTCCATCCTCAGTATTGAGGATGGAATTTTTTAAATCAAAACAACAGCTCCACCTATGTGGGTGGAGTAGATTTTGACAACCGAATGGTCAACCACTTCACTGCTAAGATTAAGCAAAAACACAGCATCAGTGAGAACAAGAGTTGTCTCTGCACTGCCTGTGAGCAGACCAAGAACATCCTCTCCTCCAGCACCAAGGCCAGTATTGAGATTGATTCTCTTTATGAGGGAATTGAGTTCTATACTTCCATTACCCATGCTCAATTTAATAAATTGGATGGTGACCTTTTCCAAGATCCACTGGACCACGTGGAGAAGGACCTTAGAGATGCCAAACTAGACAAGTCACAGATCCATAATTTAGTCCTGGTGGGTTGATCTACCAGAATCCCTGAGATGAAACTCCTTCAAGACTTCTTCAATGGAAAAGAACTGAATAAGAACATTAACCCCAATGAAGCTGTTCCCTAGGGTGCAGCTGTCCAGGCAGCCTTTCTATCTAGAGACAAGGATGAGTATTTGCTGCTCTTGGCTGTCACTCCTCTTTCCCATGGTGTTGAAATGCTGGTGGAGCCATGACTGTACTCATCAAGCACAATACCACCATTCTCATCAAGCTGATCCAGACTTTCACCAGCTACTCTGACAACCAGCCAGGTGTACTCATCCAGGTTTTCAAAGGTGAAAGGGCCATGACCAGTGACAACAATCTGCTTGAAAGTTTGAGCTCAGAGGCATACCTCCTGCACCCAGTGGGGTTCCTAAGATGGAGGTTACTTTTGACATTGATGCCAATGGCATCCTCAATGTTTCTGCTGTAGATAAGAGCACAGGAAAGGAGAAAAAGGTCACCGTCACCAATGACAAAGGCCACTTGAGGAAGCAGGATATCAAGAGCAAGTACAAAGCTAAGAATGAGAAGCAGAGAGACAAAGTTTCCTCTAAGAATTCACTGGAGTCTTGTGGCTTCAACTGGAAAGCAACTGTTGAAAATGAGAAACTTCAAGGCAAGCTCAATGATGAGGACAAACAGAAGATTCTTGGCAAGTGCAATGAAATCATCAGCTTGCTGGAAAGGAACCAGACTGCAGAGAAGGAAGAATTTGAGCATCAGCAGAAAGAACTGGAGAACGTCTGCAACCCTATCATTACCAAGCTGTACAAGAGTAATGGTGGCATGCCTGGAGGAATGCCTGGTGGTTTCCCTGATGGAGGAGCACCTCCATCTGGTGGTGCTTCTTCAGACCCCACCATTGAAGAGTTGGATTGAGTCAGTCCTAGTAGAGGGTATAGCATTGTTCCACAGGGACACAAAACAAGTAACAGAATAACAAAAACTATTTAAATTGAAAAAGTATGCCAAAGACTTGATATATATTTTTCTCAGACAATTATCAAGGTTGATCTCACAAGATTTAGTTTGGGTCCCTTTCTAACATTTTATTTTACCTTATCTTATTTTATTTTACATTCTATTTCTTAAATTATTTACTTACTCATTTTGCATTCCAATAGCAATCATTCTTCCTACTCTCCACCTAGTCCCACCCTCACACTCCTCTCTCCCATTCCCCTGTTCCCTTTTCTCTGAGAAGTGAAGGCCTCCATGGGTACCAACCTGCCCTGCATATCAAATTACTGCAGGACTAAGCAATCTTCTCCCTCTGGTGAAGAACTCAAGAAAGTTCTAGAAAGACCTAATATATATGGACTATAATGTTGATAAGAAAATGCACTAAACGTTTTAGCAAGGATGTCCATGCTATAGCCACATGGTTCTAGAAACTGAAATATATTTCATATATCTTTACATACACACATATTACATACATACATATATCTTTTCTGGTGATAGAGGAAAAAAGAAAACAATAACAGTACTTCATATTACTATCAACTCTGAAATATATTACAGATATTTTAATCATGCTGAGTGAGAAACATATGTTCTGTATTAATATCAGGGAAATTTCAACTGTTCAACATATGTAATGCTGTATTAAATTGGGTGATGACTAAAGTAAACTAATCCACAAATCTTTTTCTCATAACCAGAATATTTCAAATATCCCAGGAAGTGCTATAAAACAGATTTCAGGTTTCAACATAATTTACTTAAATATGAAAATTTATTTGTTGATTATAGAACTAAGTGAGAAAAAAATTATTTCTTTTTTCCTCTTGTATAAGTGTCAGGGCAAATTATGGAGTGTGAAAAAGAATTACATTCAAGACTGAGGATTTTACCACAAAATACCACAAAGTAAATAATAACCAAAAATGAAAGCACTAGACAGGTTGCTGTTAGGATTTCACGCACAGAAAACCAGTGTTTGTGCAATTTGCTGGAGAACGCTCCTTCAATTTTGTGACTTTTGTGCTATTTTACAGAGAATCTGGGGGAGTGAAGGTTTAGGATGAAGGTACTCATCAAAAATGTTTAATAAATAACACAACAAATCTGAAAAACTGAAGCTTTAGGAAAGTCAATACTCTTTGAACTCTATATAGAGGAAAACCAAGGGAAGAAAAGTCACAGTTTCTCAGAGTCTTAACGCACCCTTGACATTACTGCATTTACTTTTTGCCAAGCACCATACAACTCAAATATCTTTATATATACATGAGCCCAATAACACTGTTTTTATGTACCCTACAATAAATCAAAAGAAAGCAGTATTCAGAATGGTAGAGGTAGCCACCCTGTTGATGGCTATGGAAGTATGGCATATACGTTTGTGATTGAATGAATGGAAGGAAGGATTACTATCTCAATCCCAAGAGTATAGGTGTAGAACGGTAAGAACTACAGGATCACACTCATATGTCCAAGATGATGTAATGGAAATGGAGAGCACAATGTTGTTTATAACAGCTATAGAAAGCAGGGTGTGATGGTGTGATGAATGGTTTATTAGTGGAAAATTAGAGTGCAATGAGTGTCAGATGTTCTGATTTCTTTTTGAAGAAAAGGATAACTATAAAAAATATATTTACTATACATTTCAAAGGAGAGATTTTTAATATTTTCAGCATAAACCTATGATTAATGTATACAAACATGCTTTGGGATATCATATCTATGTAAAAATCTCCACTCCTCTATGTAGGCATTAAAATAAATAATTAGTTTAAAAAGAGTAAAAGGGGGAAATGTGTGTAATAAGGTATGATGTCACAAGCAAATTGTCTCCATATTGAAATTGTACAGAAAATGTTCTAGAATTATTGAAATAGCAATCTGCAAATATATAGTACAGTGAAAAAAATAAAAGGAGAATGGAAAAATGTGATTCTTTGAGGCGATGGATATCATTCCATTGCTGGCATGGGGTGTTTTTCATATATAAGATAATATCATCCTTAAGGCTTTATTATCTTCACCCTGAATTACCATGAAAGTGAATAATTCAGTAAATTATGTAGTAAGTTAAACTGAATATATTTTTCATTGCTGCTAAGGTATCTATTTGATATTTGTGTAATCATTACATTATTAATTCAACTGTAAAATTTGTTTCTTGGAATCTAAAGTCTTGTTTTAGAGTGAAAAATTGGTATTTTATACCTGCAATAGATCTTAAAAGGATGAAATTCCCCACAGAAATGCCAATGCACAATGCACAATGCAAATAGCTAATGAGATTTAGAGGTGGAACAGGTTTAAGGAAAAACGAGTAATAGGTCATGATATCAGAAGAGAGTTGAAGAATAGTTTAATCTCAAAAGTATATATCAAATAAAAGAAAAAATTTAAAGGCAAACTAATTTTGCACTTTAATTTTACTTTTGAAATGATCTGTGTTTTAGTTTATTCAGTTTTTATTATCATGGTGTTGTTAGACAAATATATAATTTGTCATGATGATATTATGATTATTTATTTTCATTAAGAAGCACACAATGCCTCAACCCAACCCAACATACACACATGCGTACACACACACACACACACACACACACACACACACACACACACACACTTACCGGCAAGTAAGGAATACAGAGAACAGGTGAAATAACTATCTCCGGGAACAAGCACACCAATTGGTTATAGAATATTAAATGGTCAGCCTTGAGAAAGTGCATAGAACTAACATTATACAGACTGAGATTAAATTATGTATTAATATATGCATATAACAGCAATGAATACAAATAGACTCACAAAGAGAAAATATACCTCAAAACATAAAATAATTTTGAATGAATAAAATTTTAACAAAATGAATTTTAGCTGATAGTTGAAACATAAATGCTATTCCTATTCGTGAGCTAAAGTGATATTTCAATGCATGTGTATATGTGATAGAGGATTTTAACTATATTTACACTACTGCATCTCTTTTTGCTACTGACACATGATCCAATAGAGATCATGAGGCAAGGGATAGAGTCAGGTTAGTTGTCAATATTATGATAGTCACACAGTAACAAGGTGTGTCTTGCGTAATATTTTATTACCATCATGTGAATATTTAAAGATGACCATTTATATTATATTTTTAATAACTCTTTTTGTTAGAAAATATTTATTTTTATCCAATGAAAGAGGCTCCAAGAATTCTAAGCTAATTTTAACCTCAGCATCTCCATTAAGATACATGGGTTGTCTGTACACCTTCCAGAGCTTTGATACAACCATACCTTAAGAACGTACCAAAACCATCATTTTGGTATCTTCAAAAAGAACTAAAATTTCTTTATTCCTTTTCTTTCCATTTTACTATGTTTTTAATTTCAAACACACCATGGTGTTAGCTTTCTTAGCTTTTCTGAATGCAATTGAGATGCAATTGCTTCTGCAGGCACACACAACTTTCACCCTGAACGTGTCTTCTCCCTCTGCCATTAGAGCAGACTTTCATAATTCCTTTCTGTTTTTTTCTAACTTTTACCTCTCATATATATTGCTGCCTAAATTACTCTTTCAAAAGAGAAAGGAATGGATATATTTTCTATAAATAATTCAAAACTATTTTCCTAATTTAAAATGGCATCTAACCACTATTCTGTTCCTCCTTGTGAATGATCTTTTGAGGGATCAATCTTTTTAAACAAAACTTTGGAAATTAAAAGAAATCATCCCATCTCCTGCTTAAACACTTGGTAATATGGGAGGTATGTTTCAGGAAATTAGCTCTGCCCCCATTACCATCAATTATTTTCCCCCACCTCCATTTCTTTTTCCCTTCTCCTCCCTCCCTTCCACCAGCCCCCCCCGTGTGTGTGTGTGTGTGTGTGTGTGTGTGTGTGTGTGTGTGTGTATGTGCATGCATACACACATGTGTACATGTGTTTTGGTTGGTTCAGAAGGTTCGTTCTTATCCAACTGAAATTCATTTATCATAACTATGTGAAATCCACACTACTCTAGTTTCTCTTTATCCGTTCACCGGTCGGTCTGAGCTTTGTACTGTATAAATGATGTATTTAAACAGATCATCACAGACCCTCTGTAGTATAAATCCTATATCCTTCCAAGATTCCAGTTAGCCTAGCATTTGCAGTCCTAGCTGTATCTCTATAATCACATTGTGAAATTCTTCTTTATATTTCTAAATTTTAAATATATTACTTGCCCAAAAGTCACACACACAACAGAAAACACATGCTCACGAAGGGACATATACACAGAGAGAAATAGAGAGAGAGAAAAAGAGAGTGAGAGAGTGAGAGAGAGAGCATAAATTATATTCTTCAACATGTCTTGATTTCCAGAGATTATTGTATTTCGTTTTAGAGAATTTGTTATCTGTTGTCCTTTGCATGATCCCTATCTTTGGTAGTGAGCAAGGCAAGCTTCTAAGGATTGGAAATGTGAAATTAAATAACGCTAATTTGACAAAGCACCTGATTAAAAGGATTAAATAATTAAATAAAAATGATTTTTACAGAATTTTAACATTTGTTATAGATAACACATACAATTATACACTTTTATCAGTATGGCTTATTAACTTAAGAATCATATTTACAGTGGAAAACCTAATTATAGGTACAAATAGATCCTTAAAATAAATATATGAGAAAAGAAAAATATTACCAGAATTATTTCCCAAAAAGTAGAGGAAATAAAGTTTTCTAAATATATTTTATGAAGTAAAATTCTCCCTATATGCCTTTGATGCTCATTAGCTTGCATGTGGCTTCAGGCAATAATATTTCAACTGATTTACTAACACAAACCATCTGTTCTTTGTCATTTTATTTATTGATGAGAGTGCTCAAATAAATACTACTCTCAACATCATATTCTGAGCTCTCTGTGTAGTTACTTCTTCATACCATTGTCTTTGTTGTCATTTAATTATTTTCCTTTCTCAGAAACTGTCATACATTCTCTAAGATAGAAATGAGCAATACAATAACATATGTAAACGTTCCATGTTTTCAGATCCTAAACAGTAATTTAAATCACATTTGTATTCCATGACTTCTTCTCCATAGAGAGAAGCACATTCTATCTTAGTTCTGAAGATGCTTTCTTCAAACTTGTCGACTTTAAATTCCTAGAATATTCTTTAGATTTGTTGAAGGTCTGTATTTGAAAAAGTAAGAAACTAATATAATTTCAACTGACCCAAAAGAAGATAGCCACAAAAGCATGATTCCACCTCAAACAATAAAAATAACAGAAAACAGCAATCATTGGTACCTAATATCTCTCAACATCAATGAACTCAATTCCCCAATAAAAAGACATAAACTAGCAGACTAGATAGGTAAAGAGGACCCAACATTTTGCTGCATACAGGAAAAAGCACCTCAGTGACACAGAGAGAAACTACATCAGAGCAAAAGGCTAGAAAATAATTTTCCAAGCAAATGGTCCCAAGAAACAAGCTAGAGTAGCTATTCTAATATCGAATAAAATTAGATTTCCACTAAACATTATCAAAAATGATAAGGAGGGACACTTCATATTCACTAAAGAAAAAATTCATCAACACGAACTCTCAATCCTGAATATTTATGTTCCAAATTCAAGGGTAACTACGTTTATGAAAGAAACCTTATTAAAGGTCAAAGCACACACTGCATCTCACACAATAATAGTGAGAGACTTCAATAACCCACTCTCGACAATAGCCTGATCATGGAAACAGAAATTAAACAGAACACAGAGCACTAACTTAAGTTATGAACCAACGGGATCTAACAGATATTTATAGAATGTTTAATCCTATAACAACAGCAAAATAGTATAAATTATTCTGGGTACCTCAAGGTACCGTCTCCAAAATTGACCATACAATCAGTCACAAAACATCCCTCAACAGATACAAGAAGATTGAAATTATTCCATGCATCCTATCAGACCAGGAAAGACTAAGACTGGACTTCAATAACAAAACAAAAGAAAGCCCACATACACATGAACTGTTGTTGAAAAAATTTGTAGATTCCAAATAATAAATCATGGAAGGAAAGACCACATTCAGCTATCTTTTTAAATCAGGCATATTCAGTTTTAATTTACTAAGCTCACCTTAAAGTAGGCACATAAAACACACAAATATGTATAAATTTAGATAAAGGTAACTAAAATGTTCATTTCATACTGTTGCTAAAAATAAAATAATAGAGTGAACCATCCTTGAGGATAGTGTTCTTTTAAAAATTCAAATTTAGTATTTAGAATTTAGTATTCTAAAAAATTCAAATATATCTTTTTAATCAGTTAAGATGGGGATCAGCTTGTTATATGTAATAAAGTCACCGATGACTTGTAGGTCTTGTTGACCTGTAACACTGTAGGTCACAACATTCAATTGAGATTTTGTTTAAGCTGTTTCTGGATATTTCAAATACTACTTGTCTTTTTGCTTGTTTTCTTTATTTCTGTTGTTATTTTAAATTTAATTTGAAATAAATATCTGCCAAGAGTAAAAAAATAAAAAAATTATCAAAAACTGAATCAAAAAACACATCAAAATGATCATCAATCATGATCAAGTAGGCTTCCCCCCAGGGATGCAGTGATGGTTCAATAAACAGAAATCCATCAATGTAATCCACTATATAAACAAATTCAAAGTGGGGGGGCATGATCATCTCAGTAGATGCTGAGAAAGCCTTTGACAAAATTTAATACCCCTTCATGAAAAAAATCTTGGAATGATTAGTAATTCAAGGTCCATACCTAAACATAGGAAAAGCAATATACAACAAACCAGTAACCAACATTAAACTAAATGGGAAGAAACCTGAAACAATCTCACTAAAATCAGGGCCTAGACAAGGCTGCCCACTCTCTGCTTACATATTCAATAAAGTACTCAAAGTCCTAGTCAGAGCAATCAGACAACAAAAGGAGGTCAAAGGGATACAAATTGGAAGGGAAGAAATCAAAATATCACTATTAGCAGATGAAATGATAGTAAACTTAAGTGACCGTAACAGTTCCACCACAGAACTACTAAGCCTGATAAACAACTTTGTTAAAGTGGCTGGGTATAAAATTAATGCAAACAAATCAGTAGCTTTCCTCTTCTCAAAGGATAAAGTGCATGAGAATGAAATTAAGGAAATGACACACAAAACAATAATGACAAATAATATAAAACACTTCCCTGTGACTCTAACCAAGCAAGTGAAATTTCTATATAATAAGAACTTCAAGTCTCTGAAGAAAAGATTGAAAAAGATCTTAGAAGATGGAAAGATCTCCCATGCTCATGGATTAGCAGGATTAATATTGTAAAACTGGCCTCCTTGCCAAAACCAATCTACACATTCAAAATTCCAAGTCAAGTTTTCATAGAGTTAGTAAGAGCAACTTGAAATTCACTTGGAAAAACAAAACACTCACTATATCAAAAACTATCCACAATAATAAAAGAACTTCTGGGAGAATAAACATCCCTGACCAAAAGCTGTATTACAGATCAATATTGATAAAACCTGATTGGTATTCATACAGAGCCAGGCAGGTAGATCAATGGAATAAAATTGAACACCCAGAAATGAACCCACACATCTATGATCACTTGTTCCTTAACAAAGAAAAATATAGTATTTTCAGCAAATGGTGCTCATTCAAGTGGAGGTCAGCTTGTAAAAGAATGCATATTGATCCATCCTAATCACCCTGCACAAACAAAGTAGTTCCCGGACCTCCACATCTAACCAGATATACTCAAACTAAAAGAAAAAAAAAAACAGGTGGGAAAGAGCTTCAAATACATGCACCCTGAGGAAATTTTCCAGAACAAAACACCAATGGCTTATGCTCTAAGTTCAAGAATCGACAAATAGGATCACATAAAATTTCAAAGCTTATGTAAGGCAAATGCTACTGTCATTATGACAAAATGACAACCGACAGAATGGAAAATATTTATCAATCTCACACCCAATTGAGGGCTAATATCCAATATATAAAAAGTACTCATGAAAGTTAGACTCCAGAGAATCAAGTAATCCTATCAAAATTGATATACAGAGCTTAAACAAAAATTCTCAGCTGAAGAATAACAAAGGACTGAGAAGTAACTAAAGAAATGTTTAACATCCTTAGTCATCAGGGAAGTACAAATCAAAACAACCCTGAGATTCCACCTCACACCAGTGAGAATGGCTAAGATCAAATCTCAGGTAGCAATAAATTCTGTCTAGGATGTGGAGAAACAGAACACTTCTCCATTGTTGGTGGCATTGAAAGCTGGTACAACCACTCTGGAAATCAGTCTGGAGGTTCCTCAGAAAATTAGACATAGTACTATGTGAGGACCCAGATACACCATCCTGGACATATGCCCCAAAGACTCTGCAATGTATAACAAGGACACCTGCTCTACTTATTTATAATAGCTAGAAGGAAAAAAAACTTAGATGTCCCTCAATTGAGGAATGGATACAGAACATATGGTACATCTACACAATGGAACACTGCTCAGCTATTAAAAACAATGACTTCATGAAATTCATAGGCAAATGGATGGAACTGGAAGATATCATCCTGAGTGAGGTAACCCATTCACAAAAACAAAAACAAAAACAACACAAAAGAAACCCACATGCAGGTTATGCCCTCACTGACAAATGGATATTATCCCAAAAGCTCCAATTACCCAAGTTACAACCCACAGACAACATGAAGCTCAAGAAGGATGATCAAAGTGCAGATGCTTCAGTCCTTCTTAGAAGGGGTTACAAAAAATATATATAGGAGGAAATATGGAGACAAAGTTTGGAGCAGACACTGAAGGAAAGGCCATTCAGATACTGCCCTACCTGGGGATACAGCCCATCTACATACAGCCACCAAACACAGACAATATTGCTGTTACCAAGAAAAGCATGCCAATAAGAACCTGATAGAGGTGTTCCTGAGAGGCTCTGCCAGGAAATACATAGGTGGAACCAGGCACCCAATCATTGAACTAAGAATAGTATCCCCATAAGTTCAACAATATTGATTTCCAAGGGACTAAACCACTGTTTAAAGAGTACACATTGACAGACCCATGCCTCCAGTTGCATATGTAGCAGAGGATGGGCCTTGTTGGGCACCAAAGGGAGGAGAAGGCCTTGGTCCTGCCAAAGCTCGACTCCCCAATGTAGGGTAATGTCAGTGTGGGGAGACAGGAAGGGGTGGTTGGATATGTGGGGGAGCACATTCATAGAATAAAGCAGGAGGGTGGCTTGGGAAGAGAGTATATCGATAGGAGACCAGAAAAGGGGATATTATTTGGAATTTAAATTAAATAATATCAAAAAATAAAAAATAGGCAAAAATAAGAATTTCTTCTATTTATTTTTGATTCCTTTTCCCTTCATTTTATCTTCTTAATAACATGACATATTTAACATAATAATACTATGTGATATTTTGGACACTGGAATATCTTTTCTTGGACTAAGACATATTTTAATTTATCCCAATAGTTATACAGTTGAAATTATCAATTGCCAAAATTTTTCTCAGAAATCTGTTCTCTTTGCCAACAGAGCTAACACCCCACAATATTTTGTATTAATTGTTCCTCTTGCACCTTTGCCATTCTGACATAGTAAACTAAAAAAAAAAAAACATGTAAATCTGTAGTTCAGAAAAATAAATATAATTAATAATTTCTTGCATAGTTTAGGATCCTTCAAAAGTTTCTTGAAATCTTTCTACCATTAGCTTTTGAAGGAAATAAACATTTTAGCATTGGGACCCAATGTATTGGTGTCCATTCATAAAAGACAGTCACAAAATCATTTTCACTGGGGAGGAAAGAATAAGAATTATCAATAAATATGGTAGGGAATTTTCTGTGGGGATTCCCAACTAAATCTGAGTTTTTCTCAATGTAGTATGAGGAATTACTGAAAAATTTGCCTCAGTGAATATCTTTGTGTCAGGAGATTAAAATTTTAAAACTTTAGTGGCTGGTTATTTGTATTACCAACTTATCTTTAATATTTTACCACAGTAACCTAGCATGGATATCTTCTTTTTGGTTAGTTGTAATTAGATTGCTTTCTTGCTTTTTACAGGATGTAGTTTCCTTCCTTGTTTTGAATTTTTTTTGTTTATGATCCTTTGTAGGGCTGAATTTGTGGAAAGATATTGTTTAAATTTGCTTTTGTCATGGACTATCTTGGTTTCTCCCTCTATGTTAATTGAAAGTTTTGCTGGATATAGTAGCCTGGGCTGGCATTTGTGTTTTCTTAGGGTCTGTGACATCTGCCCAGGATCTTCTGGCTTTCATAATCTGGTTGAGAAGTCTGTTGTAATTCTCATAGGTTTGCCTTCATTTGTTACTTGTCCTTTTCCTCTTACTGTTTTTAATATTCTTTCTATGTTTTGTGCATTTAGGTTTTTTTTTTTATGTTATGTGATAGAAGGAGTTTCTTTTCTGGTCCAAACTCTTTGGAGTTTTGTAGGCTTCTTGTATGTTTATGGGCATCTCTTTCTTTAGGTTAGGGAAGTTTTCTACTATTAATTTTGTAGAAGATAAATTGGGCCTTTAAGTTTGGAGTCTTTGCTCTCTTCTATACCTATTATCCTTAGGTTTGATCTTCTCATTGTGTCCTGGATTTCCTGGATGTTTTGGTTTAGGAGTTTTTTGTGTTTTGCATTTTCTTTGACAGTTTTGTCAATGTTTTCTATGACATCTTCTGTTCCTGAAATTCTCTCTTCTACCTTCCATATTCAGTTGGTAATGCTTGCGTCTATGACTCATGATCTCTTTCCTAGCTTTTCTATCTCCAGGGTTGTCTCCCTTTGTGATTTCATTACTGTTTCTCTTTCCAGTTTTAAATTTTGGATGATTTTGTTCAATTCCTTCACCTGTTTGGTTGTGTTTTCCTGTAATTCTTTAAGAGATTTTGTGTTTCCTCTTTAAGGGCTTGTACCTGTTTACCTGTGTAATCCTGTACTTCTTTAAGAGAATTATTTGTGTCAATCTTAATCCTCTAATATTGTCATGAATTGTAATTTTAAAGCCAAATCTTGCTTTTCTGGTGTGTTGGGGTATTGAGGACTTGCTGTGGTGGGGAAGCTGGGTTCTGGTGATACCAAATGGCCTTGGTTTCTGTTGCTTAACTTCTTGCCCTTGCCTCTCACCATGTGTTGATGTCTGGTGTTAGCTGGTCTTGCTGACTCTGAGGGTGGCTTCTTTTTTCTGTAAACCCCTGTGTCAGCACTCCTGGAGATTTGCTTTCTTCAAGCAGGTTACAGGTACAGAGAGCTGTGTCACAGGGTCAGCTCTGGGTAGAGGCCTTAACCAGAAGAATCCTGTTCCAGAATGCTCCTCAGTTTCTGTGTCCAGAGGGCTTCTGGCAGGTTCCTCTTGGGCCAGGAATGTGAACAGAAGAGGTGTTCTTATCTGTGGTCTCAGGATTGTCTGCACGTCTCATAACTTTTTCTTGTGACAAAATTTCTTTACTAGTCTTCATTATTTTTCTATTTGTTCCACAGGGACAGAATGTTCCTTCTTATTAAACTGTAATGTTAAGGACAATGCATTTATGACTTACACATATACGAACTATTCTTTTATCACCTAAGATCATACAGGGTATTTTCATCTTTATTTGATTGAATTAAAACTTTGCTGCTAAAAAATGACACACAAGACTATACATGGACTGACCCTGGGCTCCAACCTCATAGGTAGCAATGAATAGCCTAGTAAGAGCACCAGTGGAAGGGGAAGCCCTTGGTTCCGCCACGACTGAACCCCCAGTGAACGTGATTGTTGGGGGGAGGGTGGTAAGGGGGGAGGATGGGGAGGGGAAGCCCACATAGAAGGGGTGCGGGAGGGCTTATGGGGATGTTGGCCCTGAAACTCAGAAGGGGAATAACAATTAAAATGTAAATAAGATATACTCAAGTTAATAAAGATAAAAAAATATTTATCCTCACTATCTCCAGGAAAACACAAGGCCTAGACAGTGGCTTTTCTATCAACAGGACAGGAAACTAAATGTACTATATTTAGTTAATATTAGCTTGTATGTGAGACAAGCTAAGAATTTGCTAAAAAGATTATTATAGTTTTACCAGAGCTTTAAAATGTAACATGACTATGATGAGAAAATAAAATTACAGAAGCAAAAGTTAAAAAAAATGGGGTTCAGAGCTAAACAAAAAATTCACAGCTGGGGTTGGGGATTTAGCTCAGTGGTAGAACGCTTGCCTAGGAAGCACAAGGCCCTGGGTTAGGTCCCCAGCTCAAGAAAAAAAAATCACAACTGAGGAATGCCGAATGGCTGAGAAACACCTAAAGAAATGTTCAACATCTTCAGTCATAAGGGAAATGCAAATAAAAACAACCCTGAGATTTCACCTCACACCAGTGAGAATGGCTAAGATCAAAAACTCAGGTGACAGCAGATGCTGGCAAGGATGCAGAGAAAGAGGAACACTCCTCCATTGTTGGTGGGATTGCAGACTGGTACAGCCATTCTGGAAATCAGTCTGGAGGTTCTTCAGAATTGGACATTGAACTACCTGAGGACCCAGCTATACCACTCTTGGGAATATACCCAAAAGATGCCCCAACATATAAAAAAGACACGTGCTCCACTATGTTCATCGCAGCCTTATTTATAATAGCCAGAAGCTGGAAAGAACCCAGATGCCCTTTGACAGACAAATGGATACAGAAAATGTGGTACATCTACACAATGAAATATTACTCAGCTATTAAAACAATGACTTTATGAAATCTATAGGCAAATGGATGGAACTGGAAAATATCATCCTGAGTGAGGTAACCCAATCACAGAAAAACACACATGGTATGCATAAGTGGCTATTAGACCAAATGCTTGAATTAACCTAGATGCACAGAACATATGAAACTCAATAGGATGATCAAAATCGAGGATGCTTCATTTCCTTCTTAAAAGGGAAGAAGAATACCCTTTTGGCAGGGAATAGGAGGCAAAGTTTAGAACAGAGGCAGAAGGAACACCCATTCAGAGCCTGCCCCACATGTGGCCCCATACATATACAGCCACCCAATTAAACAAGATGGATGAAGCAAAGAAGTGCAGACCGACAGGAGCCGGATGTAGATCGATCCTGAGAGACACAGCCAGAATAGAGCAAATACATGGCAACCATATGAACAACAATGCCAACCAACCAGAGCTTCCAGGGACTAAACCACTACCCAAAGCCTATACATGGACTGACCCTGGGCTCCAACCTCATAGGTAGCAATGAATAGCCTAGTAAGCACCAGTGGAAGGGGAAGCCCTTGGTTCTGCCACGACTGAACCCCCAGTGAACGTGATTGTTGGGGGGAGGGTGGTAATGGGGGGAGGATGGGGAGGTGAAGCCCATATAGAAGGGGAGGGGGAGGAGTTAGGGGATGTTGGCCCGGAAACCGGGAAGGGGAATAACAATCGAAATGTAAATAAGAAATACTCAAGTTAATAAAGATAAAAGAAAAAAAAAGATATTTTTCACTAAAAGAACTGATTCAAGTTGAAAAAAAAATGACATGCTTAAAGTTCATTCCTTCAACCATATAATTCTAGGGAGAATAGCAGTAGATTGTTACATTGCAGATATTATGAACTTTTTAAAATTTAAAAATTATGTATAACAATAATTAAAGTTGGACTTTAGAGAGAGTAAATATGAGGTCCATAGAAAGTAGTTGAGGAAAGAAATTAAAAAAAGGAAATGAAGTAGTTACATTTTAACTTCACAAAATCAAAATTGAAAACGCACACATTGCATTTAACTATATAATACTTTACCTACTTTAACTGTATAATAAGTATTATTGTTTTTTCATCCATCCTACATGTGATCTTGGTCATTTCATGTATGCACTATGTTGGTCTCTTAAGGACACATAAAATACCAGCAATTTTTTTTTTATTTTGTACCTCACGACGTTATAATCTAGAGTACACACACACACACACACACACACACACACACACACACACACACACACACACACACACAGAGAGCATAGTTCTATTTGCCCAGGATTGTTTATATATGTGGGATTTTTTTTATATTATTCCACATGAGTTATCAGGTACTATTTTCTTTTCCTATCTCTGTGAAGAACAAGATGGGGGAATTTGGTCAAGATTTTATTGAATCTGAAAAATAGCTATTGGTAATATGATCTTTTCTTAACATTAATTATTCCAGTGCAGAAGTAGTGTATGCTCGTCAAGTTTTCCTCTTTCTTTCATCAGACATTTATTGTTTTTTATCATAGATGAACTTTCTCTTCTTGCTTAGACTCAGAACTAGATATTTTGGGGGACACAGCATCATCTAGCCTATGCTGCTTTCAAAGGTGGTATGCAGCTGAGTACAACTGGCTTCTTTAACCTCTCGCTCCTCTCATGGAGCGCTAGGATTATAGGAATGTGCCATCCTAGACAATAGCTCCTGATATAGACTACAGCTTACTGCATGCTATGTGAGCACTCCATAAACAGATCTATTCTAAGCCTGGACTTAAAGATTTGTTCTATTTGCAACACACGTCGTTGAATTGAACATGAGCTCTGGTAAAGATTTTCATATCTCAAAAACACAGTTACATTTTTAAAATAGAGAGCGTTTCAGGTTCAGAAGCTAAGTGCTTCAAAGATAAACTTTTTTTTTTTTACAAAAATTGTTTTGTTTAGTTATTTTACAATGCACATTTTATTCCCCTCCTAGTCCACCACTAGATATTTATACATCACATACCTCAGCGCAACCCCACCCCTCCCCATGTCTCCATCAGGATGTCCCCAAAACACCCACCCCACCAGACCTCTAAACATCCTGGGGCCTCCAGTCTCTTGAAGGTTAGGTGCACCTTCTCTGACTGAACCCAGACCTGGAGTCCTCTGCTGTATATGTGTTGAAGGCCTCATCTCAGCTGGTGTATGCTGCCTGGTTGGTGATGCAGTTTGTGAGAGTTCTCGGGGATCCAGGTTTAATGTATCTGCATCTCACTCTTTCATCTGCTTGCTGGGTCTTTTGCAGGGCAGTTGTGATAGGTCCCTTTTTTGTGAACGCTCCATAACCTCAGTAATGGTGTCAGGTCTTGGGGTCTCCCCTTGACCTGGATTCCACTTTAAACCTGTTGCTGGACCTTCTTGTCCTTAAGCTCTTCTACATTTCCATCCCTGCATTTTTTTCAGAGAGGAAGGAAAAATTATGGGTCAGAGAATTGACATTGGGATAGCCACCCCATACCTCACTTGATGCCCTGTCTTTCTGCTGGAGGTGGGTTCAATAAGTTCCCTCTACCCACTGTAGGGCATTTCATCTAGAATGCCCCAACTTTGAGTCCTGAAGGTCTCTCATCTTCCAGTCTCGTTTCCATTGTTTCTGCTGGCCCACAGGGCTTCAGTTCTTATCCTCCGCCCAATACTAGATCATGTTCCCCTCTCTCCACAACTGCATATGCTTTGCTTCCCCTGTCCCCCCTCCTTCCCCCCTTGTGTTTACTTTCTTCTCCCTCTCAAGGGGGACTGAAGCATTCTCATTCAACCTTTTCAACTTGTTGACCATTTTGAATTCTGGGGACTGTATCTTGGATATTCTGTATTTTTTTTAGTAGTGTGCACGTATTACTGAGAACATACTGTGCATGTTTTTTTGGGTCCTAGTTACCTCACTCAGAATGATATTTTCTAAATCCATCCATTTCCCTGAAATATTCAGGATGTCCTCGTTAGCAATAGCTGAGTAGTATTTCAGTGAGTAAATGAACCACATTTTCTGTATTCATTCCTCTGTCGTGGGACAGCTGGGTTGTTTCCAGCTTGTAGCTATCACAAATAAAGCTGATACAAACAGTGGAACATGTGTCCCTGTGGCATGATGGGGCATCTTTTGGGTATATTCCCAATAGTGGTATTGCTAGGTCTTTAGGTAGGTTTATTTCTAATCTTTCGAGGAACCTACAAATTGATTTCCAAAGGGGTTGTGCCAGTTTCCAATCCCACCAGCAATGGAGTAGTGTTCCACTTTCTCCACATCCTCACAAACATGTATTGTCACCTCAGGTTTCGATCTTAGTCATTCTCACTGGTGTAAGGTGGAATCTTGGGGTCATTTTGATTTGCATTTCTCTGATCACTAATGACTTTGAAAAATTCTTTAGGTGCCACTCAGCCATTCAAGATTCCTCTGTTGTGAATTCTCAGTTTAGTTCTGTACCCCATTTTTATTGTTTTTTTTTTTTGGTGGTTAATTTATGAGTTTTGAGTTCTTTATATATTTTGTGTATTACCCTTCTATCTGATGTGGGGCTAGTGAAGATTTTTTCCCAATCTGCAGGATGCTGATTTGTCTTATTGACTATGACCTTTGCCTTACAGAAGCTTTCATGAGGTTCCATTTATCAATTCTTGACCTTAGAGCATGAGCCATTGGATTTCAAATTGTTCTGCTAACTCTCTGAAGCATTTGGATTGGTATTTTGATGGGGATTGCATTGAATCTGTAGATCGCTTTTGGTAAAATGGCCATTTTTAATATATTCATCCTGCCAATCCATGAGCATGGGAGATCTTTCCATCTTCTGAGGTCTTCTTCAATTTCTTTCTACAGAGGCTTAAAGTTTTATCATACAGATCTTCACTTGCCTGGTTAGAGTCACACTGAGGTATTTTATATTATTTGGGACTATTATGAAGGGTGTCGTTTCCCTAATTTCTTTCTCGGCTTGTTTCTCTTTTGTGTAGAGGAAGGCTACTGATTTATTTGAGTTAAAATTATACCCAGTTACTTTGCTGAAGTTGTTTATCAGCTTTAGTAGTTCTCTGGTGGAACTTTTGGGAACACGTAAATATAGTAACATATCATCTGCAAATAATGATATTTTGACTTCTTCTTTTCCAATCTGTATCCCCTTGATCTCCATTTGTTGTCTGATTGCTCTGGCTAGAATTTCAAGAACTATATTAAATAAGGAGGGAGAGCGTGGGCAGCCTTGTTTAGTCCCTGACTTTAGTGGGATTGCTTCAAGTTTCTCTCCACTTAATTTAATATTAGCTACTGGTATGCTGTATATAACTTTTACTATGTTTAGGTATGGGCCTTGAATTCCTATTCTTTCCAGGACTTTTACCATGAAAGGGTGTTGAAGTTTGTCAAATGCTTTCTCAGCATCAAATGAAATGATCATGTGGTTTTCATCTGTCAGTTGGTTTATATAGTGGATTACATTGATGGTTTTCCATATAATAAACCATCCCTGCATGCCTCAGATGAAGTCTACTTGATCATGATGGATGATTGTTTTGATGTGCACTTGGATTCTGTTTGCAAGAATTTTATTGAGTATTTTTGCGTCGATAATTATAAGGGAAATTGGTCTGAAGTTTTCTTTCTTTGTTGGGTCTTTGTGTGGTTTAGGTATAAGATTAATTGTGGCTTCATAGAAGGAATTCGGTAGCGCTCCATCTGTTTAAATTTTGTGGAATAGTTTGGATAGTATTGGTATGAGGTCTTATATGAAGGTCTGAAAGAATTCTGCACTGAACCCATCTGGACCTGGGCTCTTTTTGGTTGGGAGACTTTTAATGACTTCTTCTATTTCATTAGGATGTATGGGGTTGTTTAAATGGTTTATCTGTTCCTGGTTTAACTTTGGTACCTGGTATCTGTCTAGGAAATTGTCCATTTCCTCCAGATTTTCAGGTTTTGTTGAATATAGGCTTTTGTATTAGGATCTGATGATTTTTTGAATTTCCTCTGATTCTGTATTTATGTCTCCCTTTTCATTTCTGATTTTGTTAATTTGGACACACTCTCTGTATCCTCTGGTTAGTCTGGGTAAGGGTTTATCTATTTTGTTGATTTTCTCAAAGAACCAACTTTTGGTTCTGTTGATTCTTTGTGTAGTCCTTTTTGTTTCTACTTGGTTGGTTTCAGCTCTAAGTTTGATTATTTCCTGCCTTCTACTCCTCCTGGGTGTATTTGCTTCTTTTTGTTCTAGAGCTTTAAGGTGTGCTGTCAAGCTGCTGATATATGCTCTCTCCCTTTTCTTTCTGCAGGCACTCAGTGCTATGAGTTTTCCTCTTAGCACAGCTTTCATTGTGTCCCATACTTTTGGGTATGTTCTACCTTCATCTTTTTTTAAATTCTAAGAAGTCTTTAATTTCTTTCTTTATTTCTTTCTTGACCAGGTTATCATTAAATAGAGCATTGTTCAACTTCCATGTATATGTGCGCATTCTTCCCTTCTTGTTATTGAAGACCAGCTTTAGCCCGTGTTGGTCTGATAGGGCGCATGGGATTATTTCTATTTTTCTGTATCTGTTGAGGCCTGTTTTATGACCAATTATATGGTCAATTTTGGAGAAGGTACCATGAGGTGGTGAGAAGAAGGTATATTCTTTTGTTTTAGGATTGAATGTTCTACAAATATCTGTTAAGTTCATCTGTTTATTGATTTCTCTTAGTTTGTCTATGTCTGTATTTAATTTCTGTTTCCATGCTCTGTCCATTGATGAGAGTGGGGTGTTGAAATCTCCTACCAATATTTTGTGAGGTGCAATGTGTGCTTTGATCTTTAGTAAGGTTTCTTTTATGTATGTAGGTGCCCTTGTATTTGGAGCATAGATATTTAGGATTGAGAGTTCATCTTGGTGGATTTTTCCTTTGATGAATATGAAGTGTCCTTCTTTATCTTTTTTGATGACTTTTGGTTGAAAATCAATTTTATTCGATATTAGAATGGCAATTCAAGCTTGCTTCTTCAGACCATTTGCTTGGAAATATTTTTTCCAGTCTTTCACTCTGAGGTAGTGCCTGTATTTGTCTGTGAGGTGTGAGCCATCAGATTTCTATTGAGGAAATTTCCCCCGTGCCAATGAGTTCAATGCTCTTTCCTACTTACTCTTCTATTACATTCAGTATATCTGGTTTTATTTCCGGGTCCTTGATGTACTTTGACTTGAGCTTTGCTCATGGTGACAAAAAATATGAGTCTATTTTCATTTTTCTACATAGAGAAATCCAGTTAGACCAGCACCATTTATTGAAGATGCTTTCCCTTTTCCATTGTCTAGTTTTTGGCTTCTTTATCAAATTTCAAGTGTGCTTAAGTGTGTGGTTTTCTATCTGGGTCTTTAATTCCATTCCATTGATCAACCTGTCTGTCTCTGTACCAATACCATGCTTTTTCTAAATCACTATTGCACTGTAGTAGAGCTTGAGGTCAGGGATAGTTATTCCAGTAGCCGCCACCATCATCATCATCATCTTCTTCTTCTTCTTCTTCTTCTTCTTCTTCTTCTTCTTCTTCTTCTTCTTCTTCTTCTTCTTCTTCTTCTTCTTCTTCTTCTTCTTCTTCTTCTTCTTCTTCTTCTTCTTGAAACTGTATGTTGCCTTTGATATAATGAATAGTTCTACTATTTTAATTGTGCCAATCCATGAGCAAGGGAGACTTTCCATTTTCTGAGATCTTCTTCTATTTATTTCTTTAAAGTATTGAAGTTATGGTAAAGATTTTTCACTGTTTCACTACAGTTACCACAAGGTATTTTATATTATCTCTGGCTATTGTGAAGAAAGTTGTTTACCTAATTTCTTTCTCAGCCTGGTTATCATTTGTATATAGGAAAGCTACTGATTTATTTCAGTTAATTTTATATACAGCCACTTTGCTGAAATTGTCTATCAGCTGAGGAAGTTTTCTGGTAGAATTTTGTGGTCACTTATGTATATTATCCTGTCATCTGCAAATACTGATAGCTTTATTTCTTCATTGCCACTTTGTATTTGCTTGGTCTCTTTTTTGTTTTCTTATTGTTCTGGATAGCCCTTCGGGTACTATATTGAATATATATAGGGACAGTGGGTTTCATTGTCTTGTCCCCAATTTTAGTGGGATTGCTTCAAGTATTTCTCCATTTCATTTGATATTAGTTCTTGGTTTGCTTTTATTCGGTTTAGGTATGAGTCTTGAACTCCTGATCTCTCCAATTCTTTTAACTTGAAGGAATGTTGTATTTTGCCAAATGCTTTTTCTCCATTTAAGAAGATGATCATGTGAGTCTTTTCTTTGAGTTTGTTTATATTCTGAGTTCCATTAATGTATTTTTGTATATTGAACCAAACTTGCATTTGTGGGATGCAGATTACTTGATCATGGTGAATGATGGTTTTGATGTGTTTTTGGATTTGGTTTGCAAGAATTTTTTTAGTATTTTTGCATTGATATTCATAAGCAATATTGGTCTGAAGTTCTCTTTTTTGGCAGGGTCCTTGTATGATTTAGATATCAGAGTAATTGTGGCTTCTTAGAATGAATTATGTAGCGTTCCTTCTATTTGTACTTTGTTGAAATAGTTTGAGTATTATTGGATTATTGGTATCACTTCTTTGAAGGTCTGGTAGTAATTTGAACTAAATCCATTTGGTCCTGGGAATTTTTTTTTTTTTGGTTGAGTGGCTTTTAATGACTTGTTCTACTTCTTTATGGGCTATGGGACATTTTAGAAAGTTTACCTGCTCTTGATTTAACTTTGATATGTGGTATCTGTCTAGAAAACCATCCATTTCATCTAGATTTTCCAGTTTTGTTGAGTATAGGCTTTTGCATTAGGATCTGATGGTTTATTGAATGCTGTCACATACAACATTCACACTAACCTCAGTCTCTTACTTACCTCATAGAAAGTGGGAAATTTGAAATCAACATCTATACTTTGCATCAGGATTCCCTTCTAGAATTTTCTTCTCACCATTTTGTATGACAGGAATCAAAGGTCTTCATTCTGATATACATTTTCCACCACCTTTCATGCATGCAGTGGTTTTCTATGGATAGCATTTTCTTGAGTAAGCTCTTAATTTTTATATTATTTAATTGTATTTGTCCTTTCAAGATGAAAATTGAAACTTTCCCTTTTTTCACAAAAGCTTATGTGTTGTAATATTTATGGAATAAGTATTAAATGGGCAAATATAAAACAACTATGAATATTTGATACCTACTAGTACAAATGCTATTGACATGTATATTTCACTGTGACTTAATCAGTTGATTATATAATTTGCTTTTAAAAGATATCTCATTTTATTTAAATATTCCTGAAGGGCCACAAATTCATGGCCTCAGTATCTCAGCTTTCTTACTGATTGCATTTAGTTCTGCATTACCAGTTTTCTCTCTCTCTCTCTCTCTCTCTCTCTCTCTCTCTCTCTCTCTCTCACACACACACACACACACACACACAAACACACACACACACACACACACTTAAATACATATAGTTATTCATGTATATGTGTGTGCATATTATATAAAGTGTGTGTGTGTGTGTGTGTGTGTGTGTGTGTGGCAATATATGCAGTCTTTAAAATGACAAAGTACTTAATTACTTAGTCCAAATCAAATTTTATAAAATGCATTTACACATTCATCTTGGGTAAGGACTCTCACAGTTATGATGAGTTTGGCAACCGGAACTATAATGGTGGAACTAGAGAACCAACTCCAGCAATTTGTCCTCTAACTACCACACACATTTGCATACATATTCACACTCAATGAATATAAAAAGGATGCACTAAACATGACAAAATGAGAGATAAATAGAAATGGTGACTTTTGTGAAAGACAAATTCAATGCTAAAGTACTTAAGGCATAATAGGTCTAAGATATGTAGCATTACAGATCCATAGCCATTGCAATAAATTGTATGAAGCACTAACAAGTCAAAATAAATTTAATGTCGACTCTCAAAATAGAATTTTTAAAGCAACCGAAGTTATCTTGAGGATAAAATCAAACTCTTGAGTTTTAATTATGAAAATTATTATGTAAAATAGAAAATTTTCACACTGTAACTCTTATTTGGCAGTTGTAAGCTATAGTGCTTATCTTAAATATTATAGGAGCATTTGGCATTGGAAGTGTTATAAAAAGGTCTGTCTTTCAATATTACAAGTTAAATGACATATGCTTTTCTTGTTTTAAACTTCAAAAAAATTTACAAAACATTTCTCCTAGAGTAAATTGGTGAGTCACATGAAACCATATCAAAATTGGTAACAATATATGTATCAGCTACATAAAATACGCTGAAATAAAAGGAGACTTTTGAAATTCTCATATTGAATTCTTTAATCCAAACATTTTTCTTAATATCAAAAGCTAGGTTTTGTCATCTTATCATTTTGGGGACAGCAAATGAGTTTAATATTCATCCACTCCTTGATCAACATTTTTATTGATTTTATAGAGTTGAACTTTCCTACCCAAGAATTTTTAAGATTTTGTTTTTCTGCTATAGCTTACTATTATATAAATTCCATATTTTTCTGTTGGTAAACAAGACTATGTCTATTTCAGATTTATTTTATCTGAAGGAAGTGGTCTGTTGACATAGGTATATACTTTTAGATATTCAGAAGGTTTCAACAGGAAAACCTCAAGTTCAAGGCCATTCTGTGATATAGAGTAAGTTAAACATCAGTTTGTACAACTTGGTGAAGAGTTGTGCCTCAAAATAATGTAAAATAGAAAACAATTGAGAACCTAGCTCAGTGGTAGAGTACATCACTTTCCTAGCATGGATAAGGTCATTGGTTCAATTTCCAATAGATAGCCCCAAAATTTAAAATGAGCAGTCGCTTGTAAGATGTCTACATCCCCACAGATTATATTATGGCCATGTATGAAAGTACTGAATGGATTGGACGTAGTGAGTGTTTTGGCTACTTTTCTGTCAACTTAACATAAGCTAAAGACATTTGGAAAGAAGTAATCTCAGTTGAAAAAAAATGCCCCAACTAGATTAGTCTTGGGTAAGCATTTACTACATTCTCTTAATTAGTGATTGCTGGGGGAGAGTCTACCAAATTGAGAGTGGTGCTATCCTGTTAGGAGCCATGTGCTGTATAAGAAAGTGAGCTGAACAGAAGTTGGAAAGGAAGCCGGAAAAGAGCCTTGCTCCATGGTGTCTGTTTCACTACCTGATTCCCTGTTGCTGCCTTGAGCTCCTGTTCACCTTTTATTTCTTTCATCCTCTACCACATCAATTAAAACCCTAAATAAGAGAGTGTATTATGGTTTTTTAACGTTATAAGAAGGAAAGAGGACATTTTGAGTGGAAAGAAAGGGAAGACAATGAGCAGAATGTGGGTGAACTCAATCACCTATGGTGTATACATTTGTAAAATTCTCAAAAACACGAATAAGATTGAAAGAAGTTGCATTCTTCAAGTCAATTTTAATTTAAAGTAGAAATTTTAATCAAAGAGATAATACTATGGCATCCATATGTTCATTTTCATTCTGGAATGAATGCATTTGAATTTGGCAAGGCATACGTTAGAGAGATTTCTCTAAATGCCATAGTTTGAAAACAGCTGGTGAGAAGAGAAACCATCTTGTTATATCCCTAGATAAATTTGTTTTAATTCTAAAAGCAAATCTACCCTTTATACTTTAGCTATAATATACTTGGCTATCGTTTTATTATGTATTAAAACTTGTAAAACATTATAGGGATTATTTGAATTCCAAATATAAAATATAAATACCTCATTTTAAAAAAAACAAGCATTTTTTCTGTCCTTGCATATCTTTACTCACATCAAGAGAATCACGTATGGAATATACTTAGTAAACATTTTATACACATTGCATAGAATGACTAATCATTTTTCCAGGTGGTGCAATAGAACATTTTAATGGGCATAGAAAGATCTTTATTGTCTTTAAAAAGGTAGAAAATTTCCAATAACTGATAAATATATATGTGTATCATTTAACTCAATATTCATACCAATTACTTATTTATATTTAATTTTATGTTGCATCTCTGTTTAAAAATGTTTGTTCTTGTGCATGTACATGTGCATATCTACAGAAGAGGAAACCCGAGAAATAAGGTGTTAATTTTCACTTTATTATTGTGAAACAGAGACTAACAACATAGAGCTCACTGGTATGCTTTCATTTTGGGTTTGGTTTTTTCTTCATTGGTGGTCAGCAAGCACTAGGAAGACTCAGGTAGCCAAGACACAACCCCTCCCCTCACCAAACACTGGAGCTATAGGCCCAGGTCAAACTTTTGTTAAATTCTGAAGACTTGTACACAGAAATTCAAACAAACTCTCTTAATTGCTGACTCATCTTTACCAGCCCCCTTATCTCTAGTTTATATTATCATTGCCTTTCTTGCTGTTGTGAATCTCAGATGTTGGAAAGATAAATGGCCACCAATATAGTATCAAATAAAAACGATTTCAGTGACCATGCTCTGCCTTTTAAATTTTCACTCTTAAAATTCCTTATAATTACTATATTTCTTCCTTTATATAATCATTGTCAAAATGCAATATATTTGAATTATATCCTTGAATCACTTTTAGCTTGGGATCTTTCACTTAGCAATATGTACTTCCACATATATCCTTTTTGCTTGTTAGCTCACTTATTTTCAGTGTTGAATAATATTCAATTTTATGCAATCACAGTTTATCCATTAACTGAAGGAGCTCTGGCATAGTTGCACAGCTTTCCAATAGTGGGCAAAACAAAACAAAACAAAACAACCAGCTATAGATATTTATGTGCTTTCTTGTATCCTTATATTCCAATTAACTGTTAAAATAATTTTTTTTCTCTTCATCAACTTGAGTACTTCCCACCTACATTTCGAGTGTCATCCCCCCCCCCCCGCCTCCAGGCCAACATCCCCTAATCCCTCCCCCTCCCCTCTCCACGGGTGTTCCCCTCCCCATCCTCCCCACACCGCTGCCCCCCCAACAACCACGTTCACTGGGGGCTCAGTCCCGGCAGGGCCAAGCGCCTCCCCCTCCACTGGTGATCCCACCAGGACATTCACCGCTACCCATGAGGTCAGAGTCCAGGGTCAGTCCACGCACAGTCCTTAGGTAGTGGCCCAGTCCCTGGAAGCTCTGGTCGCTTGACAGTGCTGTTCACATGGGGTCTCGAGCTCCCTCAGGCTCCTCCAGTTCCTTCTCTGATTCCCTCAACGGGGTTCCCGCTCCCAGTTCAGTGGCCTGCCACTGGCATTCGCCTCTGCATCTGCTGCATTCTGGCTGTGTCTCTCAGGAGAGATCCACATCTGGCTCCCGTCGGCCCGCACCTCCCTGCTTCATCCATCCTGTCCAACCAGGTGGCCATACATGTATGGGCCACATGTGGGGCAGGCTCCGAATGGGTGACTCCTCCGTCTCTGTTCCAATCTTTGCCTCTCTATTCCCTGCCAAGGGTATTCCTGCTCCCTCTCTAAAGAAAGAGCGAAGCATTCACATTTTGATCATCTGTCCTGAGTTTCATGTGTTCTATGCATCTAGGGTAATTCAAGCATTTGGGCCAGTAGCCACTTATCAATGAGTGCATACCATGTGTGCCTCTCTGTGATTGGGTCACCTCACTCAGGACGACATTCTCCAGTTCCAACCACCTGTCTATGAATTTCATAAAGTCATTGTTTTTGATAGCTAAGTAATATTCCATTGTGTAGATGTACCACATTTTCTGCATCCATTACGCTGCTGAAGGGCCCCTGGACACTATAAATAAGGCTGCTATGAACATAGTGGAGCACGTGTCTTCTCTACATGTTGTGGCATCCCCTGGGCATATGCCCAAGAGAGGTACAGCTGGATCCTCAGATAGTTCAATGTCCAATTTTCTGAGGAACCTCCAGACTGATTTCCAGAATGGCCCTACCAGTCTGCAATCCCACCAACAATGGAGGAGCGCTCCTCTTTCTCCACATCCTCGCCAGCATCTGCTGTCACATGAGTTTTTGATCTTAGCCATTCTCACTGGTGTGAGGTGAAATCCCAGGGTTGCCCTGATCTGCATTTCCCTTATGACTAAAGATGTCAAATATTTCCCTAGGTGTTTCTCAGCCATTCGGCATTCCTCTGCTGTGAATTCCCTGTTCAGCTTTGAACCCCACCCTTTAATAGGATTATTTGTCTCCCTGTGGTCTAACCTCCTGAGCTCTTCATATATTTTGGATCTAAGCCCTCCATCTGTTGTAGGATTGGTAAAGATCCCTTCCCAATCTGTTGGCTGCCGCCTCGTCCTAACCACAGTATCCTTCGCCCCACAGAAGCCCCGCAGTTTTATGAGATCCCACCTGTCGATTCCCGATCCCAGAGCATAAGCCATTGGTGTTCTGTTCAGGAAATTTTCTCCAGTGCCCATGTGTTCGAGATGCTGTCCCAGTTAAAAGTCAATTGCTGGCTTGCAAGGACAAAATATACTATGCCTTTTAAGAGTGTAGTCTCTACTAATCTGGAGCCCTGGGATCTCACAGACACTGAACCACCAACTAGACAACATACACCAGATGATATGAGGCCCTCCACGCATATACAGCAGAGAACTGCTGGGTCTGGACTCAGTGAGGGAAGGTGCACCTAATACTTGAAAGACTTGGGACCCCAGGGAGTGGAGTGGGGATGTCTGGTGATGTGGAGGGAAGTGAGATCATCCTCTTGGAGATGGGGCCTGGGAAGGAGGTGTGGGATGTAGAAAAGTTGCAGGGTATACCTGGAGGGGGATAAAGTACAAACTAAGGAAAAAAATAATAATAAAAAAGTCTGTCTTCCATACCTGGTGTCACAATTTTGTATTCTTATCAGCCAGTAAAACAGAGTCCCCAGTGCTTCACGTCTATGTTCTTTATAGTTTTCATTAATTGGAATTGTGTGTGTGTGTCTGTGTGTGTGTGTGTGTGTGTGTGTGTGTGTGTAATTTCCAGTTAATATTTGATGTGTATACTTCCTTACTGAATTACTGATTTTAAATTATTTTTATGTACCATAAATACATGACTTTCTTTTTCCATCTGATTTAAAAAATATTTTTCTCCTACTGGGCTTCATCTTCTTATTTTCATAGTAGCCACTTAGATTGGCCCAGGTTAAATTTTAACTTTTTCAAGAATTATATATTATTAACTTTATATTAATGGGTTATTCCTTTAATATTGCATAAAAACAACATTTTGTTGATTCAGCTATAATTTTTCCTCCAATTTTCTCCTAGAATTATGGATTAGAGTTAAACAATGTGTTAATTTGGATTATTCTCCTATGGGGTGAAAGTTTATGTTTTTATTTTTATGATGAATTGGTTTTGAAAGCTCATATTTTAAATTTTATTATCTTTGGGTTTTTTATTTGAGTGTGTGCGTGTTTGTGTGTGTGTGTTGACAGGAGACAATTCCTTCTATCCTATGATTCTCAGAACAAAACTCATAAATCAGATCATAATGCTTGGTTGCAATTACCTGTACTTGTTGGGGATTTTGTACCTCACTTAATATCTTTGTTGAGAACAAATTGATCAGAAATAAAAGGATCCATTTTATAAATTCCCCTTTATTAATAATGCAACAGTACATACTTGAAAAAAAAACAGAAGATCGTCTTAAGAAAACTGGCACTTATATTTTAAAATACAGATATGCATAAATCTGATTCAACCAACCAACCAACCAAATATGAGTTATAGCAGTCAGCCTAGTGTAGGAGTGACAAAGCAAGTTCCAAACATAGGAAACTCAATCTATAGAAATCTATAGAAAAACAGCAAAGAGCTGATTTTAACAGAAAAAAAATAATAGCAAACACATAAGGATGAAAATTGTTCTAACCGTCAGCAGACACTGCTACTGATGTTAGCCAGTACAAATAAATCAAGATAATAATTGATCACTAGCAATCCATTCCTTTTGCTTTGTATATGTACAGAAGAAGCCTAACCGAGGAATGAGTGAGCAGAAAAGTTGTTGAATCTTCTATATACCATCGAAAGGGGATGTTTTTATTCTATGCTTTAATTAAAAAAAATAGTATTTTCAAAACACCTACACCCCATTGGATGCCTTTTACATCATCCATGCCAAGTGTACTTAGTAATTCATCCTCACTGTAGTTAATATTTAAAATTTGCCATATCTAAACCTTGATTTTGAGAATTAAAAATTGAGAATTATTTCCATATCCTTTTAACTTTATTCTACTCACAATGTATTTAGATAAAATTTTTACACACACATATAAATATAACTAATTCAATCATTAACCATTTACATTATTTTAAATGGCATTTTAGCATTTATTTTTAATTATGTGAATGGGTATGTGGCTCTGTCAGGAATATTTTCCTATTAGTGCAAGTATGCATGGAAGGAAGAACAAGTCAAATCCTTCTGATCTGGAATTATAAGAATTAGCAGAATTTAGAATAAAACTCAGGTCTACTGTAAAAGCAGTATGTACTCTATATCTTGAGTCAACACTATTATTTAATTTTGCAAAACAGTATTTAATACTGATTTCAGTGTGTTTTGTAATAATTTTAATATATCAAAAAGATCTACTTCATATTAGTATTCATTCTAATAATAGGAAATCATTTTATTTCATTATTCATATTATTCATCTTAGAAAGCTACAGTTGTGTCTATTTTACCTATGTATGTTCTAAGACATAAATACATGCAAGAGGAATAAAGGGATTGGGCAGGTTGTATTTGGCAATGGGGGAGGGTGGGGAGGGAACACCATAAGGAAGGGAGGGGGAGGGGGATGTTTGTCTTGAAAACGGGAAAGGGAATAATATTCAAATGTATATAGAAATATTCAAGTTAATAAAAAAAGTGTACATGTGTGTGTGTGTGTTTGTGTGTTTGTGTGTGTGTGTCTTTGTGTCTTTGTATAACCACAATACCTAAATAGTAAAGGCCCATGAATTGTTAAAGTAAGAGTGAGTGGATGCAATACAGCTGAATTTGGGTACAGATAGAAGGAGGAATGATTCAAGTAGCACATATATCATTCTTAAAATAATAAGAAAATTAAAATTAGTATTGCACATTAAGCATAAAGTTACCTATAACTTATACATGTGTTTCTCAGTATTTACTTCATTCCAAACTTATTGATCTGTTTATATTTTATCTTTATCTGCTGTGGAGCACATGATTCTTGGATACATAATTTTACATTTAGGTTTAGTATTTTCGCAGAATCTACTAGGGTTTGTTTCATTTCTCTGAATTGTACTTCTTTTCTTGCCTCTTCTTCAGGTGTAAAGACTTTAATTTTCTATACCCAATTTTGTTAACTCCCACTTGTGAAGTTTAAGTCAGTTACTACTTTTTTCAGTTGAGGGTTTTTATTTGGATATTTGAAAATAATTCATAACATTATTTTGAGGAGTTCTACAATTGAAGCATCGCCTTAACATTTCCTTTAATCACTTAAATTTAGGATCCATTAATTGTTTGAACCAAATTGTATTAACTCATTGACAATCTCATTGACTAGAAAAGGTAGCATTTGATTCTATGCATAGACAATGTGCACTAGCTGCTGATTTCAGGGATTTGAGCGACACACGAAAATTTCTTTGTATTTTACGTTATTATAGTTGCAAACTGAATGTTTTAAACATTGTATTAAGGAAGTATTGGATACTATTTCCCCTATTAGTGTTATTGTTATTATTACATCTGATAATTTCCAACTCGTTTTATATTTAATAATAAACATTGTTTATCCTTAGAGTAGTAATTAAAACAAAATTGCTTATAGGGCATTTAAATTAAGTTGTAATGACAATATATTAATCATTTTGAGGATATATTTTTGTACAAAAAATTATATATTTTTTCTGTAATCACTATTCAATATAGAGTTCTTCATGCTTAAAACCTATAATAAAATAACATTAATATGAAATCTTGACGTTTTGTTGATTTTTATTTTAAATATGATGTTTTATGTTGTTCAACATCATCATTATCATGAAACAAGTAACTGTTCATGTAGTAAAATAAATTGCCAGATTTGAACTAATTTATATTTATTGTGTAACAATTCAATATGATCATTTTCTAGCCTATGATTTTATCCACATTTAAGACTTCCTGGGTAATACAAATTAGTTTTTAAAAGCTTTGTGAATTACATAAGTCTATCTCCAAATATTCTAGTATATATAAAAACTCACTTTCCACATAGAAAATTAACATAGTTAAAGTAAAGAAATTTATTGCTTCTGCATATCTTAGCATTATAGTATCTACCTGTTAAGAAAGATATGCCAAAATTGGACCTATATTAATATAATTAAAATTATACAAGTATTTCATCATGTGAGTTTTCTTAAGTTTATCATTTGGTGTAATTACTTATTTTTTTTAACAAATATAGTATTAGCTCAAATTCAGTCAAATCTATCAAATTTCACGCTGATGTTACATTTACTTAAATTATCATATAAGAAAACCTAATAATTGATTGAAATGTTTGTGTGTGTAATGTCTTAGTATATTAATATGTGCACATTAATACAATCTTTGGTGGAAAAGAACATGTAATTATTGGGTATGAGTGATTTTCTATCTTCAATAATAAGTTTCTCTTTTGAGAGTTATTCTTACACTGAACATAGAAATCATTGATTGGCTAAAGTGGTTAGCCAGTATTGTCCAACTATCTCCCTGTCTCTCTTCCCCCAGCAATGAAATTATGTACTAACTAGGTAGATTGGTCTTTTACTAAGGTTCTGTAAATACAAACATAATTCCTCAAATACTTAACTTCCCAAGACACTTCTGCATTCTACAATTATATTTTTTAAATCTTTTAAAATTTATTTCTGTCTTGATGTTTACCCACCATCTTTTAATGTTCATGGATCTTTTTTCTTATCTTTAAGAATGAAAATATCAAGTACATATTGATGCTTGATATATTTTGCTCATTACACTTCATAGTAGAGGTTACATAATTTAATTATTCTACCTATGTGATTATTAAATTTGTTATTTAATCATTATCAACAATAATATTTAGTTGTGGAAATAAAAAGTATAAAAGTTTAATGGTTCTAATATAGAAAGTCCCCTGCAATATGATGAAATCTATAGGCTTAAAATAGTTCTCCATAAATTAAACAAACAAGGAAACCTTGTCACGTCAAACTGAGATGTTGCTAGGCAGTAAGCCATTATTTTGAGTAGTTAATTACATTTTTAAAATGCAAAATATTTCTCTATGTTCTACTCTCCCTCCCACATGCTCGGTTCATTTAATTCTCTTTTTTCAAAGTTATAAATGTTCAGAGAATATAAAGACATAATTATAAAAGGGTGTAATTTTTAAATACCAGCTTCTTTTTCCACCTTTCCTCAAAACTGTTGACACACATTCTTCAGAAAAAAATAGTCTGAATAGTTTAGCAGAAGCTTGTGATTTTACATTTTATGTATCTAAAAGCTATTGTTATAAACATTTCATCTTTCAGTTTAGCGTATTATAACTGAACATTCTAATAAATGATTTAAAATTAGTTCTATGCTTAACCTTTATCTTTCACAATTATTTGTCTTTGTCAACAATATTAGATCCATTTTATTGTAATTTATATGTATATTTGTACATGTACGTATCTAAGCCAAAGTTATAATTTATAAATCTATATAATAACTTTATTCTAAAATGCTTCTCTTATTAAGCAGATTATATATTATATGGTTCTTATATACCCTTTTGTATTTTGCTCAAACCATTCTGCTATAAGCGTTAAAGTAGCATGAAGAAATTTGAAAAGTTACAGATATAGGACGGGAATTAATCCCACCATTCTGAATCCGTAGGAAACCATTTGCAAGCAGAGAAGGTAGAATTTCTGCACAATTAAGAACTAATTCAGGCCTTCCCATCTTTCAGCTCTAAACTCGCCATTTTCTATGAATCACATCAGAAACTGCATTTCATATAAAGACAAAGAGAACATAGTAAAATATTCTGGAGCACTAGTTGCTTCTGGCTGTGTGTTATCAGATTTTTAATTGTTTCATTTATCTCAAAAGTCACCTATGATCTTAATTTTCAAAATATAAGAAAACTGAGGAACAAAGGTTTCCTAGCAACCCTTGGAGATGTTAAGTTGAGAGACACGCACATGGCATAGAGGACTATGATAAAACAATTAATTTCCAGCTCTTGAGGAGACTGCACAATACTTGAAATTTAAAAAAAAATTCTCTATTGTTACTCTCACGTGTAAGCATATATTAAAATATTAAAAAAAAAACTATCTCTGACTTAAACTTACTGTGATGGTAATTATTTCTATGCTTAAGACACAGATTCTTCCTTTTCATTAGGTGAAGTCCCTGAAATGTAAAAATAAAAACTGCTGCAGAGGTATGCTTTAGTATTACACTTGGGAAATCCCAAATTTTAATATATTTTGGTTCATGTTTGAGACACAATAGAAAGATCAGAAAAATATTTATAGTCAGCATGATGACTTGTATATATTTAAGTTACTAATTCTCAAGTTTAGCTGTGTCTTTTATACTACAGGTTCTTAATACTTGTTTCAGATGTACATCCTAGATGAAATAACACAAAAAGTGTTATATAGTAAATGATACAGAATAACAACTCAGTGACTATTAGTTCCTCATTACTTTTGGTGTTGCATTGCTAAATACTTCATGTCAGAATCACTAAACCCTGAGGTAGAAGAAGTAGAACATTTTTAATGGCCAGAAGAGAATGAAAATCTTCAAGAAAATACGATCTAAATGAAGCTAGACTAATATGTGTATGAACTCAGCAGAGCCTGTGCCAGCCTGAAAAGGACCAACACAGTCCTCAGCTTGGTGAGGCCCAACACTGAGTCGGGGATTGGACACAAGCCCTAATCCCTAAAACAGAAACTATCTTCAAATGATAACTTCTTGTAACAGAGAATGCTGATAACCAGTAATTTCACTGAGTATACAGTATATGCTTAAAGCTAGTCCCCATGCCCAGTCATAGTTGGAAAACTCAAAATAATCTCAATTACATTTTTTAAATTTTCATGTCTTATAGTGATTTAACAGAAATTTTTTATTTATCCATCCATGTATCAATATATCTATCATCTATTTCTATTTTTCTTTCTTTTTTCTTCTCATGTTCTTTCTTTCAACATATATATATATATATATATATATATATATATATATAATTTACGTGTTTTCAGTTTTGTATTTCTAAAGAGTATCTTTGTCTTCAAACCTTTTTATTTCTGTGTTGGGTTGGAATGTGTTTATTGAGTATTTGCTTTGGTCACTTTTTCCTTTCTGTTCGGTTAACAGCATACCTGAGAGCTGTACAAGAATAAGAAGCAAACACACCCAAGAGGAGTAGAAGGCAGGAAATACTCAAATTCAGGGCAGAGATCAACCAAATAGAAACAAAGGATCAAAAAAAAAAGAATCAAAACAGAAAGCTTGTTCTTGGAGAGTATCAACAAGATAGATAAACCCACAGAGAGAGAGAGAGAGAGAGAGAGAGAGAGAGAGAGAGAGAGAGAGAGAGAGAGAGAGAGAGTATCCGATCTATCAAAATCAGAAAGGAAATTGGAGACATAACAGAAAAAGGAAATTCAAAAAAATCATCAGATCCCACTATAAAAGCCTATATTCCACAAAACTGGAAAATCTAAGTGAAATGGATAGCTCTTTATACAAATACCACATAAGAAAGTTAAATGAAGAGCAACTAAACTATCTAAACAGTCCTATACTCCCTAAGGAAACAAGAGAAGTCATCAATGGAGGAGTTCGAGAAAGGATGAAGTAGCTGAAGGGGTTTGCAACCCCATAAGAAGAACAACAATATCAACAAACCAGACACTCCAGAACTCACAGGGACAAAACCACCATCCCAAGAGTACACAGGGATGGACCTATGACTCCACTGTCATATGTAGCAGAGAATAGCATTGTCAGGCATCAATGGAAAGAGAGGCCCTTGGTAATGTCAATGCTCAATGCCCCAGTATTAGTGAATGTCAGGGTGGATAGGTGGGAGGGAGTAGGTGGGTGAGTGGATGAAGGAGCACCCTAATAGAAATTGGGGTAGGAGGAATGGGATAGTGGTTTTCTGGATGGGAAACCTGAAAGGGGGATAATATTTAAAATGTAATTTAAAAGATATCCAATAAAAAGAAAGAAAAGAAAGAAAAAACATGAAAAAACTCAAACAAACTAAAAAAAAAACCTCTCAACCTCCAAATCCCAGAGTCAGATAGCTTTTTTTTTCTTTTTTTTTCTTTATTAACTTGAGTATTTCTTATTTACATTTCGATTGTTATTCCCTTTCCAGGTTTCTGGGCCAACATCCCCCTAACCCCTCTCCCTCCCCTTCTATATGGGTGTTCCCCTCCCCATCCTCCCCCATTGCCGCCCTCCCCCCAACAATCACATTCACTGGGGGTTCAGTCTTAGCAGGACCAAGGGCTTCCCCTTCCACTGGTGCTCTTACTAGGCTATTCATTGCTACCTATGAGGTCAGAGTCCAGGGTCAGTCCATGTATAGTCTTTGGGTAATGGTTTAGTCCCTGGAAGCTCAGGTTGGTTGGCACTGTTGTTCATATGGGGTCTTGAGCCCCTACAACCTCTTCCAAACATTTCTCAGATTCCTTCAACTGGGGTCCCATTCTGAGTTAAGTGGTTCGCTGCTGGCATTCGCCTATGTATTTGCTGTATTCTGGCTCTGTCTCTCAGGAGAGATCTACATCCCATTCCTGTTGGCTTGCACTACTTTGCTTCATCCAACTTGTGTAATTGGGTGACTGTATATGTATGGGCCACATGTGGGGCTGGCTCTGAATGGGTGTTCCTTCAGCCTCTGTTTTAATCTTTGCCTCCCTATTCCTTGCCAAGGGTATTCTTCTTCCCCTTTTAAAGAAGGAGTGAAGCATTCGCATTTTCATCATCCATCTTGAGTTTCATGTGTTCTCTGCATCATGGGTAATTCAAGAATTTGAGCTAATAGCCACTAATGAATGAGTGCATACCATGTGTGTTTTTCTGTGATTGGGTTACCTCACACAGGATGATATTTTCCAGTTCTATCCATTTGCCTATGAATTTCATAAAGACGTTTTTGATAGCTGAGTAATATTCCATTGTGTAGATATACCACATTTTCTGTATCCATTCCTCTGTTGAAGGGCATCTGGGTTCTTTCCAGCTTCTGACTATTATACATAAAGCTGCTATGAACATAGTGGAGCACATGTCTTTAATATATGTTGGGGCATCTCTTGGGTATATGCCCAAGACAGGTATAGCTGGGTCCTCAGGTAGTTCAATGTCCAATTTTCTGAGGAACCTCCAGACTGATTTCCAGAATGGTTGTAGCAGTCTGCAATCCCACCAACAATGGAGGAGTATTCCTCTTTCTCCACATCCTCAACAGCATTTGCTGTCACCTGAGTTTTTGATCTTAGCCATTCTCACTGGTGTGAGGTGAAATCTCAGGGTTGTTTTGATTTGCATTTCCCTTATGACTAAAGATGTTGAACATTTCTATAGGTGTTTCTAAGCCATTCAGAATTCCTCAGCTATGAATTCTCTGTTTTGCTCTGAACCCCATTTTTAATAGGGTTATTTGTCTCCCTGCGGTCTAACTTCTTGAGTTCTTTGTATATTTTGGATATAAGCCCTCTATCTGAGGTAGGATTGGTAAAGACCTTTTCCCAATCTGTTGGTTGCCATTTTGTCCTAACCACAGTGTCATTTGCCTTACAGAAGCTTTGCAGTTTTATGAGATCCCATTTGTCGATTCTTGATCTTAGAGCATAAGCCATTGGTGTTTTGTTCAGGAAATTTTGTCCAGTGCCCATGTGTTCGAGATGCTTCCCCATTTTTTCTTCTATTAGTTTGAGTGTATCTGGTTTGATGTGGAGGTCCTTGATCCACTTGGACTTAAGCTTTGTACAGGGTGATAAGCATGGATCGATCTGCATTCTTCTACATGTTGACCTCCAGTTGAACCAGCACCATTTGCTGAGCTCTGAGTGCCTGCAGAAAGAAACAGGAGAGAGCATATGTCACCAGCTTGACAGCACACCAAAAGCTCTAGAACAAAAAGAAGCAAATACAACAAGGAGGAGTAGAAGGCAAGAAATAATCAAACTCAGAGCTGAAGTCAAACGAGTAGAAACAAAAAGGAACATAGAAAGAATCAACAGAACCAAAAGTTGGTTCTTTGAGATAACTGACAAGCTAGATAAACCCATAGCCAGACTAAAGAGAGGACAAAGAGATTGTGTACAAATTAACAAAATCAGAAATGAAAAGGGAGACATAACTACAGAATCAGAGGAAATTTAAAAAGTCATCAGATCCTACTACAAAAGCCTATATCCAGCAAAACTTGAAAATCTGCAGGAAATGGACAATTTCCTAGACAGATACCAGGTACTGAAGTTAAATCAGGAACAGATAAACCAGTTAAACAACCCCATAACTCCTAACGAAATAGAAGCAGTCATTAAAGTTCTCCCAACCAAAAAGAGCCCAGGTCCAGATGGGTTTAGTGCAGAATTCTATCAGACCTTCATAGAAGACCTCATACCACTACTATCCAAACTCTTCCACAAAATTGAAAAAGATGGAGCACTACCGAATTCCTTCTATGAAGGCACAATTACTCTTATACCTAAACCACACAAAGACCCAACAAAGAAAGAGAACTTCAGACCAATTTCCCTTATGAATATCGACGCAAAAATACTAAATAAAATTCTGGCAAACCGAATCCAAGAGCACATCAAAACAATCAACCACCATGATCAAGTAGGCTTCATCCCAGGCATGCAGGGATGGTTTAATAAATGGAAAACCATCAACATGATCTATTATATAAACAAACTGAAAAAACAAAACCACATGATCCTTTCATTAGATGCTGAGAATGCATTTTACAAAATTCAACACCCCTTCATGATAAAAGTCCTGGAAGGATAGGAATTCAAGTCCCATACCTAAACATAGTAAAAGCCATATACAGCAAACCAGTCTCTAACATTAAACTAACTGGAGAGAATCTTGAAGCAATCCCACTAAAATCAGGGACTAAACAAGGCTGCCCACTCTCTCCCTTCTTATTCAATATAGTTCTTGAAGTTCTAGCCAGAGCAATCAGACAACAAAAGGAGATCAAGGGGATACAGATTGGAAAAGAAGAAGTCAAAATATCACTATTTGCAGATGATATGATGTTATATCCTAAAAGTTCCACCAGAGAACTACTAAAGCTGATAAACAACTTCAGCAAAGTGACTGGGTATAAAATTAACTCAAATAAATCAGTAGCCTTCCTCTACACAAAAGAGAAACAATCTGACAAAGAAATTAGGGAAAGGACACCCTTCATAATAGTCTCAAATCATGTAAAATACCTTGGTGTGACTTTAACCAAGCATGTAAAACATCTGTACAATAAGAACTTCAAGACTCTGAAAAAGAAATTGAAGAAGACCTCAGAAGGTGGAAAGATCTCCCATGCTCATGGATTGGCAGGATTAATATAGTAAAAATGGCCATTTTACCAAAAGCGATCTATATATTCAATGCACCACCGTCAAAATACCAATCCAATTCTTCAGCGAGTTAGACAGCACAATTTGAAAATTCATCTGGAATAAAAAAAAAAAAAACGCAGGATAGCTAAAACTATCCTCAACAATAAAAGGACTTCAGGGGGAATCACTATCCCTAAATTCAAGCAGTATTACAGAGCAATAGTGATAAAATCTGCATGGTATTGGTACAGAGACAGACAGATAGACCAATGGAACAGGATTGAAGATCCAGAAATGAACCCACACACCTATGGTCACTTGATTTTTGACAAAGGAGCCAAAACCATCCATTGGAAAAAATATAGCATTTTCAGATAGCTTTTACAGAATTCTACCAGACCTTCAAAGAAGGCCTAATACCAATATTCCTAAAATTATCCCATATAATTACGAGAAACACTACATAATTTATTATATGGAGTCACAATTACTCTGATAGTTAAACTATGTAAGGACCAAAAGAGAGAGAGAGAGAGAGAGAGAGAGAGAGAGAGAGAGAGAGAGAGAGAGAGAACATCTGACTAGTTTTGATTGTGAATACTCAATAAAATTCTTTCAAATTTCAAAAACATCAATCATCAGGATCAAGTAGACTTCATACCAGGAATGCAAGGTTGGTCCAATTCAAGAATACCCACGAACTTAATCTACTATATAAACAAAGTCAAAGAAAAACATTACATGATTTTCTTCGTAGATGCACAAAAAGCTTTTGATAAAATACAACACACCTTCATGTTTAATTCAAGAGCCATACCTAAACCTAATAAAAGCATTTTATTGCAAATCAAGAGACAATATAAAAATTATATGAAGAGATAATTGAAATAATACTACTAAAATTGGGAGCAAGACAAGGATGCCAATTCTCTCCATTTTTATTCAATATAGTACTAAAAGTGCTAGCTAGAGCAATAAGACAACAAAAAGAGATGAAGGGGATACAAATTAGTGAAGAAAAAGTAAAAGTATACTATTGACAGACAATATGATATTATACATAAGCGATTCCAAATGTTTTACCCAAGAACCTATACAGTTAATAAATAACTTCCGCAAAGTGGCCAGATATACAATTAAATCAGTAGCCTTCCTTTATACAAATGATAATCAGGCTGAGAAAGAAATTAGGGAAATAACTCCCTTCACAATAGCCTCAGAAATATAAAATATCTTGGGGTAACTCTAACCAAACTAGTACAAGATCTGTGTGACAATAACTTCGAGTCTTTTAAGGAAGAGATCAAAGATTTCAGAAAATGAAGATATCTCTCATTGTCATTGATTAGCAGAATGAATATTGGAAAATTGACCATCCTACCAAAGGCACTCTAGGAATTCAATGCAATTCCAAACAAAATCCCAATACAATTCTTCAAAGACATGGAAAGAGCAATTTCAAATTCATCTGTATAGGCAAAAAAAAAAAAAAAAAAAAAAAACAGAATAGATTTAACAGTTCATAACAATAAAAGAACTGCTCAGGGGGATCACCATCCCTGACCTCAAGCTGACTACAGAGCAATAATAATAAATACTGCATGTTATTGGTACAGAGACAGACATGTTGATCAATAAAGTACAATTTGAAGAACCAGAAATATAACCACACACTTAAACACACTTGATCTTTGATAAAGAAGCCAGAAATATACAATGGAAAGGAGAAACACTCTTCAGTTAATGATGCTGGTCTAACTGACTATATATAGAAAAAATAAAATAGATCCATATTTGTCACCTTGCACATTGTACAAGTCCAAATGAATCAAGGACTTCAACATAAAACCAGACACACAGAATCCAATAAAAGTGAAAGTAGGAGAGAGCCCTGAACTTATTGGTACAAGTGGAAATTTCCTAAAAAGAACTCCAATACCTCATGCTCTAATATCAAAATTTGATAAATGGGACCTCATAAATCTGGAAATTTCTGTAAGGCAAAGGACGTAGTCAATAGGACAAATCTGCAGCCTACAGATTTGGAAAAAATATGTCTTCATTAACCCCACATCCTGGAGTGGGTTAATATCCAAAATATGTAAAGTACTCAAGAGACTAACCCCCAGAATACCAAATAACTCAATCAAAAAATGGGATACATTCTTCTACATGCTGACCTCTAGTTGAACCACACCATTTGTTTAGAAATGCTGTCTTCCCCCCCCACACACACACACACACTAGATTGTTTTAGCTCCTTTGTCAAAGATCAAGTGACCATAGCTGTGTGGGTTCATTTCTGGGTTTTCCATTCTATTCCATTGATCTGTTTGCCTGTCTCTGTATCGATAACGTGCAGTTTTTTTTTTATCACTATTGAGTGTAAATCAATCCATTCTTATACCTTTGTATAAAGGTCGTGTCCAAGAGGATCAAGGACCTCCACATAAGACCAGATACACTGAAACTAATAGAAGAGAAAGTGGGGAAGAGCCTCGAACCCAAAGGCATACGGAAAAATTTCTCTAAAAACACCAATCACTTATGCTCTAAGATGAACAATTGGAAAAAGTAACATTTTAAAATTGTAAAGTTTATAAGGCAAAAATACTGTCAGTAGAACAAAACAGCAACCAACAGACTGGGAATAGATTGTTACCAATCTTACATCTGATAGAGGGGTACTGTCCAATAAAAAGAACAAACTCAAGAAGTTCGAATCGAGACAACGAAATAACCCTATTAAAATAGGGTACAGAGCTAAACAAAGAATTATCAGCTGACAAATATCAAGTGGCTGAGAAGCAGCTAAAGAAGTGTTCAATATCTTCTTTGTCAAAGATCACGTAACCATAGGTATGTGGGTTCATTACTGGCTCCTCAATTTTATTCCATTGATCTACCTGTCTATCTCTGTACCAATACAATTCAGGTTTTTCTTTTCCTTTTTTAAATTACTATTGCTCTGCAATATAGCTTGAGGTCAGGGATGGTGATTCCCCCAGATGTTCTTTTATTGTTGTGAATAGTTTTCACTCTCCTGGGTTTTTTGTTATTCCCAATGAAGTTGAGAACTGTACTTTCTAACTCTATGAAGAATTGAGTCAGAGAGGGTCAAAAAACTGAACAGCGGTGTGTCAAAATGAGGGAAGGGGATCTGGGTGTAGTAACCAGAAATTCACAGATGCCAGGAAGGCAAGAGCCTCCTGGGACCTCACTGGAAGGACATTAGCTGAAATACCTCCTACCCCCAAAGGGGAGGGAGAACCTGTAGAGACCAAATCCAGATGTTAGGCATGGTACCCATTTGGCGAATGAGGCCACCCACTCATCTCCAATATTTTTAACCCAGAATTGATTCTTTATAAATATGGGAACAATGTATGGAACAGAGACTGAAACAAAAATCATCCAGATACCGCCCCACCTGGGGATCCATCCCAAATGCAGACACCGAACCCAGACTCTATTGCAATGCCAAGATGTACTTGGTGACAGAAGCCTGACATAGCTGTCTGACCCAGAATTGTTCCAGTCTGAAAGAGCTGCAGGGACAAAAATAGTGAAGAGCCTGAGGAAAAAGAGGTACAGTGACAGGCCCAAATTGGGATCCAGCTCAGTGGGAGACCTTATGACCTGACAGTATTACTGAAGCAATCGAGTGTCCATAAAAAGGGGCCTATCATTAGTGCCCTCCAAAAGACCCAACAAGCAGCTGAAAGAGTCAGATGCAGATATGTACACTCAACTAATGTAAGCTGCAGACCCCTGTGGTTGAATTAGGGAAGCTGGAAGCTGCAGAGGAGAGCGACCCTGGAGGAGGACTAGCAGTCTCAATTAACTTGGATTCTAGAGGTCTCTCAGACACTGGACAATCAACTAGGTAACATACACCGGTCAGTATGAACAGAGGATTGCTGAGTATGGCTTCAGTCAGTGAAGATGCCCCTAACCCTCAAGACACTGGAGGCCCATGGAGTGGGATAAGTCTGGTAGGGTAGGTAGTTGGGGAGTTTGGACATTCTTGCTGAGATGGCAGGGAGGAGGTATGAGGTTTGAAGCAGTAAGAGGTTGGGGGATAAAATCTGGAGTGTGAAAATAAGATTAAATAAAATTAAAAGCAATTAAGTATGCAATTCTCAAAGCTGCGATGTGTTTAGGAGACTTATGAAATTAATATGAAAATGACCCATAGCAGTAAGATAATACTTGCAATTCTATAACTAAAAAAATATTTAAATGTATAACATATTTAAGATGGAACTCAACAGAAAATTTCTCTGCCTTCCCTTTCCTTCTTCTGTGTATCGCCTCTACTTCATCCATCAAACTGTGCCTATTCATCCATATCTTTCAAAATAATATTCTAAATCAAAATAATAACATCTGATAAATGGTGAATCATGTTTAATGCACTGTATATTTTAAATAGAACACTCTTTTTCCTAATTATAAACTATTTTATCATCTTACCTTATAGAGACATCTTCAAAATAATTTGCTCAGTATTAGTAATATGCTCTATACTATGATCACAATGACAGAAGAGTCCAACCATTTACCTGAATAGATGTTGAAAATGCAGAATTGTTTGTAGAAACCAAGGGAAATAAAGAACATGCCTTAATAGATTTCAAGCTTATTTAGTGCAATAAAAGGTTCTAGGGTCAGGTTTTAATACATACAATATTCTATTGTTACTGGGTACTAAAATTGTTACACTACATTTTGTGGCCAACATTCTAAACATATTTTTCATAATAAATTCAAACAAATATGCATAAATATATGTACATAATATATTATAATACATAGTATATTACTTTCAGAAAAAAATCCTCAGGTCTTACAACTTGAAAAAAATAGACACTGTGCCTTCTCATATTTTTACTATCTAGATAAGTAACTGATGACCCCATTTTAGATATTTCTGAGTTCATGCATTGCAGAAATATTCATGCTCTGTCATTCTTACCAGCATGTTCTACTATTCTTTCCTTTTTTATTCTTTTGTGTTTAAATTAACATATGTCTGTCCACATTAGGATGAATGTGGTCAGTGTCTTTGTGGCTTTGTGCACTCTATGCCTAGAATATTTCTTGAAACTCAATAATTGGTTAAGACTGGGTATTCCTATCAGCATATATCTTCACAGACATTTTCTATTAAAACATCACTTGACTCAACTCTCATTACATTTTCAAGTCTCTTTTAAGGCTATCTCTCATGTTTTTAATTTCTTGCTTCAGTTTATCAGACTCTATTTTCTTGCTTTAGAATCTGCAGAAACCATACTGTGAGAGGTCCCTCATTATTTGAAATTTCAGAAAGAAAAAAAAACAACAAAATTCCATTACTTTCTTTCACTGTGAGATTAAATCTTTATTAAGAATTTTCTAATGCTTAAAACATATTTTATTCTCCATCTCAGACATTGATACTTAGAGACTTCAATAACCAAATTTATGACCAATTGATTGACCATTCAGTCAGAAATAGAGAAATAATTGAACTAAAAGATTTTACAAGTCAAATGGACCTAACAAATATCTAACTAACATTTCACTCCAGCACAAAAGAAAATACCTTCTTCTCAACACCTTACAAAACCATATCCAAAATTGACTATATACTCCAACACAACAAAACATGCAACAGAAACAAGAAAATTTAAATTTTGTGTATGCTATCTCATTGCCATTAATTGAAGATGGACTTCAACAATAAGAGTAAGAACAGAAAGCCTGAAACCACATAGAAACTGAGAAACTCTCTATTGAATGATTACTGGGTCAAGGCAGTAATAAAACAAAGAGAAATTAAAGACTCTATAGAATTCAATTCTATGTGAACAAAATGCACAATGTTATTGGATCCAAAAAGTGATGATGAAAGGAATGTCCATTGTGCTAAATGCCTTCACGAAGAAATCAGAGAGATCTCATACTAGGAATGTAATAGCAGACCTGAAAGCTCTAGAATAAGAAGAAGTAAACCCAACCAACCAGGTTAGATGGCAAGATAATCAAACTGAGAGATGAAATGAGTAAAATAAATGCATAGAGGTCAATACTAAAAAAAGTAAGAAAAAAAAAACAATACAGCAAACTCGTATTGGAACTAACTAAAATACAGACAGAAAACACTGAGATGACCAAAATCAGAGATGAAAATGGGAATAACAAATAACCATTCAAAGAATCATTAGCCCATACTTCAAAAACCTGTACTCCACAAAGTCGTGTAAAAAAACCCCAAATTTATAAAAAGTCAATTTTGTTGATAGTTATTAATTACCAATATTAATGTAATATCAGATAAACACTTAAGTATGCCTAAAACCCCCAAGGAAATAGAAGCAGTGATTAAATATATCCCGAACAAAACAGCCCAGTCAAAGTGAGGTATTCTGGTTCAAATCACTCTACAAATTAAAGAGGTAGGAAATATTGCCACAATCATTATATGAGGCCACAAACCCCTGATACCTAAAGTACACAGAGTTAAGGAAGAAAGACAGACAGAAAGAAAGAGAGAAAGAAAGAAAGAGAGAGAGAGAAAGAGGAAAGAAGGAAGGAAGGGAGGGAGGGAGGGAGGAAAGAAGGAAGGTAGAAAGAAAGAAAATTACAGTATTAAAAAACTATTATTCAACTATGAAGTAAACTTCATCCTAAAGATGCTGGAATGGTCCAACATAAGAAAATCTATCTATGTAAAACACCCATATTAACAAGTGGACACGAAAATAAAGATCATTTCATTAGATGCTAAAAATTCATAAAATTCAGCAGTCCCTTATGATAATAGTCATAAATAGATCAAAGATACAAGAGACATTCCTAACTTAATTAAGGCAATTCAGCAAATCAAATTAAAGGGAGAGAAAAACAAATTAATTTCACTAAAAGCAGAAACAGGACAATACTGTCTAATTTTTCCAAGTCTATTCAATATAATATTTAAAGTTCAAATTAGGGAGATATGGAAATTAAATTACAACAAGCAAAAAACCTTGAAAGCAAAGAAGCAAAGGTATTGCTATTTGCACATTGCATATTAGTATACATAAGCAGCCTCAACAGTTCTACCAGGGGATCCCTACAGATAAACATATTCCATTGCTATGTGACTGGATAAAAATAAATAATAATGATCAGTAGCTTCCAGAGGCCATCAAGGAGAAGCTAAAACCTAGCAGGTAATCTTCTTGAGATGGTTCTGATATGGACTATTAAAATTCTTGATTGATTTGCTTCTTTAGGCAAGACCAAAAAGATTTCATTTTAGGAATGATTCCTGCTGTGTGTGTGTGTGTGTGTGTGTGTGTGTGTGTGTGTGTGTGTGTGTGTGTAACAATCACTAGGTATTAGCCCACACTTTTGAGCAGATCTTTGCAAAATAATGGAGAAATTCTCTCTTGTAATATTATATAGACAAATAGATCGTTTTGCAATTCTTTATGATTATTCTAAAAGAATTTCAAAAACACATTAGTAATTATTAAGTTCCTTTATAATAGGAATGTTATTAAGTCTCCTCTAATTAATCAAAATTGCAATGAGAACTCTGCTGGTCTTTAAGTGTCATGATTTAATTGCTTCTGATGTAGCAAGCAAGCACAATTTAGAGCACATTCCACGTGGATGTAAAATAATTAACCAGAGATCATAAAATGGGAACTAAGAATTTACTGTGGGTGTAAGGACAGAAGATAAAATATTATCTGGGTTTATCTATATGAAATTTCACTAATAGGTTAGTCACAAAAATTACCGTTATTAAATTTAACTGAAACTGCTGAGCTTGTGACAGATAATGAATGTTTAGACAGGAAATTACTCTTAATGTTTATGCAAGTAAATATTTTCTGTTGTAAATTTCTTTTCTGATTTTGATTTGAATTTATGTGTAAACTTGTAGTGAATATTTTATCATGTTATCATGTATGCTGAAAGATACGCTGAGGACAAAGAGAAAGGGTGAATTTTTTAGGCAAAACACAAGAAATAATTTTTGGACAGAAAATTTTAGAGAAAAACCTTCTGAGAAAACTTTTGGAGAGAACTCAGTCTTAAAGGCATAGGGGGTAATAACACTATGGGAAAGTCATACTATTGGGTGTAATGCATTGGGAGCGAGAGCTTTGTTACATCAAGGGACTGGTGGAGAAAGCAAAATTGGAAGGCAAATGTAGAGTGGAATAACTAGAAATCATAGGGCAACTGAAAATGAATTAAAAGAGCAATAATCAGAATTCAGAGGGGAAGAGTTAAAAAGAAGAATTTGAAAAGAGGCAGAAGAAACAGGCAGGTTTCTTGTTGCTATGGGACAGAACAGGTCTTTTTTTAATAGTGAGGCATGCTTAGTCTTACTGAAGAGGGTAAAGCTTTCTTCTTACAGACATGGGATTAATTAATTTAGCAACAAAAGGATAGAAGCTTTTCCTTCCTTTATATAAAAAAGATTGGAGGTCAGATTGGAGGTCATTTTTTTTTTCATGTAGAACAAATCAGTTCTTTTCTCACTGGTACTTGGTCTTTTACTCCATATGTGTGTGTGTGTGTTTGTGTGTGTGTGTGTGTGTGTGTGTGTGTGTGTGTGTGTACGTGTGTGTGTGTAATTATAAGTATGAAGCTAAGCCCAACTGATGTGAATGGAGATGTATGCATATGCAGGCATGAATAACTATGTGAATTTATGTGAGTTTGTCCATATTTGCTTGTATAAATATTTTTCGTTCTGTAAGTGTGAATATTTTCTGATGGTTAATAGAAGTTAATGGCTCTAAACCACCCCCTAGTCTGACAAGTGAGAGGCATCTAAGCAAGAGGGAAAAGACTGTAGCAATTGACCTGTTACTTAATTCCCTGTTTTTTTTTTAAGATGAGGCTCTAAGTGAGAGATTGCAATTTCTGGGCTCAAAGGAGCTCAGGCAGGCCAGCTACATTAGCAATGTTATTTAAGATAAGTAAATGATTGTTGTGTTCTTTTTATTCATGGGTTATTTTATTTATTTACATGTCAAATGTTGTTTCCCTTCAGAGGTCTCAACTCTGGAAACTTCTAATCCTACTCCCTATCCTCTTTGCCTTTAAGAGGTTTCTCTCTAACTGACCTACTCCTCTCTCATGCCTCTAGCTACTCCTTCATTGGGGCAATTAGCCTCCATAGGAGCAAGGGCCTCCCCTACCATTGATGACAGATAAAGCAATCCTCTGCTACATATGTTGCTGAAGTCATGGAACCATCCATTTATACTTTGATCGGTGATTTTCTTATTAAACATCAATCCTAAATATCTCACAAAACCAAGTCTTGCCACTCACTGATGATCTTCCCCCTTTTCTGCCACAAGAAAAGAGGATGAAGAAAGAACAGTCAGTGCTGGCCCTCAGGCAAGTAGCCTTCCTGTATATAAATGACAGAGAAACTGAGAAAGAAATCAAAGAAACAGCACTTGCTCTTGCAAATAGCCATGATTAATATAAAATATCTAGAAGAGATAATATTGATGAAGCTAAGAAGTGCATGTAGTTGGGAACTGAATATAGATATCTTCTGAAAGACACTGCTAGAGCATGTTGAATAGAGAGGTGAATCCTAGCATTTAACCACTGAACTGAGAATGAGACCCCATTGGAGGAATTAGAGAAAGGATCGAAAGAGCTGAAAGGGCTTGCAACCCCATAAGAACAAAAATGCCAATCAACCAAAGCCCCAGGGACTAAACCACTACCCAAAGACTATATATGGACTGACCCATGGCGCCAGCTACATATCTAGCAGAGGATGGCCTTTCTGGGCATCAACGGAAGGAGAAGCTCTTGGTCCTGACAAAGCTGGACTTCCCTATGCAGGAGAATGCCAGTGTGGGGGAAGCGAGGTTGGATTGGGAGGGGAAAACCCTTGTAGAAGAAGGGTAGGAGGATGAGATAGGGGGCTTATGTCCAGAAAAATGGGAAAGGGAATGCAAATTTTAAAAAAATCCAATAAAGTATCTTAGCATAACACTAAACAAGCAAGTCAGTCTTTAAAGAAAAAACGTTTGTAAGATATCGGAAGATGAAAAGATCTCCCATGTTCATAAATCACTAGAAATAACATAGTAAAAATGTCCATCTTAACAAAAACAATCTAAAGATTCAATGCTATTCCCTTCAAATTGCAGCACAATTACTCACAAACATTGAAAGGGAACTTATTAATTTTATATACATATTAGGTATAAAGTACATTATAATTAGTCTATAATCTTAGAGATAAGAAACTTTGGGATCAGACTCCATCTCAGCAAAGGTAGCCTAAGGTTGAATTCGAGTTTACTAACCAGCTCGCATGTTATCGCACCAGTGTCTAGTTTACTCCCAAACAATTCAGCGACTAGTACCAGTTTCCATGTTACTACCCAACTATACATGTGCCTAACACTAATTTCCAGGTTATTCCCCAAGAAGTCTGCACCACCAGGTTATAAGCCTGACCCCGATACTTTACTTCCTAACAACCACCAATCAGAAGGAAAGCAATAGTTAAATTTATGGTTTGACTCCCAGCAGCAGCCAATTATGTTAAAGGCCATAATGGTTCCCAATCAAATATGTGTCAGGCTAGAATTCCACTTGCCTGTTTGCTTGCCTTTATAAATCATTGCCTGAAATTAGGCTTGAGGGATGGTGGTGAGCCGAAGCTCAAGCTTATAATTAAGAGACCCTAATGCAATTGCATCAGAATCTACTCCTAGGTGGTCTTTTGGGGTTCACAAATGCTTCCTTGTACAAAAAAATCCAAACACCCAGAGAGACTAAGGAACAAGAAGGGCTCAAGTGGAGGCTTGTGTATCTCTATGGGAAAGGGAAATAGGATGAAATTTTTGGAGTAAGGGTGAAAAGGCAGGGGATGGGGAAAGGGAATACTATGGAAACCAATTGGATCTGGGGGACATTTCAGGGTAGGTAGAAACTTGTGCAATAGGAAGACCCAGATATCTATGAGTGTAAGCCTAGGGAAGATTTCTACTAATGGATGATAAGGAGTCTGAACCAACTGGAGGGACTGGGAAGAGAGAAGAGAGGATCAACTGTGGTATGAATGTAATATATGGCAGTAGAAATAAAAGTAAATAAAATCACTCTGATGATTTACATAAGCTTGGCCCAGGCAGTGGCACTATTAAAGGGTGTGGCCCTTTTGGAGTTGGTATGGCCTTGTTGAAGTAAGTGTGTCACTATGGCTTTAAGACCCTCTCCCTAGCTGTATGGACAAGTCAGTATTTTGCTAGCAGCCTTTGGAAGAAGATGTAGCACTCTCAGTTCCTCCTACACCATGTCTGCTTGGATGCTTCCATACCTTGAAGATAATAGATTGAGATTCTGAACCTATAAGCTAGGCCCAATTAAATGTCCTTTAGGAGCTGCCTTGGTCATGGTGTCTGTTCATAGCAGTAAAACCCTAAGACAATCACTACCACCACCAACAAGACTTAAATTTCTTAATGTTGTACGTTCTTTTATGACATATTCTGATTACCTTTCTTCTAGACTCCATTGCTTTTCCGAGTTAACTTGTCTCATCTTACAAATACATTTTAAACACTAAAAAATGAAAACAATATGAAATGGGATGTTCTTTTACACGAAACTGAATATTTTCAACTCTTTCCAAAATACTGCCTCTGACAAGCATTAGAATTGGCTCCTTCAGAAAGGGAGAGTTCAGTAACCGAGAAAGAGCTGGTACAAGCTTCCCATCAAGCTGTTCATCTCCCTAAAGCAATTCAATTCTGCAAGATTATGATCTTATCCTGTAGATGCCCTACATTTCTCACAGGATACCTAGCAGGACTAAAAGTGTAAGTGACATTGCAATTTGCAAACTAGCAGGATCCAAGGGATCAGTGATTGAGCTGGATTGTCAGGTGTCTCCATTTTGCAGCCTCAACAGATAAGAACTTCCTTCATCATAGTTATAGAGAATTTCTTCTTTCTGCCAAGTGATTTCAGTTGCTATCTGAATACTCATTTTTTTCTTTTTTCTGGATTCTTTTCTATTTTTATATTTATATTAGATATATTTTTATGTTAAAGTTTCCTGGTTTGGAGACTACTCCAAAATTCATGGTCCTGGACTTTCTGCTTTGTTTATACTGCTCAATGATAGTAATGATGCCATTCCCAGTATCTTAGATCATAATGAGTCTTCATCTGAGGTGCTCACTGAGGATAATTAAAGTGTCTCTGACTTCTACAGAATAATGTTCTAGGGTCTTAATGAGAAATATTAATGAGAACATGACTGCCTAGCTTACCACATAATCAATCCAGGACTAGGTATATTTTCCTAAGGATTTTTCTTTCATTTAGTGTACTCTGGTAATTATGCCTGTAAGTAGTTCTCGGGGACCTAGAATAAAATATTTTAAAAATCAATTTCTTTATATTCAATAAGAAACAATGGGCTCTAACATTAGATTTTAAGAAAATAATTTTTAATTCCTTTTAAAATAAGCTGGTTGCTTGAATATTGGAAAAAAAGCAAATGGAACTAATATATAAAATTAATGTATAAAATTAACATCTTGTTGCCCAACCTTATTTGTAAGATTTAGTATCTAGAACTGAGTAGGATTATATTCTTTTACATTCTTTATTAATATAACCTTAATGTTTATCAATAAAATCTAGTAATACATTATTTTATAACTTAGTATCACTTAAATTCTATTGAAAATTCTTTTATGACCCCTAGTACTTACTAACAGTTGAATAATAAAATTTATCATTAATTATTTTTTTATTTTAATCCTGATAAAAGTTTGAAAAAGTACAGCGTAATAGCTGCTGGGATTGTAGTGGACAAAAATAAAAAGTTATCTTCTGGCATAAAGGCAAGTATCATTTTTTATAATAATGTCTTACAGTTTAGCATTTTAGGGGATTTTTGGGTGTGTAAACAAGAGGGACTCTGATTCTTGTGTCTTGAGCTCTTTTTCTTCTGATGGTTTTCCTTATCTAAGTTTGAAATGATGCTTTTATTTTAACTTATATTTTATTTTAATTAAAAAAAAGAATGGTTGAATGAATGGATGAGTGAATGAAACCTAGTCACCAGCATAAAAATTAACAACATGCTCATAAAGGTCAATCTGGTTTGCTGCCATAGAGTGATACAAGGTATATCAATCACACCAGGACAGATCTCATGTTCAGGAGTAGATTGCAAATATATAATGGACTCAACCACTTATGCATCTCCCTCTCCCTCTCCCCTCCCTCACCCCTGTGTGTGTGTGTGTGTGTGTGTGTGTGTGTGTTTATTTATTTGTTTTTCAGTTTGCCACTTTTTTAAGGTATGGTTTTATTTTGTTTTCTTCATTTTGGGAAGTTTTCTTGTTGTACTGCATTATCTTTCATTTTTGAGAAAGAACTTAAAGTTGAGTTACTGGGAACAGGAGAAGATATGGAAGGGCTTGGAAGGAGGAAAACATAATCATTATATATTGAAATTTGAATGCAGTTTTATTTTATTTTATCATTTTATTTTTTGTTAATTGGAGATACAAACACACACATACATTCACACACACACACACACACACACACACACTTCCCTTTCCCGGTTTCCTGGACATAAGCCCCCTATCCTATCCCCATACCCTTCTTCTATAAGGGTGTTGACTCCCCATCCAACCCCCTTTCCCCCCTCCACATTCCCCTACACCGGGAGTCCAAACTGGCAGGACCAAGGGCTTCTCCTTCCACTGGTGACCAACAAGAGCATCCTCTGTCATATATGCAGCTGGAGCCATGGGTCAGTCCATGTATAGTCTTTGGGTAGTGGTTTAGTCCCTGGGAGCTCTGGCTGGTTGGCATTATTGTTCTTATGGGTTGCAAGCCCTTTCAGCTCTTTCAATCTTTCTCTAATTCCTCCAACCCATTCTCAGTTCAATGGTTTGATGTTAGCATTTACCTCTGTATTTGACATGCTTTGGCTGTTCCTGTTAGGAGATGTCTATGTCCTGTTTCTGTCATCATGCACTTCTTAGCTTCATCAATCTTATCTAGTATTGGTGTATATATATATATATATATATATATATATATATATATATATATATATATATATATATATATATATGCCACATGTGGGTCAGGCTCTGAATGGCCATTTCTTCAGTCTCTGTTCCAAACTTTGCCTCCATATCCTCTCCTATGGATATTTTTGTTCTCCCTTTTAAGAGGGAGTGAAGCGTCCACACATTGGCCATCCTTCCTCTTGAGCTTCATGTGGTCTGTGGATTGTATCTTGGGTAATTTGAGCTTTTGTTCTAATATCCATTTATCAGTGAGTGCATACCATGTGCAAGTTTAAATAGTAATTAATATATTTTTTTAAAACAAAACCATTTAATTAGATGAGTAAAATAATAAAAGCAAACTATAAATATGTCAATTAGACATACTAAAGGTAACTTTAGAGGCACTAAAATATGTCAGTACCATGTTAATTAAAGAAAACAGCAATTCTTTTGCATTTGTTTGACCAAGTGTGACTTCAAGTTTGAATTCTTTAGTTCTCTCCCTGTGCATACCATCAGTGTTTCACATAATGGTTCTAGCTTGTCTATAGACTGTTTGCTATGTATCTATTCCTGTCTGCCTGGTACCTAACTCTCTTTTCTCTGTAAAAGGTGTTTGCTGCTATTTATTTAACAGAACAACAAATATCACATGAAGGAGAAAAGAGTAATAGCTTTCAGAACATATTTATAATTTTCCAAGGCTTTCCCCAAAGTTAACTCACCTCAACTGACTCAGATAACAAAGACGAATACAAACATGCTGTTTATCAAGCAGCATTAATATGTTACTTCCTGCATTTATAGCAGAAATTTGTTGTATGCAGTCACCTTGACTTATTTTCTTTTTCAGCAAATGCTTATCATAATTTATAATTATATATACAAGCATTGTTCTTTGGTCAGGGACATAAAAATATTTTATTTAAAATTACAGCTATACATCAGATTAAGATGCTAGAGCAGATAATATGGTCAATCCAAGGCAAGTAAAGTTGTTTATTAGACTGTTATCTTAAAGACAGGTTAGATAATTATTCTGGGCACACAGTGAAATAAAAAGTCAAGGTGACTTCAAGGTGAAATTCTCACCTGTTAGGTACAAAAGGTTGTACCTTCAATTTTAAAAGATATTTTTATAAAATTTGTCAATATCTACACTTTTAAGTTCATAAAAAGAAACATATACTATATGCATACTAATAAGTGTATCTATTAACAAATGCTCTTCAGAAAATTTTCTGAATATCAATGCAATGATTCATCATTGCAGATCACATGAAGCTGATAGAGTTATCAATTACCAGGAAATGAAGAAAACGTGTGTGTGTGTGTGTGTGTGTGTGTGTGTGTGTGTGTGTGTGTATTAAACATATTGTATTAGAATGACAAGGAATGATCAATAATGTACAAAGTTATAGAAGGTCTATTATAAGTCTAAAATGTTTTTTACAAGTAAGATTAGCAATAGTTATCTCTGTCATATGAATATTATTTATTTTATTATCCCTTGTTCAAAAATAATATTTAAAAAACCTTTACATATATATGCATATATATGATATATACGTTTGTACTTATTGTTTATATTTTTCCAATAAAAAGCTATAATCTTTAAAGCTGATAGTATTTTAACATCATAATCTTACCAATTTTACTAATATTTAAATATTTTATATTCATCAATCTGTTGAGAAATAGTTGACATAAACAATATAGGTTTCATATTTGTGACTCAGCAGGATGGGCTATGTATGTAACCTTGAAACCATACCCCGATTTAGGTAATAAATAAATGTGTAGTCAACATTCTTCTTATGACCACTATTCACTTCTGTAGCCGTGTCACTTATAGTGGAACTCGTATCAACTTCTACTTTATAAAGAACAGTAGTATTTACTATAGACTCAAAATCATTGGCAAATCTTGAAAACATATTTGCATGTCTAAAATAGTGAGCACTCTGCACATTTTTATCATATTTCTTGCTTCTTATTTAATAGGCTCTAGTATTCATTATGCTATTCTGTGTCTACATTTTTGATTAAATTAATGTAATCGTTCAGAATTTTTCTGCCTATTGTATGGCAGATGACACTTGCTAAATAATTACTTTTCAAACAATACATTTTGATCATATGTTTTTCCTCTTCAATCTCTTCCCAAATCCTTACAACTTTCTTACTTAAGCAATTTTATTCTTTCTCTAAAAAATATAATAAATAAATATAAAAATGTTATTTTAATATATTTTACCCTTTTAAGCTTTTCTTTTTGCTAGTCCGTTGTTTGAAACAAATACATTTCTCATGCTAAGCAAGCATCTTACCCATGAATTTCATATATAGCAAATACTTACTGCCTTAGGGTCTTATTAAGTGCTCCTTGATGGCATTGAACTTTTTAGAAGACTATTTCAGCATTCCAAGTAGGTTAGGGTACTGGCTTATGTACTAGGGAAGTTTCATGAATCTTCTCCATACATACACATCATAGTATTATGAACCACATGTTATATCTCCCTTAACGCAACCTCCTTCCCTTACTCTGCTTAAACCTACACTTCCCCAAATTCTTTCCCTTTTATCACATCCTTTGTGGTCCAGTATCATCTTTATTATATAGATTGCTGTGGAGGCAGTTTGATAAAGCTCCTTATTTCTTTGTTTGACTATTTTTGCCAGAGATGATTCTTTGTTATTAGTAATATCTCTTTTGTTCAATTTTCTTGGCATGTTTTATAAGATAGGTCTAGTGGCTGCATGCCATCACTTTGATTCCTCTACAGATATAGTTTTTCTCCCTCATTTATAAAATATAAATTATAATAATGTTATTCTCAGTATGAAACATTCTCCCCCTTCTATACTAAGGAATTTGGGACTATGAGTAAGTGCTCTGCAGAGAAGTTAACTACAGATGAGTGGAGTCCTGTTTCCATGCTATCTCTTTCCTTACTATCAGGATCTTGAGAATATTCTCTGATTTATCCTTTAAAAAGTTTAATATGATATATCTTGAGGTGGATGAAACTGAGATGAGCTTTCCTAATGATCCATAACCTTCTGTTACATATATATTGTATCTTAATCTAGGTTGCCATGCCTTTCTGGTATTAAGTCTTTGAATAAGGATTTTATGTTTTTGCTTGTCTAATTGCGTTATGAATCCCAATACCTGAATATTGGCTCTCATTAAAGTTATTCCGATACTTCTATATAATTTCTTCTATTTGTTTCATTTTTCTTTATTTTATCTCCCTCAGCTACCCATTTTCAAACTGGCTACTTTTGAGCTCCACTATTCTGTCTTTCATGCTATTCATTCTGTTGCCAGTGCCATCTCTCACAAGTTAATTCCACTTGGTGTATTTTACAGCTCACAGACTTCTGTTTGATTTTCTTAATTGCCTCTACCTTTCCATTAAACTTTTCTGTTAGAATACCGAATTGTTTATCTGTATTTCCTCAGAGTTCATTACACTTCCTTAGGATAGCTGCTTAAAATTCACTTGTGAATTTCTTCATGTAACTATCTTGTGTGCTCCTAATATTGTATTTTGACTGTTGTGTGAGATGTTAGTTTCCTGATTCTCTTTTTGTGTTTGCATATCATAGTCAAAATTATGAAATGCAAAGTATTTATGGTAGTCTTCATAATGTGGATTTGTGCCTGCCATGGAAAAGTTATGAGCAAGAAGTTTGTTGTTGTTGTTGTTGTTGTTGTTGCTGTTGCTGTTGTTGTTCTTTCATTCAATTTGAGATCTGAGAAAATTTTCTATAGAAAGTTAAATTAACCAAAATTATGAGACAATCTACTATATCTTTTTTAATAATAGACCTCTGTACTCTCAGTTTCATGCTGTAAAATAAAAGAACTGTTCAAATTAAAGTTTAAAAGAATTATGTGGGGGCTACTCATGTCAGTATGTGCATTCTGTTACAACAATAGATCTATTTGAGAGCATATTGTGTCTCTCTCTATATATATATGTATCCCATAGCCATACTTATCTAGAAATGTAAATTATTTTTGTTTATTTCATTTAAGTGATCTATTTTGTTTTGTATTATATTCCATCATAGTTTTTTAAATGGAAAACAAAATGTCACAGAAATTGAACAGCTTTCCATATGAATACACCTACACTGAATAATAATATAATTATGAAGAAGGAATGCTTTCTAATCTCTCATAATTGAAAACTTCATAAAGATATCTAACAATAGAAAAACCACACTTCCAGATTTAAATAAAATAGGCAGGTCTGACCAACTGGCGCAATAGCATATCATTGTGAATGATTCCCATGATTAAAAGGAAATGAATCTTTGCCATATCACCTTTACCTAGAGCCGGTCATGAAGCACACAGAAGGAATGGCAGCAGACATCCTTCTTTTGTAAGCATGTTTCTCCCAATCAAGTTTTCTGTAATATAGAAATAATATTCAAGCTTCCACTGGCCTCAGGACTCATGGTCTGTGTTAAACCACAGTAATGTACCATTTGGTACAGGAAAGAAAGTAATTAAGGAAGGGGATAAAAGTGAGTGCAAAGCAAGATGAACAGGAATAAAGACAAAAAGAAAGGGAGAAGAAAAAGCACATGAAAAACCATAGCTCACTGGACTCTTACTAAAAATAAAAAAAATAGAAATAGTTAAAATAATGTGCTGAATTTCTTGATATGTTCATAGATAAGTATATTATATGATTTGATTAATAGTATTTTCATGCTTCTCATATTTCATCAATCTTTAAGGATTCAAATAAAAACTGATGTCACACTGTCAGAAGAACATCAAAAATAATCTGAAATTAACTTGTCAGATAAATGAAAAAATACCTGAGAGAAAAAAACGTTAATGAAACAAAAATATATTATACAATTAGTTCATTTAATAAAATTACTTTATATTTTTACTGATTTTTGTATGTTTTTTTGCTTGACTATAATAGTAAAGTATTGACTATAATAATATTCAGTGAAAGTGGCCTTTATTGTGGAAGAGACAAGTAATTATTTAATCGCTAAATGTAAAACAAATAAACACTCTGAAGGAAATACAAACTAAAATTGGTATATACTAATCAGGATAAAGATAAATTTGACTTCCGTCTTAGGATCCTAATAGCAATTTCATGAAAAACTGAAAAATCTAGTATGTGTTCTCATACATCATGTTCTTGATTTTTGATATACTTTTATCAGGCATAATTTTTAAGTGAGATAAAAAGTATCATGAAGCAATTTATTTATTGCAGTATAATAACAACTATAAGCAATAAATCTGATGATTCCGTTTACACAGTGCAAACAATGCTAAATAAACATGATATAGCCGGCAGTAGAAGTTCTTTTGGAAATAAACCTTTCAAAGTGCAGTCGGCAGATACAGCAAGCATGGCAATTTACAACAAGTAACCTAAGGAGTATTATGCAAGAGAAAACAATCATTAGATATGTATCAATGCTGCATAAGAAAGTACAAAGGTCAATAAAGTAAATAAATATATTACATCAGGACAATTTTATTTCACTTTTCAAAATTGAATCTTAATTCAGTTTTCTTCAATTATACCACTCTCCCTGGGATTGATGGATGTTATTCCATCTCTCTGTTTGTGGTCAAAAACCCTACAACTCATTTTTCTCAATAGATGTTCACTACCATATATGCAGCTGTTTGTGGAATTACTGTAAGATTACTCACATTTCTCTTGGCAAATACAACAAGTATACACTTAATAGATGTCTCCTTTATTTCAAACTTTCTGAAAAATTTTTCCTTGTTTTATTTAATATTTTTACTTTTTTTTTTTTACACTCCAGATTTCATTTCTCTCCTGGTCCACCCCTGACTGCTCCATATCCCACGAATCCCCCTCCCCCACCCCCCCCCCGCCCCCATGAGGATGTCCCCACCCTCCCCCCCTCTAAACTCCCTGGGGCCTCTAGTCTCTTGAGGGTTAGGTGCTTCTTCTCTAACTGATCCCAGACCTCTGCCATATATGTGTTGGGGGACCTCATATCAGTTAGTGTATGCTGCCTGGTTGGTGGTTAAATGTCTGAGATCACTGGGGTGCAGGTTAACTGATACTGCTGATACTCCTACAAGGTGGCCCTGCACCACAGTTTCTTCCAGCTCCACACCCCTATTTTTTTTACCCATCTTTATTAAATTGGGTATTTCTTATTTACATTTCAAATGTTATTCCCTCCCCTAGTTTCCAGGCCAGCATCCCCCTAACCCCTTTCCCTCCCCTTCTATATGGGTGCTCCCTTCCCATCCTCCCCCCTTTACGGTCCTTGCCCCAAGAATCCCATTCGTGGGGGGTCCAGCCTTGTCAGGACCAAGGGCCTCCCCTTCCACTGGTGCTCTTACTAGGCTATTCATTGCTACCTATGCAGTTGGAGCCCAGGGTCAGTTCATGTATAGTCTTTGGGTAGTGGCTTAGTCCCTGGATGCTCTGGTTGTTTGGCACTGTTGTTCACATGGGATCTCGAGCCCCTTCAAGCTCTTCCAGTCCTTTCTCTGATTCCTTCAACGGGGGTCCCGTTCTCAGTTCAGTTGTTTGCTGCTGGCATTTGCCTATGTATTAGCTGTATTCTGGCTGTGTCTCAAAGGAGAGATCTACATCCCATTCCTGTCAGCCTTCACTTCCTTGCTCCGTCTTACCTAATTGGGTGGCTGTATATGTATGGGCCACATGTGGGGCAGGCTCTGAATGGGCGTTTTAAACTTTGCTTTTCCCTAATTCAGCCAAAGGGGTCAGCAGCTTCTGTTCATTGGTTGGGTGCAAATATCTGCATCTGACTCTTTCAGCTGCTTATTAGGTCTTTCAGAGGGCTGTCGTGATAGGTCTCTTTTTGTGAACACTCAATATCTTCATTAATAAAATCAGGCCTTGGGGCCTACACTTGAGCTGTATCCCACTTTGGGCCTGTTGCTGGACCTTCTTTTCCTCATGTTCCTTTCCATTTCCACTCCTGCAGTTCCTTCAGACAGAAAAAAATACAGATCAGAGTTTGACTGTGAGATGGAAATCAAATTCCTCAGTTGATGCTGTTTTCATGTAGGAGGTTTGCCCTGTAAGTTCTCTCTCCCCACTGTAGGGCATTACATCTAAGGTTGCTCCCTTTGAGTCTCGTGACTCTCTTACCTCCCAGGTCTCTGGTACATTCTAGAGGGTCCCCCTCCAACATTCTACTTCCTGAGGTTGCCTGTTTCCATTCTTTCTGCTGGCCCTCAGGACTTCAGTCCTTGACCCTACCCCCACCCCCAACATCCAATACCAGATCATTGTTTCCTCCACTCCCTCCCCATTCCTCATCCCTTCCAGGTGCTCCCCCTCCCATGATTGCCTTCTTTTCCTTCCCAAGTGGGACTGAGGCATCCTCACTTGGGCCCTTCAGCTTGTTGAACTTTTTGAGTTCTGTGGACAGTATCTTGGATAGTCTGTACTTTTTTCTTTGGCTAACATCCACCTATTAGTGAGCAAATACCATGCATGGCCTTTTAGTTACATCCGTTTGCCTGAAAAACTCAGGATGTCCTTGTTCTTAATAGCTGAGTAGTATTTCATTGTTGAAATGAACCAACATATTCTGCATTCATTCTTCCTTCATGGGACATCTGGATTGTTCCCAGCTTTTAACAATCACAAACAATGCCACTACGAACATAGTGAAACATGTGCTCTGTATTGTGGTGGAGCATTTTTAGGATTTATTTCCAAGAGTGGTATTGCTGGGTCTTCAGGTAGATCTTTTTCCAAATTTTCGGAGGAAACTCCAAATTGATTTCTAGAATATTTGTACCAGTTTGTAATCTCTCCAGCATTGGAGGAGTGTTCCTATTTGTCCCCATCCTTGCCAGTATCCTCTATCATGTGAAGTTTTCATCTTAGCCATTCTGATCGGTATAAGATGGAGTCTCACGGTCATATCGATTGGCATCTCTCTTGTCACTAAGGACTTTGAACATTTCCTTAGGTGCTTCTCAGCCATTCAGGATTCCTCTATTGTGAATTCCCAGTTTAGTTCTATACCCAATTTTTTTTTTTTTGGTGATAAGCTTCTTAAGTTCTGTATATATTTTACATATTAGCCCTCTATCAGATGTGGGGTTAGTGAAGGTTTTTTTTTTTTTTTCCAGTCTGCAGGATGCCGATTTGCCTTATTGAATATATCCTTTGTCTTATAGAACCTTTCCAGTTTCATGAAGTCCCATTTATAGATGGCATGAGCCATTGGAGTTCTGTTTAGGAAATTTCCCCCTGTGCCGGTGAGTTCAAGGCACTTTCCCATTTTCTCTTCAGTTAGATTGAGTGTAATTAGTTTTATGTTGAGGTCTTTGGTCTACTTCGACTTGAGCTTTGTGCATGGTGTAAAATATGAATCTATTTTCATTTTTCTACATACAGACATCCAGCTAGGTCAGCACCATTTATTGAAGATGCTTTCTTTTTTCCATTTGACAAAGATCAAGTGTGCATAAGTGTGTGCTTTTATCCAAGACCTAAAAGTGTAAGTAGGAACAATAAAGAAAACAAAAATGAAGACATACCAGGAAATGGAAAACCTAGAAAAGAGGTCAGGAATTACAGATGTAAGTATCACCAACAAAATACATGAGATAGAAGAGAGAATCTCAGGTGTAGAAGATACAGTAAAAGAGATTGATACAACAGTCAAAGAAAATTCAAAACATAAAAATCTCTTAACCCAAAACATGCAGGAAATTCAGAACACAATGAAATAACCAAATCTAAAATTAATTGGAATAGTAGAGAATGAAGATTCTCAAAGGACCTGAAAACATCTTCAATAAAATCATAGAAGAAAACTTCCCCAACCTAAACAGAGATGGTCATAATGGTACAAGAAGCCTACAGAACACCAAATTAATGGGGCCAGTGACGAAGATCCTTTTGTCATATAATAGTCAAAACACCAAACACACAGGACAGAGAATATAAAAAGCTACAAGGGAAAAGGGCCAAGTAACATACAAAGGCACAGCTATTAGAATTACACCAGACTTCAAAAAGAGTTTATATTGATTTTTTTATCTCTTGTACTATATTATGTGCCTTGTTATCTTTCAATTTCCATAAGAGAAAACATGTTTCATAACTTCTAATGTGGGTCAAGATTTCATAAGTTTCAGATAAATGGCATTTAATTAATGGTATATTGTTTTGTGTGTGAGGTAAGTTAATCCAATATGACACAACACAGTGGTAACTATACAGAATGTAGTTTCAAAACAGGATAGCATAGAGGTATCCCACAATCCCCTTAAGTACAGCTGTGCAGGCTGTGCAGCTTCCTCCATCTAGAGCTGGAAGACAGTCTGCAGAAGCACCAACACACCTGAGAGCAGAGGTAAGACCCACGTTTCTGCTACCAAGTGACCTGCTTGGCGCATTCAGGATACACGAAATTATAAAGTGAGCAAGATACAACCTGAAATGTTACATACCTGAACAAACTTTTAGAGTTACACTTAATGAGATATTAAGTGCTTTTATAGAACTAGAAAGATGTCTTTTTTAGGAATTGTGGGAAAAGATAAACATTGTTAAACATTCCAAAACATTTAGAATGATCTAACAGATTGATTGCATCCTTATCAAATTTGCCAACATCATTTTACAATCACCAAAAACAACCTGCAAGATTGTGTGAAGAATCTCTCTCTCTCTCTCTCTCTCTCTCTCTCTCTGACGCGCGCGCACACACACACACACACACACACACACACACACACACACACACACAAATTATCTTAGGAAAAGTGAGTAAAACAGGATACATTCTACCATTAGACTACAAAAATGTACAACCACTTAGTAGTAATAAAAAATATAGCAAAATAGTGACTTGATACCTAATGACATATCCAGAGCTGAGTGAATGGCTGAACTTTCATTAGAGAGGATTCTCCTTGCAGTAAATGGTAAGTAAACAGAGAATAATACCTGAGCGGGGTACAGAGAACATGAGGCACTGGAATACTCAGTCCTATATTTGATGCTTCCATGAAATTGCTCTCCTCAATGTTCAGTGACTTGTTAAAAAAAAAGAAGATTGTAAGAACCAGAGGTGGTAAGTGACTGCAAAGTAACAGTGTCTTCCAGACACAACAAGACTGATGCATATTAGGACTCAGAGTTGACAGAGATAATTACTGCATGCATAAAGCAATCATAGATTCCAGCCAACACTAAGAGATGTAAATTAACATAGAATCCATTTGTAATAAAAATGAGTAGTCTCAATTATCAATACATAGAAAAGATTGTGTACATCAACTAATGACCACTTGGTTGGGTGGGAGTGGGAGCCTTCTCATAGCAGCAGGGGGAGTGTAAGGGGGCATGGTAAATGGGGAAAGGGGATAACATTTGAAATGTAAATACATAGCATATCCAAGAAAAATAAAATTAAAAAAGAATAAAAAATACAACTTATCTATAAAACTGAGAAATTCCAGACACACACGCAAAGCAGATTCATACATGCAGAATAAATACACATAAATACAATTAAATAGATAATTTAAAACTATGACACTATTTTGCCATAAAAACAAATTCTTCATAATTAATGTGGACAATACAAGATATTATGTTTCATAAAATTGTTTTAATAATTAAAATTTGAGTTCTATCATACACTGAGATTTTTTTCTTCTCTTTATGTGAGGAACAGTAGTTGTTTCATTATACCTCATTTTATATATCTAATGATGGAAGAGAGAGAGAGAGAGAGAGAGAGAGAGAGATCAGAGATTGAGAGACAGAGACAGACAGAGACAGAGAGACAGAGAGCAAACTAAGATTAGTAATTCATCACTCTTAGCTACATTGTTCTCTCTTTAGATGTAATGTGACAAGCTGACTTCCTATACATATCCACATTTACAGAATCTGTCTTCTATAAGTTTGAGCCAGAATGAACCCTATCCTATTTAAATGGCTTCACATTAGCTATTTTGTTGCAACAAAAATAGATGAAACCAAATTCATGGTACCAATATCTTTCTTTTGGGATGTGATATTTTATTATTTTTATTTGGGTTTTCAAATGCTTAAAGAAATGCCAAAATGAAAACATGGATGTTCAGCATAGCATATTGTAATTTCAATGAGTTCTTACTTTGGGCCATAAAATTACTGAAGGGTAAGGACATTGTCACTTAACTTCTTACCATTTTGTTTATCCTTTTACAAATTTATTTAACTAAGATATTTGTAACAACATTTCATAATGAAAAATAATCAACAATCATACATTTATAGAAAAAATAAAAATGACAATTCTAGTTTTCCAAAACAGCCAGCACAGACGGTTATGCCTTCCCAAAAAAGATGGGTGTTGTTCAAAATTTATTTGTAGTTGGTTACAGAATTTACTTATAATTTTATTTTATTTTTTTCTGAGCTGAGGACCGAACCCAGGGCCTTGTGCTTGCTAGGCAAGCACTCTACCACTGAGCTAAATCCCCAACCCCATAATTTTATTTCTTAAATGTGTATATATTTATTTGGGACAGTACCACTCTGTAACTCAAGCTGGCGTGGGAACTCATTATATAGCTGTCTTTGGCTTGGAAACATAAAGAGATTCCCCTTTCTCTATCTATCAAGTATTGGGATAATACATGTTAGCATGGAGATTACCTGATAGCTGTTAAGCCTACCACTCACTGTTTTTATTTATATGTAAATATATGCAAATATTTGGCATGATATCACTCATGAATACAGATATATCCATCATGTTTGTGCCTTGGTGCCATGAAAAAGGATAACTACTGCATTTTGAAACCATATGCATCAAAACATTTTACTTCCCTAGGGGTTGAAGAAAGTGTTGAATTTTAAGGCAATTTATTAAAAAAAAAGTATTACATTATGTACCTATTTCCATATGTTTTAACTTTGGAGGGATCACATTAGGTAACTAGATATTTCATATAGTAAAGTATTGCTGATTTACTTCTATAATATAAATATGACAGCAATCACCTATCTTTCACTCTTCCATTTAAAAAAGTGATTAAATATGATACAACATATAATCCTTTTGAGTGACACTATTTCTCAGTAGAAAGAAGAATAAAAGGCTGAATGAAATTGCCTTGAATTCAGGAACTTGATAGACATTTTAATCGGTGCATACAGAAACCACAAAAGTGCTAGAGAGAAAAAATGCCTTAAACATCAGAATTTTAGTTTTCAGAATGCTAGGGGAAAAAAAAGTAAAACTAAATGGTAATTAATTATAAACAGTAAGTATAATTATTACAGAAAGAAGCTTTTAAATATATCTTCCTTGAAAGTTGTTTAAGTCATATTATTAAATGATTAAAAAAGATTAGTAGAGGGGTTGGGGATTTAGCTCAGTGGTAGAGCGCTTGCCTAGCAAGCGCAAGACCCTGGGTTCGGTCCCCAGCTCCGAAAAAAAGAAAAAAGAAAGAAGAAGAAGAAGAAGGAGAAGAAGGAGAAGAAGGAGAAGAAGGAGAAGAAGGAGAAGAAAGAAGTAGAAGAAGGAGAAGAAAGAAGGAGAAGAAGGAGAAGAAGGAGAAGAAGAAAGAAGAAAAAGAAGAAGAAGAAGAAGAAGAAGAAGAAGAAGAAGAAGAAGAAGAAGAAGAAGAAGAAGAAGAAGAAGAAGAAGAAGAAGAAGAAGAAGATTGGTAGAGACAGGGTTTTATAATTTTATTCATAGCATCACTATAAATATAGCTATCTTAATGTATTAATAATTACAAATCAATTGAGATTTAAACCTTTTTAAGTTATCGTAAATCTGACTACCTTAAGAAATTGTGTTTTGGGTTGGAACTGGAAAATATCATCCTGAGTGAGGTACCCAATCACAGAAAAACACACATGGTATGCACTCATTGATAAGTGGCTATTAGCCCAAATGCTTGAATTACCCTAGATGCCTAGAACACATGAAACTCAAGACGGATGATCAAAATGTGAATGGTTCACTCCTTCTTTAAAAGGGGAACAAGAATACCCTTGGCAGGGAATAGAGAGGCAAAGATTAAAACTGACACAGAAGGAACACCCATTCAGAGCCTGCCCCACATGTGGCCCATACATATACAGCCACCCAATTAGACAAGATGGATGAAGCAAAGAAGTTCAGGCCGACAGGAGCTGGATGTAGATCTCTCGTGAGAGACACAGCCAGAATACAGCAAATACAGAGGTGAATGCCAGCAGCAAACCACTGAACTGGAGAACGGACCCTGTTGAAGGAATCAGAGAAAGAACTGAAGAGCTTGAAGGCCTGAGACCCCATATGTACAACAATGCCAAGCAACCAGAGCTTCCAGGACTAAGCCACTACCTAAAGACTATACATGGACTGACCCCTGGACTCTGACCTCATAGGTAGCAATGAATATCCTAGTAAGAGCACCAGTGGAAGGGGAAGCCCTGGGTCCTGCTAAGACTGAACCCCCAGTGAACGTGATTATTGGGGGGAGGGCGGCAATGGGGGGGAGGATGGGGGGGGGAACAACCAAAAAGAATGTGAGGCGGAGGGGTTAGGGGGATGTTGGCCTAGTAACCGGGAAAGGGAATAACACTCGAAATGTAAATAAGAAATACTCAAGTTAATTTTAAAAACAAAAAGTGAAAAAAAAAAAGAAATTGTGTTTTGAACAACTTGAGTCATTTAACTTAATAACTGAATAAATAGATTTTGTTGTGTTACCAAAGATGAATTTTGTTGTGATGTGAATCAGGGTTGTGCGATCAAACTATATTCGGCCAAATAACATGTTTTCCTTTTGATTGGATGCTGAGTAAGCAGATGTACAGTAATACTTAACTTAAGTAGCATGTTGTTTGATTATAATCAATTAGAGTTAAGTTGAGTTTTGTTTCAATAATAAATGTGCACATTACTATATTGCAAATATAGATTAATTATTCGCATATTTCTTATTTAACAGTTAACATTTCAAGTTTCATAGCTAAGTTCAACTAGTTACATAAAACTTTGCTAGAATTACCTTTAATTTTGTTCATTCTTCAACTTTCTACATGATCAAAGTGAATTTATGCAGTATACAGTTTCAGGTTCCTGAATGTTTAATAATTTTAAAACACATGTTATAATTTAGTAAAAATCCCTTTTAGTTACTGCTCTATTTCTGTGAGGGGACACCCTAAGACAGCTTATATAAAAAAGCATTTACTTGGGAGCTTGCTTACAGTATTAGAAGTTAATCCATGACCATCATGGTTTGGAGTGAGACGACAATCTGAATGGTGCAAAGAAATAGTTAATAGGTGACGTGTGATCTACAGTCATGTCCATGCAGCGGAAGAGACGGAGTCTGTGCCTGCTTAGACGTTGCAAACCTCAGAGTCCACTCAGTGATATATGCTTTACACAACAAGGCCAAACCCACAGCTAATATTCCTAAACAGTCCACCATAGTGAAGCAAGCACTCACATGTATGAGCCTATGAGTGTGATTCCCATTCAAACCATCCAGACCATTTTACCCAGAACAAGTAGGCTTTATCTTTAGCTCCTGTGTGAATTACATTCAGCGTATGAATTTTCACTTCCAACATATCTACTTCTTTGTGTGTAGATGATTTTTTCTGTATAAATATTGGGTTTACTGTTCAAAATGTCTGGTGAATCACATTACCTGTTCCCTGGAATGCCATATAGTTATAAGCTTGTTCGTACTGGTAAACAACCTTGGGTCTTCTTCAGAAGTAACCAGTGCTACTAACTACGAAGTTATCTATCTATCTTGAAGATTTATTTTTGAGATTATATATATAGTATGGCTTCATTTGGGCATATGCATGTGAGCAAAGGTATCTGTGGAGGACAGAGATGGCAGATTCCCTCTAACTGGAGATATAAACATTGATAACCTCTGATGTGGGTGCTTGGAAATAAACTAGAGTCATGTGAAAACTCAGTATTTGTTCTTAACCTTCTGCAGCATCTCTCCAGCCTCCAATTTCTAAAATACAGAGTCCATGTTTGTATGGGTGCTACTTGCTCTTTATTTTGCAATAAGTTCATCTCTTAACCTTATGAGCCTAGAATCATCTTTTCTCTTTCCCATCAAAGCAAAATATTTGAATGACATATGAAAACAATTTTGTAATAATAGCAAAAGATTGTTATTATACTATCTCTGCTACTATATGTAAAATAAAACAACCTAAGCAATCTTATAAACAATCAAATGTCATTTGACAACTCGATTTCTATTTCCTAACGATAATTCTAGCTTCTAAAAGCATTGTCTCTTAGTTCTTCCAATAAAAAACACACTTGGTATGCACTCATTGATAAGTGGATATTATCCAAAAAGTTCAAATTACCCAAGATGCAATCCACAGACCACAGGAAGCTCAAGAAAAATGTTGACCAAAATGCAGATGCTCCCACTCCTTCTTAAAAGGGGGAAAATATCCATGGAAGGGGATATAGAAGCAAAGTTTAGAGCAGTGACTCAAGGAATGGCCATTCAGAGCCTGATCCACATGTGGCCCATATATATACAACCACCAAAACTAGATTGATGAAGCTAGAAAATGCATGCTGAAAGGGACCAGATATAGATCTCTCCTGAGAAACACATCCAGAACATGACCAATAGAGAGGTCAATGCTAGCAGCAAACCACCGAACTAAGAGTAAGACCCCCTTGGGGGGAATTACAGGAATGAAAGAGTTGAAGGAGCTTGCAACCCCATAATAACAACAATGCCAACCAGAGCTTCCAGGGACTAAACCACTATCGAAAGAATGTACATGGACTGACCCAGGCTCCAACTGCATATGTAGCAGAGACTAGCCTTGTTGGGGCATCAGGGGAAGGGGAAGCCCTTGGTCTGGCCAAGATTGGACCCCCAGTGCAGGGGAAGATGGGGGAGCAGTAAGGGGGATGGATGGGGAACACCTGTATGTGGGCGAGGAGGGGAGGGAATGGGAGCTTATAGACAGGAAACCGGAAAGGGGAGCAACCTTTGAAATGTAAGTAAAGAAATATATCTAATAAAAATTTAAATAAAAAAGGATCCATCTATTCTCATGTATATAACTATGATATATCCACTAGTAATAAACTTGTCTTTTGTCAATTGGAAAAAAACTTAAACTGTCATTTTCTCCACCAAAAAATGTAAGCTAAACCTGAGAAATAAATAAGTCATGTATGGTAAATGCAGCAACTCGTTGCAGTACCCTTAAAAATGCAGAAGAGTGGCAGCAAAATGACTTGGTAGGTAATATTGCCAAATCGATGACAATTGGATCCTGTGAACCCACATGCTGGAAGGAGACTTTTGTAAGTTATGTCTCACAACTCCCCCCACACACATTTTGTATCTATAAACAATATACATGTTCACAACCACTCAAAATAAATAAATGTATTATCATTTTGTAATACTGAGGGATCATAAAAGGCCCTAAATATTAAAATAATTTAATATTTAAGTTAGATGTAGGTATGACTGGATGCTATAATAAATTAATATTAGTGTTTGAACATTGTTTTTAATTTTATCTAGTACCAAATTCTAAATATTGTTTTATGTCATGTATAAGTTGTTTTATTAATGAAATATAAATACTTAGATTGATTTTATATAGTCTCCTCATTGAAGTTTAAATACATTATAAGATATTAATCAAATTTCTATGCTAATTAACACTCAACCTATATTAATATTGAATACGCTAATTCATAATTGTTTAAAGACTTTCTTTTGTTGACTGATTTCTGAAATTATATTACAAAATGCTGTCTGTTTCAAGTAAATAGATATAAGTGAAATATCTTATGGTAAGCACAGTAAGTTAGAAAGAAGTGTCAGAGTTTGGTCAACAGCTACAAAGTTTTGTTTGATCATAGAAATAATCCCAGATATTCTATTGAATAGTAGAGAACCAGTGGGCAAAACTAACATAGTGTTTATTTTAAATCAGAAAATGTTGTTGAATGTTCTCACAGAGAAGTAAAAAATATACAACTTGGCCTTGATTCACCTACTAAAGGATGGATACAAACACCAAAACCTCACAAGGTATCAAAATAGATTCAGTAAAATTTATATTTTCTCTTAGAAATATTTTTGATTAAATAAAATTCATTTATTAATACTTTTAATTATATATTAAGTAGAGTAATTTGTCATTTAATACTTAATGGATTCATTTGCATACTTAAACATTGCTGTATTTGATTAATCACTAAAGAAAAAAGCTGCATTAATCAAATAAAACTTGAACATTAAGTACTAAAGATCATTAAAAGTTATTCAGTCTATAGTTTCCAGATGAAATGATTCAGTACAAGGAACTGAAATAATTATAGGAACTACTGTAATGATGTAATGTCAACAGTGCAACTTAAATAAACAATGTGTGCTAATTCACAAATGTTATCAATAAAATTGAAAATAGTCATACAAGACAATTGTCTTGCTTATCAGGAATTTGTTGCAAAATATATAAAGTTATAATATCTGCATTTAAAGAAAAGCCACCATGTAGTAATTTGGCAATATTCTATGATCCTTGGGGTATGGTCAGATTGATATAGATATCCCATTTATGTTTGAGTACTCATAGTCTCTCATTATCAACATTTATAACAGTTTTGAATCCTTACATGAAGCATTATCCACTGTAATGAGTACTTTCTTTTATCAGTTTTGAGAGAACCAAAAATAATTTCATATAAACATAATATTTCTAAGTCAGTTTGATATGAGCATTTAATTAAAAAAGAACAGAAAATTTCTCCTGGATAGTATGACCTTTCTTGTCGGACAGTGGACCATGCTAGAAAACTTGGTAAGGCTGAGTGGGTTCAGAGACCCCAGAACTCATCTAAGGAGAGTAGGCATCTCCTTACTTCCTACCAGATTCTTGGCCTGGAATATAAGATCACTTTCCCCACATAGGAATGAGACCATCTTCATCAGAATAGGGTTCTGCGTGTTAATGAGGTATCTAGATGGGCCTGTCAGATTTAGCCAATAAGCTTCCCTTCCCAGTCATTACTTCTGAAAAAGGTATTTAATATCTGGTCCACCCTGAGGGAGTAGTATGTACTCATTTTCCATGATGAACAGTCAGTAAACAGTGTGGATAAACAGGACTGTCTCTATCATCAAGAACGGCCATGGGAAATATAAAGGAAGCCTTTGTTTACAGAGCTACTATGTCAGACTAACTGTCATATAAAAGGTCCCTCTCTGCTCCCAGACAATCACTGCTAAGCAAGGACACCTGAGGGTCCCCCTCTATTACCAACTTCTTAAGACTTCCAGCAGTGCCTGGATATCCAGGAGTTTAGGAATCCCAGGTCTTGGCTCATCGCAAACCCCTGGACCCCTACCATTCCTGACTCTATGAGGTTTCCAGCAGCAACTGGACATCCGGGACTTAGGGAACCCCAGCTTTGGCCCCAGTTCCAGTCATTTCTCATCCAAACTGAGGTCGACAATGTAGGCTGCATTCTCTCACTCCCTGAGTGGTGTATCAGGAGTGGTGTTCCTGCAAGCCTAGTACCCAATGGTGGTGCAGGGTAAATGTAGTCTATCATTCTGTGTTTTACCTGGCAGAGTTTCCACACTCCAGCTGAGAGGCAGGATGAAGAACTACACTTCCTATTTTTTTTTCTTTTTGGTCATGTTTACTCTGCCAAGCAGGTATTCCTTCCTGTGGAACAGCACTGAAATTAAATCAAGAGATAGATAATTAGTTATCCCTCAGTCTTGTTGCTACTATACCAATGGGCATATCCACCTGGCAGATCAAAATAATTGTATGGATAGTCCAGTGCTGGGTTAGTGTATTGGTATTTTTTCTTTTCTAGCAGGTTGCAGATTTTTTTGTATGTTTCTTTGTTTGTTTTGTTTTGTGGAGTTGTTTGTTTTTTTGCAGTATGAAAGTTGCTAATGTGGAGAGCTTTCTAATAACATCAAGACAAATTCTCTGTCTCCCCCAACTAAATAAAGTTGTATTTTCATCCAGAAATCACTTCCTTTAATGTACTCATGATTTAATGATTTATTATAGATGATCTTGACATCTCAAGAAAATTCCCAACAATTTCTACCTTTACTTTTTAATTTTTTATTCCATGTAAAATTTCATTATTAAGTACATAATTTACAAGAGAACTGCAATAATATTTACCACCTATGAGTCAAAGTGGGAAACCATGTTTTCATTCTTTTTTTTTTTTTTTTTTTTCTTTTTTTCGGAGCTGGGGACCGAACCCAGGGCCTTGCACTTCCTAGGCAAGCGCTCTACCGCTGAGCTAAATCCCCAGCCCCATGTTTTCATTCTTAAAATGTCCAATAATACAAAGTTTTCTCCCTTATATTAGTTAATATACTTAAAAGCTATTTAAGTGACTGAAGATATTTCAAGTGATATGTTTGTAAAATTATTGAACCTTTAGAGATTCAATTTTTAGAAATATTTAACCTCGTCCCCCAACTCCTCCTAATGCATCCTCTTAACACTCCTTCTCTACTTCTCTAACCACATAACTTTGAATCATCTTCATTGTCACCTTCTCCTCCCCCTCCTCCTCCTCCTCCTCCTCCTCCTCCTCCTTCTCCTTCCTCCTCCTCCTTCTCATCTTCCCCTTCCCCTTGTCTTCCTCTTCTTCCTCTTCCTCTTCTCCTCCTTCCCCTCTTCCTCTATGTCTTCCTCCTCCGCTTGCTATTTCTTGATTTTTAACCTCTGAATACAATTTTTGTTGCACATCTAATTTTGGGAATGGAATCTGCCCTATAATGAGGTTAACCTACTAATCTAAGTGTAACACCATTAAGGAAAACTGAATACACCTCTCTCAGAAGATATCAAATTTCCATTGGTCTTCAGTTATATGTGGGAGTTCATGATAATAGTATATCCTTCATGCTGGGATTTTGTCTGATTTGAACTTGCATTAATTTTGCACATGCTGTCACACACTCTCTCCAAGTCTGTATGTTCCACTGGCAATCAAAAACCATGATTTTCGTGAAATTATATACCACCCTTAACCTTGACAATTTTCCTTTCCCCTTTAGAGTAATGTCTCTGGAATCATTTTGATATCAAACCTTGTTTGAAATATGAGTGAATTAAAACAGAAGACATTTGAAAAACTGAAAATTATAAGTAAGACTTAAGAAAAATCTGTATCATGTTATGTACATATACTTTCATGTTAATATGTAAATAAATATTGTATATATGCATAATATACATTTATATTCATATGTTTATATATGGGTACCTCTAAATGACAACCTATCTTATTTATATAAAAGCTCTATGAGAATATTAATATATTAAAGGGAATTGTGACATTTGATCTGAAAATACTCCCCTCTACAACCAAAGACTCAAAATCTCCAGTACCAGGCACAAGTAATCCTTTTTTGTATAGTCAGTCAGATTAAAAAATAAAGAAGTGGAGAGATGGCTTAGCAGTTAAGAGCACTGACTGTTTTTCCAGAGGTCCTGAGTTCAATTCCCAGCAACGACATGGTGGATCACAACCATCTGTAATGGATCCAAGGCCCTCTTCTAGTGTGTCTGAAGAGAGGTATAGTGTACACATATAAATAAGATATAAAAAAATATAAAGAAGTGACTCTACACACAATGCAGGCTGCTAGTGTAGCACTTAACTGCGCCTCAGAGGTGAAGTTATATTTCCTATTGTAGAGGAAACCACAAATTGATGAATAATCACAACTGCATCAAAGAAACAAGCCTATGACTGTTCCCAAAAATATTATGTAAATTTAAGTGAGTAAAGCAATTAAACAGTTACATCTAACTGAAATACCTCGGAACCCGAACAATAATATATAAAATAAGTATTAGTATTCTGTGAATAATAACTAATGCTGGAAATTAATATGATAACAAAACTCTTTAACCAACTAGTTCCCAAATAAAAGACATAGAGACCTTAAAAATTGTAATAAGATTTAAATCACTGGAGCTGGTCAGATATTGATTCAAGTTCTTTTGTCTACTTCTGTGCCCCAACCCCTGAGATATGTTCAATGTACATTTCTGCTGTTTTATCAAGTACTGACCTCATGACTACACGCTCAAGGTTCATGCTTTCCCATGGCAACTTCCTTCTTCCTCTTCTGGGTCTCCATCCTGATCCCTACATGATACTCCAAGACTAGAAAACGAAGCTTTGCATAACTCTTTTGCCAACTATAGTTTATCAGCAACTTTTTACTAACTAATCAGAAGTTATAGGGGAAAAAGCTTTATACTACATCATTTGGTATACATGAGAAAATGTTTATCAGGGGCAACCAGTTCTTGGGGTCATAATTTGGCATTTGAACACAGCACAAGACCAACCCTTCCCTTCAACAGCCTGACAATATGTCTATAAAGATACAGAAAGTGAATCCACATGTTAGTGATAACCAATATATGTCTACCTTAGACTTAAGGTGTAATTAACTGGAAGGAAATCATACCTGGTACTGAAAACCTAGATGCCAGTGAGGTCACGTGCCTGCTGATATTTACTATACTAGCATAGTGACTTACTCTTTCTACATATTTACCTTATACCAACAGATAAATGTAGCTATAATTGGTAATCAAAATTTCGTCTCTTTAGAAACAGCCAGAGACTATCATAGAAAACTACAACTGGAACAAATTTTTAGAGAGCCCAGACTCAGGGGATAGATTTAATCTTAACTCCTGCATTTTGGGGCCAAAAAACATGGCTTAAAGAATTGTAAAAGCCATGATTTCAGGAAGCATGCTATGAAACATTATCTCCTAGAAATTAACAGGTACAGTTAATTTTCAATTAACAATGGAAATTTCATTGGAAATGTTAAAAAAAAGGGAAAATTTTACAGGATTCTCTTCCTAATCAAACATATATAGAGAACTAATGTCATCTGCAAGGAAGAGAATTAGTTTCTCTCAGGGTTAACCTTATATTTTGCCTAATGCAACATGGACAGCCATCAAAGCATAAAAACAACAACAACAACAACAACAACAACAACAACTGAACTCAGCACGTTGTAGTTTTTTGATAATGTATGCATACACATACATATATGCATAACAGTAATATTAGGGAAAAAGAAGCTGTGAATATGAGACTTGAGTAGAGGAAGTTAAAGAGAACTTAGCAGGGATATATTAGAAGGAGAAAAGGGAAGGGGGAAGTAATGTAATTGCATTTTAGTTACAAATATTTTAAAATTTAAACACTATAATTCACATCATACAAAGCAAAAGGTAGTTTTTGTCTTTATTCACTGCAACAATTACGGATTATGCACATGTTATCCTGGACAACTGGGGCATTTAAGTCAAAATAAGAGAAGAGTCTTACATGTCTAGTGTCCTGGATAGTTTTCTCTGAAACATGGCATTATCTAGAGTCATCTGAAAGCCTGGAAAGTCTATTGAGAAGAACCGCTTCATAACATCTGGTTGTAGGGCATTTTCTTAGTGATTGATTAGGAGGGTACAGACCACTGAAAATGGTGTTATCCTTGGCCTGAACTTGCTTACCATGAGAAAGCAGACTAGGCAAACAATGGAGAGCTAATTAGTAAGCAGCACCCTTCCATGGCCTCTGCATTAGCTCTGGCCTACAGGTTCCTTCTACGTTTGAATTATTGAAAAAAAAAAAAAAGTAATGTCCCCTTCACATTATATATAACTTCTGCTGTTGTAACCTCTTCCTCAAAAGGAAAACAAAATATCTTATTATGGATGTTATAAAGTGTCCCAGGGTGTCACATAGTGTATACCCTTTTGTCCACACTTCTTTATTTGCAAATGTTCATTGAAATGAGTCATTGATCTGATTCAAGAACTCTGGATTCTGGTACACTGTCAATACTGCATCCATACCAGTATTTCTCTTAAATATCCTGTTTTTGCCCTGTGTCTTGGAATTCCTGCAGCTTTGGTTCTCCAGGATGCACCACTTCACACACTTCAAATAATGATAGGTGGGGGTAGGTACTGAGGTGGATCCACACAAAGCTCTGGATCTGGGACTGGGTGCTAATTCAGTTGGTCAGCCTGTCATCTTTACTGCACCTACACCCCAAAGGCTAGCCCTCCAAGTATTGCCTTTTCTAGCTCACTCGGTGCAGCATCCAGCCATGGGCCTCCAGCTTTTATGCCCTTGGAGCTGGCTCCCCAGCATTGCTACCACGAGAGCCAGCTTTACTGTGCTGCTTAGGCACAGGGCTTCTTCTCTTGATTGTTTCAAGTAAGGGGTAGCGACAGCTTTCCTGCTTTCAGGATCCTGGGCTAACTCTCTAGTTTACATACTGAGGAGTTGGGGGGAAGACATCTTTCCCTTATCAGGTCACCACATGGCAGATAATTAACAGGACCAGCTCTCCTAAATTCTTTTTCTCTGGGCCAGCTCTGCTGTGCTGCCCAGACTAGGAGTGAGTCCTTCTATCCTTCCTGCTACAGTTATTGAGGTATGGGGTCAGGACCCTTGTTTTCATCTCCTTGGGACCAGCTCTTCCATAGTTGGAAGATGGGTAGGGCCAGATTGCCACAGCACTTCGGCATCAATATATCCTGAGAGAGCAGAGCAGACCAGGAACATCAACATGGATTTCACCGTAACAGACTCCAGCTACTTCAGGGCCATGGACCCAGATATAGCCCTTGACAGTAGCATGAGCCTAGACCTCACCATAGACTCAGTTTAAGCCTGTCTTCTCTGTGAGCACATGTATCTGTTGATCTTTCTCTTTCATCACTCTATCATTTACTTGCTCATTTTAGTAGAGTCTGGGGACTCTGGGTGTCCAGGATGACTCAGAGTTCTACATCTTCATTTGAAGACTGCTAGGAGAAGACTGGTTTACACATGGTTAAGAGGAAGGTCTTAAAGCACACATCCACAGTGAGACACTTCCACTATCAAGGCTACACTTTCAAATAGTGCCATTCCCTGGGCCAAGCATATTGAAACTATCACAGAAGGGTAAACATAAGTAGAACCAATCTTTTTGTTCTATTTTTATCCTATATCTTGCTAAACAGAAATATATTCTTCAGCAAATTTTATGTGACAATAAAAAAATATAAGAATTGTAGGAAGCGTCATTACCCCAGTTAAAATATGTGTTATGTAGAAAAAGATATTTCATTGGACAATTTATAAAATATATAAATATCATAAGCACTGGGTATATTCATGACCCAATTAAAATAAAAATATAAGTATGTATGTAAAATATATGGATTCTCATAAATTACATAATAGAAACACAATAAGATGATTAACAGTGAATTATTATTTAACCCACTCTATTGGAAAATTAATATATATATATGACAAGAACACAAATAAAATATATATGTGAGTAATGTAATACATTAATGAATTATATGCAACTGAAACTAGTTAGAAGAGTAATTGAAAATAACCTATAAAATTTTCAATTCCTTATGTGTGGGAAACTGCCATGTACACAAGGAGAGATTTATATGCATTAAAATGCTAGGAGCTAAATGGGATTACCTAGCATGAACACTGATCAATATTTTTGCATATATAACGAGCATGCAAAAATCGAGACAACTAAGATATATATTAAACTTCTTTTACTCATAAATCTTCAAGTCCTTTTCTAACTGAAGCAAAAGCTAAAAATGAAGTGCAATGTTTTAAGTGTGTGTCTACAGCCATAGACACATGTCTACTGCACAGAACACAGCATAATTTCATCTCCATTATTAATCTGTGTCTTTTTTAATTGGATATTTTTATTAACATTTGAAATGCTATTCCATTTCCCTGTTTCTTTTCCATAAGCCCCCTATCCAATGCCCCCCTTCTTCAATAAGGGTATTCTCCCTCCCCAACCAGCCCCCATTTTCACCTCCCCACCCTGAAATTCCCCTAAACTGGGGGATTCCATCCACTGCTACATATGCAGCTGGAGACATGGGTCTGTCCATGTTTCCTCTTTGAGTAGTGGTTTAGTCCCTAAGAACTCTGGTTGGTTGGTATGCTGTTGCAAACCCCATCAGCTCCTTTAATCCTTTCTTTAATTTATCCACCTGGGACACCGTTCTTAGTTCAGTGGTTTGCTGCTAACATTCACCTCTATATTTCTCACTCTCTGGCTAAGCCTCTCAGAAGACGACTATATCAGTATCCTGTCAGCATGCACTTCTTGGATTCATCAATACAGTCTAGTTTTGGGAGAGAGAGAGAGAGAGAGAGAGAGAGAGAGAGAGAGAGAGAGAGAGAGAGAGAGAGAGAGAGAGAGAGAGAGAGACTCTCTATCCCAGATGGGGCAGGCTCTGAATGGCCATTTCTTCAGTTTGTGCTCCACACTTTGTCTCCATATACATTCCTATGAATATTTTTCTTCCCAGTATAAGAAGGACTGAAACAATCACACTTTGGTCATCTTTCTTCTTGAGCTTCATGTAGTCTGTGGATTGTATCTTGGGTACTTTGAGATTTGGGCTTATATCCAGTTAACAGTGATTACATACCATGAGTGCTTTGTGTGTGTGTGTGTGTGTGTGTGTGTGTGTGTGTGTGTGTGTGTGTGTGTGTGTGAAAGAGAGAGAGACAGAGAGAGAGAGAGAGAGAGAGAGAGAGAGAGAGAGAGAGAGATTGGATAACCTCAATCGTGATTATATTTTCTAGTTCCATTCATTTCCCTATGAATTTCATGATATCATTGATTCGATAGTTGAGTATTACACCATTGACCACATTTTCTGTATCCATTCCTCTGTTGAAGGGCATCTGGTTCCTTTTCAGCTTCTGGCTATAATAATAAATAAGGCTGCTATGAATACAGTGGAGCATGTGTCCTTGTTATACGTTGGAGCATCTTTTAGGTATATGCGCAGGAGTAGTATAGCTCAGTCCTCAGGTATTGCAATGTCAAAATTTCGAAGGAACCTTCAGACTGATTTCCAGAATGGTTGTACCAGTTTGCAGTACCACAAACAATGGAAGACTGTGCCTCTTTTTCCACACCATTGCCATCATCTGTTGTTACCTGAGTTTTGATATTAGCCATTCTGATTGGTGTGAGATAGAATCTCAGGCTTGTTTTGATTTGCATTACCCTAATGACTAAAGGGTGTTGAGCATTTGTTTAGGTTCCTCTCAGATATTCGCTATTCCTCAGCTGAGAATTCTGTTAGCTTTGTACGCCCTTTTTAATAGGGTTACTTGGCCCTCTGGAGTCTAACTTCTTGAGATATATATGTATATATGTATATATGTGTGTATATATATATATATATATATATATATATATATATATATATTGGATATTAGCCCTCTATCAAATGGAGAATTGGTAAAAATCTTTTCCAAGTCAGTTGGTTACTGTTTTGTCCTAATGACAATTTCCTTTGCCTTACAGAAGCTTTGCACCTTTATGAGGTCCCTTTTTTTGACTCTTGATCTTAGAGCATGAGCCATTGGTGTTATGTTCAGGAAATTTTCCCCAGTGACTGTGTGTCTAAGGCTCTTCCCCTTTCTTTATTAGTTTGAGTGTATCTGGTTTGATGTGGAGGTCCTTGATCCACTTGGACTTAAGCATTGTACAGGGTGATAAGAAAGGTTCGATATGCATCTACTACATGCTGACCTCCAGTTGAACCAGCACCATTTGTTGAAAATGCTATCTTTTTTCCACTGAATGGTTTAGCTCCTTTGTCAAAGATCAAGTGACCACAGGTGTGTGGGTTCATTTCTGGGTCTTTAATTCTATTCCACTGATCTACCTACATCTCTTTGTACCAATACCATACAGTTTTTACCACTGTTGCTCTGTAATACTGCTTGAGATCAGGGATGATGATTCCCCTAGAACTTATTTTACTATTGAAGATATTTTTCACTATCCTGAATTTTTTTTTGTTATTCCAAATGAATTTGCAATTTGCTTTTCCAGCTCTATGCAGAATTGATTTGGAGTTTTGATGGTGATTGAATTGAATCTATAGATTGCTTGTGGCAAAATGATCATATTTACTGTATCAATCCTGCCAATCCATGAGCATAGGAGGTCTATCCACCTTCTGATCTTCCTCAATTTCTTTCTCCAGGACTTGAAGTTCTTGTCATATAGATCTTCCACGTGCTTGGTTAGAGTCACACGGAGGAATTTGATGTTATTGGTGATTATTGTTAAGGGTATCATTTCCCTGATTTCTTCTCATCCTGTTTATCCTAAGTAGACTAAATCTAATTATTTGTTGGAGTTATTTTTCCCCAACCATTTTGCTGTAGTTGTTTATCAGGTTAAGTAGTTCTCTGGTGAAACTTTTGGGATCACTTAAGAACATTATCATATCCCTTATCATCATCATAGTTTGACTTCTTCCTTTCCAAGTTTTATCCCTTTGACCTCCTTTTCTTGTGTGATTGCTCTGGCTAGGACTTCGAGTATATTATTCAATAAGTAGAGAGAGAGTGGGTAGCCCTTTCTTGTCCCTGATTCTAGTGAAATTGCTTCAAGTTTCTTTCCATTTAATTTGATGTTAGCTACCAGTTTGTTGTACATTTCTTTTACTATATTTAGGTAACAGCCTTGAATTCTTGATCTTTCCAAGACTTTTAAAATGAAAGAGTATTGAACTTTGTCAAATGTTTTCTCAGCATCTAATGGCATGATCCTGTGGATTATTTCTTTGAGTTTATCTACATGGTGGATTACGTTGCTGGATTTCTGAATGTTGAACCATCCCTTCATGCCTGAGATGAAGACTACTTGATCATGATGAATGATCGTTTTCATGTGTCCTTGGATTAGGTTTTCAAGAATTTTATTGAATACTTTTGCCTCAATATTCATAAGGAAAATTGGTCTCAAGTTCTCTCTCTTTTTGGATTCTTTGTGTGGTTTAGGTATAAGCACAATTGTGGATGCATTTAAGGAATTAGGTAGTGCTCTGTCTGTTTCTATTTTGTTTTATAGTTTGGACACGATTAGTTTGCAGTCTTTTATGAAGGTCTGACAGAATTCTGCACTAAACGCATCTGGTCCTGGGCGCTTTTTTTTTGGGGGGGGAGGGAGACTTTTAATAACTGCTTCTATTTCCTAAAAATTTACTGGAATGTATATATAGTGTATCTGACCCTGATTTAACTTTGTTACCTGGTATCTGTCTAGAAAATTGTCCATTTCCTCCAGATTTTCCAGTTTTGTTGAATATAGGCTTTTATAGTAGGATATGATGAATTTTTCAATTTCTTCAGATTCTATTGTTATGTCTTCCTTTTCATTCCTGATTTTGTTAATTTGGATACTGTGACTCTGCCCTCTGGTTAGTCTGGCTAAGGGTTTATCTACTGTGTTGATTTTCTCAAAAACCAGATCCTGGTTTTGTTGATTCTTTGTGTATACTTCGTTTTGTTTTGATTTGGTTGATTTCAGTCCTAGCTTGCTTATTTCCTGCAGTCTACTCCTCTTGAGTCTATTTGCTTCCATTTGTTCTAGAGCTTTTAGGAGTGCTGTCAAGCTGCTAATGTTGGGTCTCTCCGGTTTGTTTTGGAGCTATGAGTTTTCTTCTTAGCACTGTTTTAATTGTGTCCCACAAGTTTGGGTATGTTGTGCCTTCATTTTTATTAAATTCTAAAACATCTTTAATTTCTTTCTTTATTTCTTCCTTTACCAATTATCATTTAGTAGAGTGTTGTTTAACTTCCATACATATGTGGGCTTCCTGTTGTTTTTGTTGTTATTGAAGATCAGTCTTAATCTGTGATGATCTTATGAGATGCATGGGATTATTTCAATCTTCTTTTATTTGTTGAGGCCTGTTTTGTGACCCATTACATGGTCAATTTTGGAGAAGGTACCCTAAGGTGCTGAGAAGACAGTATTATTATTATTTTTTGGATGAAATGTTCTATAAATATCTGTTAAATCCATTTGGTTCATAAATTCTGTTAGTTTCTGTATGTTTAATTTCTGCTTCCAGGATCTGTCCATTGATGAGGGTGCGGTGTGGAAATCTCCCACTATTATCATGTGAGGTGCAATATGTGCTTTGAGCTTTAGTAAGGTTTCTTTTATGTATGTAGGTGCCCTTGAATTTGGAGCACAGATGTTTAGGATTGAGAATTCATCTTGTGGGGTTTATCCTTTGATGAATATGAAGTGTCCTTCCATTTTTTTTTAATACTTTTGGTAGAAACTCGATTTTATTGGATATCAGAATGGCTACTATAGCTTGATTCTTGGGACCATTTGCTTAGAAAACTGTTTTCCAGCCTTTTACTCTGAGTAATGTTTGCTTTTCCAACTTAGGTGTGGTTTCTGTATGCAGCAAAATGCTGGGTACTCTTTAGGTATCCAGTCTGCTAATCTATGTCTTTTTATTGGGGAATTGATTCCATTGATCTTAAGAGATATTAGGGAATAGTGATTATTTTTATTTTTATTTTTTGTTGTTAGAGGTGGAATTATATTATGTTTCTCTCTCTCTCTCTCTCTCTCTCTCTCTCTCTCTCTCTCTCTGGTTTTCATTGCAAGATTACTTTTTGTTTTTTCTACAGTGTAGTTTCCCTCCTTGAGTTGGAGTTTTCCATCTCTTATCTTTACAGGGCTGGATTTGTAGAAAGATATTGTATAAATTTGGTTTTGTCATGGAATATCTTGGTTTCTCTACCTATGTCAACTGAGAGTTTTGCTGGATATAGTAGTCTGGGCTGACATTTGTGTTCTCTTAGGGTTTGTATGACATCTGCCCAGTATATTCTGGCTTTTATAGTCTCTGGTGAGAAATCTGGTGTAATTCTGATAGGTCTGTTTTTATAAGTTACTTGACATTTTCCCCTTACTGCATTTTATATTCTGTTTTTGGTTTGTTTTGTACGTTTGGTGTTTTCACTAACATGTGATGGGAGGAGTTTCTTTTCTGGTCCAATCTATTTTCGGAGCTGGGGATCGAACCCAGGGCCTTGCGCTTCCTAGGCAAGGGCTCTACCTCTGAGCTAAATCCCCAACCCCGGGCATCTCTTTCTTTAGGTTAGGAAAGATTTTTTTTCCTGTAATTTTGTTGAAGATATTTAATGGGCCTTTAAGTTGGGAGTCTTCGCTCTCTTCTATACCTATTATCCTTAGATCTGATTGTGTCCTAGATGTCCTTGATGTTTTGAGTTAGGAGCTTTTTGTGTTTTACATTATATTTGATGGTTGTGTTGATGATTTCTATGCTATCTTCTGTTCCTGAGATTGTCTCATATTAATCTTTGTTTTATTTCTTTGAAGTTTATGTTTGTAACAATACAGATAATATGTTATATGTCCTGATAGTCCCTCTCTGTGAGATTACTAAGGATGGTCTCTTCCATGATGTCAACCTGACATCAGAAATAAAACATTGTGAAAATTAACAGTAACAAGAACACTTCTTTAGGAAAATTTTTAAAAAATTACAAAATGACTACTATGTTTAGATTTGGTTTAGTGTAGTGTTTGTAATTTTTCTGTAACTCATTACTAATGGTATATTTTATAATTATTTGCAATTTTCTGCAGTTGTATAATAGACTTTCACAGTTCTTATGGCCCGAGTCAGGCAAAGAAAGATGATCACAAAATTTTATTGTGAAATAGTTAAATTTTGAGAGAAATTGGAAATTTAAAGAATAATTTTAGGACTAAATATTTCTGTCAATCAAAACAGTGAGTTTTATTAAAATAGTATTGATTATGTGTCTTGAAAAATGTCTAGTGCAGTTTTTAGTGTGAATGTGAGTAATGCAATTTTGTTGCAATACAATGATCTTGTACATGAAAATAGGTATTATTAAATGTATTATTTAGGCATTAGATGAATAGATGAATAATTTGATATTGAACTGCTTTTTTAAAATAATTTTATGACTTCAAAATTGCTCAGTGAGTGACAACTCTTAAGACTGAAGCATTAAAACTATGAGTTCTAACCTTAAATATCTAAGTATAAGTCTTCCATGGTCCAACCAATATTGGATGGAAGAAACAGGCTTATTCTACAAACTTACAAGTTAACCATATTAAAATTATCGATATTCAGATTCAGTGGGCATTTGTCTCAATGAAATGAGTCAGAAAACAATAGAGAAAAACACCCAAAATTTTATTCTGACATTCACATGCGTGATCATAGGCATGCTTACCCTACACACATGTACATCATACATACATATACTACATTTGAACAACACATGTACTCATAATAGTTTTAAAAATAGAAAAAAAACTCATGAATATATCCCTAAAACATTCAGACTTGCTGGGTTATAGATCCCTTGTGTTATTTTGAAAAATAATTAGTTCTACACTGTGCCTTTTCTTATAATAAACATTGCAGTGAGTAAATAAAGCATTCGTTTTTATATTACTCTTTCAATCATGGCTGCAGGATTTATTCCAAGGTACTCAATTATACAGCATCACTGTAAACCATCTCATTTTTTTCAAACAACCTGGTTAGTATTAAACTAATTACTAAAGTTTTGTACTTACGTACATAAATCAACAGTAAAGTAAAGAATGGTAAAAGAAAGAAATCATTAAGAGTTTCAATCATTGCTGGGATTTAGTGTAAGCATTATTTCTAAATGGTGAATATTAACTAAAGCAATCAATGTTTTCATTATTAATGTACAGGTTTTAGATGTTTAATGACATTCATACTTGATTGCTGTATATACTTATTTGAGAATATCCTGTCATAGTTTTCTACACTTTTTAAAGTTTTGTATTTCTGCACCATATGTTTCTGTCATGCACATTGCAGCCAAAAGAAGTAATCAAAAACCCTGAAAATGGAGTTATAGATTGTTAAAAGCCACCATATATATCCTGAAAATTGAACCACTCTCCTCTGACAGAATAGCTAGTGCTCTTAACCCATGATGCCTCTCTTCTATTCCTCTTGCTTCTAAATTCTTATTGACTGCATACTGCAGATTTGCTACTGATTACTCTTAAAATCTTTTGTTGCTAAGGATTATACTAGCTGTAGTTGATTCACAGATGCACATAAATATTTGAAAACCTGGACAATACACTGTATCTATACAGAGCTTCTGAAATATTAGCACATTGAAGAATGTAAAGACATTTATAATACCCTCAAAGAATTTGTACTGATGAAGGAAAACCAAAGAAGTTGGTAATTTTTCTTCATTAATCGCGTGCTTTCTGTTATAAAGTTATGCATTCATGGAGTGTTAAAACATTAGAACATCATATGTAAGATATGATACTCCTCCAGCTACATCCACTTTTATAGAGGGTTTCAATTCTGGATCTCTTTAATTTGGGCTTTACTGTATTTGACTCCATTTTATATTTATCACCATTAAAAGATATAGGAAAGCTGGTCATTAATTAAGTGAAATAATCCTAGTCTTTTTTGCCTAAACAAACTTTCATGATATGGACCCCCTGTCACTCCTCACACTGCTATGTGTGCTCATTTATTCATTTGTTGTAGTTGTACCAGCTTATTTCTATCACATTACACCTTTCTCTCCTTACAGCCAGTAGATGTTCTCTCTACTTCAATTGCTCCTAGAGTCATATTATTTAGGATAAATGGGATACATTAACAGTACATGCTGAATCGATAAATATCAGTTGCATTACCGCATCCAAATCAACATACTCATCACTATACACTGATTAATACAGAAAATAGATTACATTCTATACTGCGAGTCTACAAGCCAGTAATCATAATTACCTTTCAGAGTTGTTCAATTGAACAGAGAACACATAAGTAAATAAATAAAACAAGATTAAGTAGCAACCATTATTATACCTTCTATTTTAACCTCTTTATGGATGTTACACAGAGCCTGAAATACAGTTTAAGTAAATATAATCAGAGGATTTACCTTTGCACCACGTATAGGCTTTAGATTGTACACATGCTAACAGGTGCAAAATACAAGGCAAGCTATCAAGTATTTAAACTATTTCCACAATGAGTATAATTCAGCTACTGAGAAAAAATATGAATTTTTTTACAAACAGAACTCATAAAAATCATTCTTAGTGAAATAATCCAGACATGAATGAAAAACATCACAGATTTTCCATTACTGAATGATAACTTTGAAGAAGTTCATACATTTCTTCCATTTTGAATGTTTGTAGATGTCAAGAATTCAGGAAGGGGCAACTTCAGCTGTGGGGAGATAGAATGCAGTGCTAAAACTAAATAATGAGAATGATAAAACATGAAGAATTTAATTAGAGTGCATCATGGCAAAGTAGCATAAAGGAGGGAACACTTGGAAGAATAAATTACATTAGCGACCTTCCACATGTGTCACATAAAAACATATAGAGTAGAAAATTGCATGTCATATGTATGTGTGAACAAATAAAGAGTTTAAAATGGAATTACCCTACAATGATATGATGCAAAAATGTCCCTACTGTTCACCACAATTTAACAAATAAATCACATTATTTATTGCCAGTTTTGCAGTTATTGGCAGGTGAACTCCTACAAATCTGCCAGCAGTACAGACTATTAGCCTTGCTCTTGATTATATCACCCAGAACTTGACGATAAGACTATATTGCTAAAAGTACTTAATTTATAGAACATAGAGATATCATTCTTATGTTGAGCTGGGACCATTAAGGTACAATATGTACTAACAAAGGGGGACAAGAAATAATCAATATTAATTTACTATGATTCATGCAAACTAGAATAGTGCCTGATTTGACAAACTAAGGCCACTGGTATAATCATGGCATGAACATCACAGAAGTAACTAACAGTTCTCTGGTATGGCTTAAGTCTCTTTCAACAAGATAAAATTCATACCAAGGACCATCATTGAGCCAAAATCATACTGTTAGATAGGGAGAGCCTAAAACTATGTATGGCCATAATATGAAATTTACCCCTAGTGACATTATACAATATATTAATGCATTTCTCAACCTCCATCAGTAAAGATTCTCTTTTAAGTTGATATGATGATTAATAGACAATCCCACAGGTACTCAAGGGACACTTAATTAGGCATTATGTAATGTTCTACCTTAAATGGGAGAGCTACACCAAAACTTATTCCTCCCCAGATCCAAGAATCATTACTAAAGGAACATAGACATTGCAGCATTTAGAGTTGGTGAAGGTTACAAGAAGATACTGTCTTCCTTGAACAGCAGAAGAGCTGCACACATAACCTCACAGTGCTTACAATAGTATGCAACTCTTCTATGTATTCTCAAGATAGACAAAATTCTATTATGTTGGAGAGAATTCCATTATGTTATGGTCCCACCACTATCTAAGAAGAAATTATTAGTTTCTGGTAAAGGGAGAATAAAATTATGAGTTATCCCCTAGTAAGTCACCCATGATCCATTTAATGACAGTAAATCTATGAATACATGACTTTCACAAATTAGACTTGATGGGTTTAAAAGGAGAAAGCTACAAGTTGGGTGGGTAAAGAAAGGATTTGTTGTGGAAAGATTTGAGGGATGGATGGCAAATATATTCAAAATTCAGATAAAGGAAATAGTCAGTAGGATAAATTGGCAACCTATTTATGAGGTAAAAATCTTCACTAACCCCACATCCAGTAGAGGGTTAATATCCAAAATATATAAGAAACTAAAGAAGCTTACCTCCAAAAATCCAAACATCCAAATCAAAAAATCAAGTATTAGAGTTAAACAGAGAATTCATACAGGGGAATCTCAAATGGCTAAGAAGCACCTAAGGAAATGTTCAAAGTTCTTAGTCATCAGGGAAATGCAAATCAAAATGACCCAAGATTCCACATCATACCAATCAGAATTTCTAAAATCAAATCTCAGTTTATAGCACATGTTGACAATGATGTGGAGAAAGAGGAACACTCCTTCATTTTTGTTGGGATTGCCACTCTGGAAATCAATCTGGTGGTTCCTCAGAAATTTGGAAACAGATGTACCTGAAGACCTAGCTATAAGACTCATGTGCATATACCCAAAAGCTGCCACACCATACCACAGGGGTACCTGCTTCACTATCTTTATAGCAGCCTTATCTATGATAGTTAGAAGCTAGGAAACAACCCAGATGTCTCACAATGGAAGAATGCATACAGATAATGTGGTTCATTTTTGGAATGGAATACTTTCCAACTATTAACAGTGGGGATATCATGAGTTTTGCAGGCAAATATGTGGAACTAGAAAATATCATCCTGAGTGAGATAACTCAGATCCAAAAAGACATGCAGGGTATATACTCACTATTTCGTGTATATTAGCCAAAAAGGTACAGGAATATTTAGAATGCAATCCATAAAACTCAAGAAGATTGAGAACAGAAGGGAATCAATAAATATAAGTTTGGTATTTCTAAATCTACTGGGAATTCATAAATTTTGAGGAGCTAAACAACAATTGTAAATTATATTCGAGTTGTGAATGTGTTATTCAAATAACACACAATCACACAATCGAAGTAAAACAAAAAGCCAATGTAAGTCTGAAATACATTAAAAAATTTACTTTAGTATGTGTGTGTGTGTGTGTGTGTGTGTGTGTGTGTGTGTGTATCTTCTATACTAGGTAGCACTTTTCTCATTTCTTTTTCTGAAGTTATTGTGGAAACAACCAAGCAGTGGATTATAGAATCTATGACCATTTATTATAACACTTTTTATTTGTTATTTTATTTATTTATATTTCAAGTGTTATCCTCTTTCCAGTTTCTCCGCCACAAGCCCCCTATTCTTTCTCCCTCCCCCTGCCTTTCTGAGGTTGCTCCCCCACCCATCCAACCACTCTTGCCTCAGAGGCCTAGTGTTCCCCTATCCTGGGGTCATCAAGTCTCTTCTGAACCAAGAGTCTAACCACTCAGTAATGCCAGATAAAACCATCCTCTGCTACGTGTCCAGATGGAGCCATGGGTAGTCACTGAGTACTGAGTACTGAGTCTTTGGTTGGTGGTTTAGTTCCTAGGTGTTCTGTGGTGTCTGGTTGGTTATCCTTGTTCTTCCTATGATGTAAACCCCTTCAGCTCCTACAGTCTTCTGTAACTTCCCCATTGGGATCCCTGTGTTCAGTCCAATGTTTGACTGGGTACATCCACATATATATTGATCTGGCTCTGGTAGAGCCTCCCAGGGGACAGCTATACAGGGCTCCTGTCAGTAAGTACCTCTTGGCATCAGCAATAGTGTCTGGGTTTGGTGTCAGCAGATGGGATGGATCCCTAGGTGGGGAAGTCTCTGGATGGCCTTTCCTTCAGTCTCTGCTCCTTTGTTTATGCATTTCTTTTTGACAGGAGGAATTTTTATTAATATTGAGGTGGGATGGTGGCCCCATCCTTCAACTGAGAGCCATGTCTATACACTGGATATGGTCTCTACAGTTTCTTCCTGTACATTGTTGAGTATTTTGGCTAAAGTTCTCTCTGTTGTGTCCTGGGAACCTCTGATTCCTGACATCTGGGACTTTATAATTGCTATCCTCCAGTTCCCCCTCTCCCCTGCTACACACCTACTTTCAAATTCCTGACCCTCTGATTACTTTTATTTTCTATGTATATTGTCTCTCCTGAAAATATTTCAGTGTATTATTATCAGCATAAATCTCCTATAAATATATTAATTAATAACAGGTTTTAATTACCAAAAATTAAAGACTGAACAGACTGAATCAAATCAGTTTTCTCCCTGCTTTGTCTTTTAGGTAATTATTTTTATTTATTCTTTTGTGTTTAAGAAAAACAAATTCAGTTTTCCCTTGGCTTCAATGTTACAATTGACATAGTACACAATGATACTGACATGGTGACACAGCACTGTACAGGCAATTACTTTGTGTAGGAGATAAATTTATTTAGCAAAGTATGGAGCCATAAGAAGACTATATGCATTTCATTTTCTGTTAAAATCATTAAAAAACAACAAGAAAAATAAACAAATACCAGTCGTCTTTAAATAATGGACAAGTTATTGGCCATATTGGAAAAGAATTGTGCAGCAGTACATTTCTTCCACTAGCACTTCGTCTTCTGAATCCTATGTATAATATAACCTTTCTTAAAATGTCAGTTCCTTCTGAGGCTATTTTCAGTCTAGTCACACTTTCAATTTTATCTCAATGAGTGGGTATGATTTAAAAGTTTTTTTATTGGATATTTTATGTATTTACATTTCAAATGTTATTCCCATTCTGGGTTGCCCCCTTGCCTATTCTCCCTCCCCCATTCCTACCTGAACACCCTGGCATTCCCCTACACTGGGGGATAGAGCCATCACAAGACCAAGGGCCTCCCCTCCTATTGATGCCAGACAATGCTATGCACTGCTACATATGTGGTTGGAGCCATGAGTTCCTCCATGTGTACTCTTTGGTTGGTGGTTTAGTCCCTGGGAGCTCTGGGGGGTCTGGTTGGTTGATATTTTTGTTCTTCCTATATGGTTGCAAACCTCTTCAGCTCTCTCAGTCCTTTCTCTTGCTCCTTTCTTGGGGTTGAGTGAGTATGACTTAAATATCATTTTCCATATTTCTTCAACTCTTAAGTTCATAGTTTATATATTTTGTTAAACAATGGTATGAGTTTTTATTTTGATATAATATATTTTTAACTTTTCCAAGTAAAATCTTTAAACTGTTAATTTAAAATCAGTATCAGTGACCTCTTCAATATCCCTAGGATCCATGACATACATTGAAAATCTCCTAGATGTTAAAAATGATCTTTTAATCATGGCACTCACTTATTACATTTTAGAAGATTAACTTTTCCTCAGAGAATTACAATCATTTTGAATTGGTTCTCTAAGTAATTTTTCAGTGAACAATTAATATTTGGGATAAAAACAAATGTACCCACAAAAGACAGGTTCATTGTCTGTAGTTGTCCCCTTCTTTTGTTAATGAAACGTATAAAAGATACAACAAGTTGTTCAGGAAATATATTATATTATTTCAGAGCATACATGTGCTAATTTTGGACAAAATGTCACAGGTATAAGACTATTTTCATTGCAACTGAATTTATATAATTTCTACTAACAGAAATTATTTTCTTTTAAAGGAGGCTAACAAATTAATCTTTATCTTCCCAATTGTTCTCATGAATTTCATGAAATGCAAGGAAAAACGTGTGAACATACAAACTAAAAACAAAAAGTAATAAAATCATAGGATCTTATTTTCTAGGGGATTGCGATAAGGCTCAGTGGTTAAAAACACATGTGGCCTTGGGTTCATTTCTCAGGACCACAACCCTCCATAATGCACAATCCAGAGCATCTGTCACCTATTATCCTCTTCTGTCCTCTTTGAGTACCAGACATGCACAGAGTCAAATATACACATGCATATAAATTTCCCATACACATAAAACAAAATATTTAAATGTTAAGAACATTTTTATAAAGCTTTTAAGAAAGAGCCCTTTGCTGGAGTAGCAGCATTTTCAAAAACACTCAAGATATTTGCATGTGTCATCATATTCTTTGTTATTATTTGATGAGAAATGTCTCTCCAAATGGCATGTTTATTGAAGTTTGTACCCATCTGGTGGCTCCACTGATTCTCTCATGTAAGGTGTGATGTAATCAATAGAATTTCCTCTTAATCATACTTCAAGGATACTAGGAAATTAAAAGCAACCAGGAAATAGAGCCTTGTCAGAAGAGCTGTGTCATGGGAGCATGTCCTTTAGAGAAATTATATGTAGTTCACAGTCTCTCTTGTTAGCTTCTTATTTCCATGATGAAGTGTATATTATTTTTCTAGGATGTACTTCAACATAGTGTGGAAACAGTGGAACTAACAAGAGTTGGTGCCTCTGAACTTGAAAACAAAAATGTATCTTTCTCTCTTTGTTTTATTTTAGGTATGATGTGAATTGGCTCAGACATTTGAAAAATAAGAGCTTCGAATTAAAATGTGAAATCATTAAGTTAAATGAAATAATCAAGTAGTCTTTCTCGTACACAAACAGACACACACTCAGAGTCTGAGGCATTATTTATGAAAATCAGGCTATTTTATGTTTAAATTCAGCTTGACACATCCTTCAAGTATAGATAAAATATTAAGTAGATGATGTTTCTTAACTAAAGCATGTCTGCTTTGCATCTTAGGATTAGCAGTAAGAAATAATATATTGCAGTAAATCATTTGAGACTGTATTGGTAAGTATGAGTGAAATATTAACTTAAAAATTGCTTTTTAGATTTTGAGTTTTAATACACATTATGCAAAAAAAATTACATGCTGCATTAACTATAACTCACTATGTTTAGAAATCCTTTGAAAATTCATGCAGAAACTTTTAAAAATAAAATTAAGATAGAGGGAATTATTTCTGATGTACTTTCCCCCCTAAAGACAGTTTTTACACTAACATTGACTCCAGATACTTAAAGAAGTGTAGTAGAGTGATTCTAGATTGTAGCTGGGCACCTTCTCTATTTATTCTTACAGCCTAATTCTAATGTCCACTGCCACTGATCCATGCTTGTTTTCAAAGCACATTTTATTTTATTGCCTTGTCTTCATGTGGTAAATAGTAATTGTTCAACAGATGCTTATTAGAAGCTGACCATTCTATTGCATGTCTATACTCCCAGCACTTAGGAACCTGAGGCAAGAGGTGCTGAGTTTAAAACTAGCATGATTCTAATTGCATGAGTCTGTCCCAAAATTAAAATAAATAAAGTAAAATTTAAATGGGAGACAGAGAGAGAGAGAGAGAGAGAGAGAGAGAGAGAGAGAGAGAGAGGAAGGAGGAAGGAGAGGAGAAAGAGAGGGAAAATAGAGAGAGCTGGTGACTGCATAAGAAATATTTACTTGGTTACTTCAAACTCCTATTATTTCCCCAAAATTACAATTAAATAAGAAGAAAATAGTTATTAATAGAAGATCCATAGGCACATTTTCTATTTGCAATCTTTGGTTCACCAGACATGGGTTAGATTGTATTGTATGCCATCCAAGTGATGCAAGACTCCATTTAGAGCTGATTGATTCAGCAGCAGAATTCTCAAAAGAGGATGGCAATGGTGTCCCCTGCCATAGGATTGTTGAAGTAGGGTATAGCAACTTGGAGGGCAGCAGAAACTGAAGAATGAGTCTAGGGAAACACTAACTCTGGGAAAACAGAAGCATGAGAAGCATTTACAGTTTTCACAGAGAATGAAACGAATCTGTGCAAGGAAACAGAGCGCCTAGCTAACCTTCTTCCAAGGAAAGAAAGCGGAGATAGCTCTTCGGCTTAAACATGGCCCATAATCTTTTGACCTTAAATGTTGAGATCTACTAACTAATTTTAGAATAATTTATTCTTTTTCTTCATAATGAGTTATGACTTTCTTTTCTTTTAAATAAACCCAATGAGTTCGAAACATAAACTAAGAAAAATGCAAATATGAATGGACTTTTCAGTACACTATACTGGTTAAATTGTTAATTCACGGCAAATCTGAATGCTGTGAAAATAGAATTGAAATTCTGCTGTATCAGTTCCTTTGATGCAATGCAGAAAGCCACATGCTTTTAAATTCCTGGCACATTGGAGCTATTCAGAGCATAGCCACCTTTAGTTTGGCAAAAAAACAAGGTAGAGGATTCATGGGGGAACTTATCCACAGAATGTGCTGCATCTGGGATTCCATTATACTGACATCATTGAAAAACTGTTTTCAAACTCTGCATTCTGATTCTTTATACAACCCCAATGAACAGCCTAAACACCTGCAAAACGAGGTCTTTCTAAACCCTTTTTTGTTTCGCTACATTTATTCCAAAAGTCATGCATAAAATATAAATAAAATGCTTATTTTATAGCTTATCTATACATAGGAACACTTCAAATATAGTATAGAGTCATAGTTTTACATTTATTCTCAAATACTGATTTAGGAAAAATGTATCTTTTATAATACATTTTAGAGTTTTCAGTTTCCATTGTTCAGAAAGCTTTGGAGGGACTGTCATCCTTTGCTCTCAGAGCACATAATAACTACAATTCACCCTATTATGTAGAAGCTTACAAAAGATTCAGGTGTACCCACACATGCACACACACACAAACACACACACCAAATGCACACACACACACACTGCACACACATGCATACACATACAGACTGCACACACATGCACACACATACAGACACACATGCTTACACACACGCACACACAACACAACGCACACACACACACACACACACACACACACACACACACACACGTGTACACAGGCACAAGAATACAAATTCAGGAATATATTGCTATCCCTAAGTGACCATAAGTGGGAGGAAATTGCTCTAAGACTGTTTCCTGATTTGATTACCCCAATGTCCCAATGTTTAGACTTCTGTGAAAAAAAGAAAAGAGTCTGGAGAACAATTGCATGTATTTGTCACCTCTATTTTAGAAATATTAGGTGTCTTTGAAACATTTGAACCATCTCATGTAAAATTCCAAACAGTGTGGCCCAAGGCAATGATGTGTGGAAATATATAATTATTCTGCTGAAATTCATTCTGCAAACAGCATGGAGCTTTGAGAAACTTTGATTTATTCTCTTTTTTCCCCTCCTACAGAGTATATACCTTTGTTGGATTTAAAGGGAGGTTCAGTAACCCTATTATAAGCATTCAGAAGGCTAGATATGAGGAAAGCAACTTCTCCTCCCCAAATTTAAGGACCAAGTTAGGACTCAGCATGTATTTTTAAGTAAGCACTTGCTAAACCAACTCTTTGGAGGCATATTGCAAAGGTGACCAGTGGGAAGCCTGAAAGTAAATTAATAGAAATGTCATTATTAGAAAATGATTCTTTGTGGTCAGAGAATCAGAATTTGTTAGTACCACGTTACATTGTAATGCATGAATCAGATGATAATGGCATGTTAACAATTACTATGTTAACAGTTACTTTGAAAGAAATTACTTTAAAATGTGTTTTTGTTTCACAGTTTTAGCTAAATTGAACAGGATTCATGATTTTTTTTTTTTGATTAGTGACACATTGGGGCAGATCCTTATGCTTAGTATACTTTCTTCAATTTTGTGAAAGACACACAATTGTTCTTTACAAGAAAGAATGAAAAGAGGTAGTGGCATGCAGCTTAGGTCTCTGAACTGAAGTAGCACTACATAGAAGGAAAAAATTACCCAAAGACTTGAGGAAATGATGAAATTTACAAAGCTCCAAAGTCAAAATCAAAATCAATAAAATAATAATTAATAACAATAGCAATGATGATATACTCCTAATGCTTCTCCAAATATGCAAACACAGTAAACGATTACTTCTAGGCAAAGACTCTCACTGGTTCATGTAGGGAGCTGCGACATGCCGTGTCTCAAAGATGGCGCTGGTTTCCGCCTTCCACCCTCCCAATGGTGAGTGCTCCTTGTAGTAAAAAAAAGTCTTTATTTGGCTATGCCTGCCTGGCCTGCTAGCTTCCGCATAGTGACAGCCTATCTGCTTGACCCACGTGGCTGGCTAGGATTGGCCAGCGCTAGCTATTTAAGTGTGGTGCGGGGGTTCCCCGGGGTCAGAAGATTGTGTCAAGGTTCCTGAGTAAAACTGCTTGAAGATCTCCTCTGGTCGTGACTTCCTTGCTGGTCGAGGTTGGGCGTGACAGTTCAGGCTGGGTAGAGAGGCTAGGGGTGCTGTTCTGTAAGTCCTATGCCTTGTTTCTTAGTGATACAGCCTAGTCTAAGTACATCCATAATAGAAGTACTCAAACGTACACTGTGTGTAACCCACCAGCATTCACTGCTTTACCAAGGTATCTTGGATGAGCTAAGTTCTGTGATCAGTTGTTGGTGCCCTATCTGACTAAGTAGATATGCTTGTATGTATATTTGCATGTCTGTTACTTAAATCAAAGAATATATATATATATATATTCTTTATATATATATACACACATGCAAACATTTATAATACACATATATGTTAGTAGAAAATATTAATGTATTAAGGTTTGCCAAAGTGATTTGTATAAGACATACAAATGTCTTATACAACACATGGACATTTGACCTTTTAGAAGAGATACAAGTAGGCAAAAAACAGCAGGCAGTGTTAACAAAAAATGGTTAAGGAAATCTCTAATGAGAATACCTAAGAAAAGATTTGAATAAGCAAAAGAATTTCAAATAATGTAAAGCTATTTACACAGAATCCATTCATATTTCGTTTCCTTTCATCCACTCATCTAAGACTTGATACCAATGGGACTACAACAGACATAATTGTTTTCCCTCCAATTTGGGAAATAAGCAAACAAACACAACTGTGATTTATTGCTTTCTATCTTTGCAGGAATTAAAGAGAGTCAGGAGGGATTTTAAGTGCAATCTGATATACCTAAGTCTAATATTTATGAAGAATTATTTTTCATACAATAAATTATTATGATATGCTTTCCCAGAGATCATGAACTCTAGAGGCAGATTGAGTACCTAATACTCTTACTCTCCTAAACATTAGGACATAAAGCAACATGAGATTCCAATGGCTTTTCATGACAAATTAATATAACCTGGGGAAAGTTTAAGTGCATATACTTTGTGAATTTTAACATCAGAATGTTCTTCATTCACATGTGCAGCAGCAATCCCTTTTTACTTATTACCTCAAGCATATTTTTTATACTCACCATAACAAATTCCTATAGGTTGGGTGGCTTAACCATCATCTATTATTCATGTCCTTATATACAGCTAAGTCTAGGGTTATGAGGTAGGCAGGCTGCTCTCTTCTGAATACCTCTCAAATTAGCCCACAGAAAGTTCTCATTTCCAGATGTCCTACCATAATCTCTTTGATTGCTTCTATGCTGTTTTTTGTTTTGTTTATTTTGCCTTTTGTACCAAGGTGTCCAATAGATTAGAAACTGTAACAATGGCCTCAGTAAACATTCAATTTATCTTAAATTTATCCTAAAACCAATTGGCTGTATTTGCTAAGACATAAGATTTCAACACATAAATTTGGACTTACAATACATCCTCAATGTACAAAAGATTTTCCTAGTAGAATTTATCTACAATTTCAGATTTTACATTTTAGAAATTGTTTTCGGGATATACAAATGTGTCTACTTTAATATGCAAATTTTATTTATGTTGCTGTGAGTGTCCAAATTTTCCCTCCTGTCAAACCCTAAATATTCAAAAGAATGTAGGCTAGAATATTATTTTGTTGGTGATATGGCTATCTTCTACATTATTTAACTCATGGTCATTGTCTATGTAAATAATATATATATATATATATATATATATATATGTAAATATAATATAAACATATGTAAACAAATTTGCACATATGTACGAACATATGTGCTTACATTTCTGTAGTAGAAATTAGGAGGGTAAAAATTTCACTTCATGAAAGGTAACTGTTTCTTATACTACCAGAGTTCTGTGTTACCCCAGTTAGTCTCTTAATAGTGGATTTGATTTGACACAAGTTACAGACCTCTGTGTTTGTGAAAACAATGATTTCTACCAAACCAGGATGAAATCACTTGATCGTTGCTCTGTGTTTGTACTCTAGGGAACATTATCTCTGTTTAAAGCTGCAAGAGAATTCATAAGTGGAGTCATTTCCTTCAGCAGAATTGAGAAAGAGTGGATCAGAATGGACAGTTAGGTCTCTCTTAAATAAATCCTCTACTTAGATCATCTTACAAATTCATGCCTTCTCCATTCCTCTGTGCAAGGTTTTGTTAACTTGTGTATTTAGCACTTGATTTCTTTGTGTTTTGTAAAGGTCAATTTTATCATTGAAAATTTTTATTATTTTCATAATGTTCTTACCTTAGTTCTGGATTGTTTTACTTAACTGCTTGACTTCATTTTGAAGAAATTGTAGGAAAGTGGTTAGAAATATCTGCACAAAGATTTTTAATTTACAAGAGGAAAATTTTGAGGAAGTTGAGGAAAAGTCAACTACTTATAGGATAAATAATGGAGAAAAACATTTTTGGAGTGAATAGAAAATATGGGCTATTTTAACTCCAGACTTGCCCCAGGCACTAGCTAACAAAGGAAGGTAAGAAAAGGTTATGACTTTCCTTGAGGAAGTCCCCAGTTCTCCATTCATTTTCTACTTCATATTCTTTGAACATTAAACTGTGGAGATATTTGAACTCCATAGTGACTAAATTTGAGAAACTCGGAATGCTTATGGAGTCTCTTTTTATTGGGGTATAAATGCCAGGTCATCAAGTTCAGCTGCAAATTGTCAGGAGAGAGAAATCCAAATATTTTATGCTATTAAAAATCTATCATTCTTTAACCTTTAACTTTTGGTGTGAAACCACATATAATTCAATTTAATTGCAGCAGTGGATAAAATTGTATTTTCTTATCACTCTTATGTCTCAATCTTAGCACAAATGTCTGAGGTGCATATTTAACATGTCAAACTGGACTTAAACACCAGTTCTCCCAGTGTACCCCAGTCCTATGTCTTACAAGTCATGGCTGGGGTACACTGTCCCCTACTATAAGCTTCGCCAGCCAAGAGACTGGGCTGCCATTCCCTATATAATTCAACCATTTTGGTTACCAGGCCATTTAGCCTTTGAACTAACTTTACTCTTCTGGCCACTGATGTGGCTCTCCCTCTTCTTACATGGCCTGGTTAAGGGTTTTGCTCACTGTGGACTCTCCCAGATGTCCTGGCTATAATAAACCTTTTCCACTTTACCTAGAAATAGTCATATCCACCATCTTTCTTTCTTTCTTTCTTTCTTTCTTTCTTTCTTTCTTTCTTTCTTTCCTCCTTTCTGTCTGTCTGTCTCTTTCCTTCCATCTTTCTTTCTTTCTTTCTTTCTTTCTTTCTTTCTTTCTTTCTTTCTTTCTTTCTTTCCTCCTTTCTGTCTGTCTGTCTTTCCTTCCATCTTTCTTTCTTTCTTTCTTTCTTTCCTTCTTCCCTTCTTTTTCATTGATTATTTTATTTATTTACATTTCAAACATTTTCCCCCTTCCTGCAAAATCCCCTAATTTCCCCTACATTTTCCTCTAAGAGGGTACTCACCTTCCCAGTCACCCACTGCTATCGTACCTCTCTAGCAACTTCTCTTCTGGGGCAAAATGCCTCCACAGGACCAAGCTGCTCCTCTTAGGCCTTTGATGTCAGATTATACTGTGCTACATATGTAGTGGGAGCCATGGACCCACTCATGTATACTCTTTGGTTGGTGATTTAGTTTTCTTCCTTCCTTTCTTTCTCTCTCTCTCTCTCTCTCTCTCTTCTTTTCCCCTTTCTTCTTCCTCCTCCTCTTCTTCATTTTTTTGTCATTTTTTCCAGCTCCACTTTGGTATGTTAAATATGCACTTCGACCATTTTTCCAGGATTTGAAATTTAGCAATTATTGGCAAAACAGTGGGCCTCACACATTAACCCTGAAGCTTTTGGCCCTCAACACAAGCATGAAGATGTGTTCAGTGACAGGTGATCAAAACACTATCTACAAGTCTATCATTCATAGCACTAACTCTCAAACTTGCTTTAGAGAGATACCATTATGATGAAATACCAAAAAAAAAAAAAAAAGGTGAAAAGATGTCACAGCTATCCAGCAATTGCAATGCTTGAAACAGAAATGCATATGGGCCTCCTAGGTATTCTCTTCTGTGGGGAGCTTATCGCTTATCCTGAAAGGCTTTGAAGAAATGACTTCCAAGGCTAATTCTCCTGTATTGTGAGAAGACAGTACAGCTGTGTGATTAATTGGTTTGTTTTGGTTACCTAAGACCTTCTCAAAGTCAGAAAAATGGATATGTTGACCTCAGGAAATGACTTCAATTCCAGGGAAACAAACACTTCACAAGCAGCTGATTCTGTTGAATGAAAAGAAAAAAAAAATCACTGCAACCTCGAATCTTTTCTACATCTAGTGTTTTATATTGCACATATATTAAGAAATGGTAGATTTTGAATAATTTAATTTCCTATTTTTTTCTGTTAGCATTAAATATTTTATTCCTTTGACATTCGTGTTTGGGAGTCGCTGATATTATGGACTAGAAATACCAGGTATATTTTCTAGTATCAAAAATAGCCATATGTTTTTTCTTTGCAGCAGCAGAGCAGCCTCCAATTTTCTTGCAGAGAAATAAACTTATCTGATGCCGAACTCAGTGTTTACACATAGCAGCTGTTGACAGAGTTGTAAACTAGCACGTAAAAATTAAAATGCATCACCACATGTTAGAAAAGCTCGAGCAGAGCTGCTAAAATAAAACCTAATATTTAACACAGCATATGCTGCATTTCAGTAAAATACATGGGTACTTACAGAAAGAAAAATATCTTTTAATTTGCTACACAAAAGTAGTATATAGATTTAACACATTTATGCATTTATTCATTTTTATTTTTACTCATTTCGAGACTGAATCTCATATACCTCATGCTGGACTCAAAATGATTATGCAGTGAGGATGGCTTGAATTTAGTATATCCTTGATTCAACCTCTGTGTGTTGAGACTACAGACAACCAACTCTAGTTGAACAGGTCTGGGATCACAAACAAAGATCTGAGCATGCTTGAAAAGCACTCTACCACCTGGTCTTTCCAAGCCTGAAGTACACCGCTGTTTTTAATAAATTAGTACACTGAGTGAGAAGAAATGTGTCTAGAACTTACTCAAGTCTTTTTTCTTTTCTAGTCTAAATGCAGTCTAGTTTACCACTCCTTCCTTATTCTACATATAGCTATTGTATCATTAGCCAAAATTACTAAAACTGGTACCCAGCAAGTAACTTTTTAAATCTAGCAGTAACTGGAAGTTAAACAATGCACAAAGCTACTATCTCAGATAAGGTTGCTATGAATATAGTGGAGCACATGACCCTGTTGTATGGTGGGGAATCTTTTGGGTATATGCCAAAGAGTGGTATAGTTGGGGATTCAGGTAGATCTATTTCCAATTTTCTGAGAAACATCCGTATTGATCTCCATAGTGATTGTACCCGTTTTCAATGCCACCAAAAATATAGAAGTGTTCAACTTTCTCCATGTCCTCTCCAACATGTGCTAATAAGTTTTTCATTGGTGCAATATGGAATCTCAGGGTCCTTCAGGCTAACAAACAGAAGGGGCAAAATGAGGATGCTTCAATTCCACTTAGGTGTCAAAAAAAAATCACAATCACGGTATGCAGAGGAAGGGAGTGAGGAACCTAGGTAGGAGAGGGGAAGGAGATGGAAAGGGAAAGGGGAACATAATCAAGTATGGGGAGGTGAAGAAAGGAAAGAAGCCCTGAGGAATGGATCTATAGGCAACCTTAAGGGTTGGGATGTGGAGGAACCCTCTAGAAATCCCCCAGAGACCTGGGAGGTGAGGGACTCTCAACACTCAAATGAAGAGACCTTAGATGAAATGTCCAATAGTGTGGAGAGGGAAATCGTAGAGTCCTCCTCCAGTAGAAACACAGGGCATCAAGGGTAGAGTTGCCATTCCACAGTCAAAAGCTCTGATCAAGAAATGTTCCTGCCCAAAAGAACTGCAGGGACGAAAATGGAGAAGAGACTGAAGGAAAGGAGAGCCAGTGACCTGCCTAACTTGGCATTCATCTCAAGGGGGGGTTCCAGGCCTGACACTTTTACTGGTGCTATGGTGTGCTTACAGACAGGAGCCCAGCTGTGCTGTCCTTCAAGAGGCCCAACAAGCACCTGAAAGAGTCAGATGCAGATATTTATACCCAACCAGTGGACTGAAGTTGGGGACCCCTGTGGTTGAACTAGGGAAAGGTTGGAAGGAGCTAAGGAGAAGGGAGACCCTATAGGTAGACCATCAGTTTGAACTAACCTAGACATATGAGATCTCTCTGATACTGAGCCACCAACCAGGCAGTGTACACAAGTTGGTCCAAGGTCCCAGACACATATACAGCAGAGGATTGTTCTGTCTGAGCGAGAAGACACTCCTAACCCTAGGGGTACTTTAGGCCCCAAGGAGTGGGGAGGAGGAACTGTGGGTGGTGGGCCAGGAGGGAGCAACAACTGGACTGTATAAAAAAATCAAAAGTAGTGAAAGCAAAACAAAATAAACAAAAAAAAATCAAACAAAACTAGTATTTCATTTTTTTTGTCTTTTTTTGTGTGTGTATCTAATGAGATTTGTGATAATAATACAAGTTTCTCTGGAGCATAATGCCTAAGCATGACATTGCAGGACTTTGAAGTACACATCTCTGTATAGTGATGGCAGAAAAGGTTTAGAGTTCTGGTAGGAAAGTTTCTATGGCTTGGCTTGATGTCCCATATTTTTTGATACATTTGTAAAGGAGAGACAGTTAAAAAAATGGCAGGCAACCTCTTTAAACAATAGTCTGTATTCAGTCTAGCAATCCTAAGTCTTCAATATTATATCTGGAGAAAACAACCTTCCACATGTCTTGGCTTTTGTTCAGATGCTAAAGGAACCATGTCCAGAGGTTCCCAGCTATTCTGCTCATAGATCTTTGAGTTCTTCAAATGAATTTTCATGTACTTGTAATTCATATGAAGTCTTCAACCTTTTTCTTCTCAAATAGTATTCTGGATAGGGTATTTCCTCATATTTCAAACAAAATCCATATAGTAAGTATTTAAATGCAAATTATACATACAGATATCTAGAATACATGAAGATTAAAAGTGAAAGCTTATATAATTACAGTTACTTAATATAAAAAATGAAATTAGGAAGGGCAATAATTGATGAACTACATAATAATTAATTATATTTTATGTTTCCTACTTTATAAAATCTACCAAAACAGTCTGCGGTAATTTACATACCATTAAATATATTCCTTTTTAATCAGTGGTGCAATATGACATGGTACCTTATAACTGTGTAGATTCATTCTCTACCAGTTCTAAATAGAAAATATTTAAAACCAGTTTATCTAGCTAAAGTTAAAGTTTTAGCAGAATTAAGTTCATGAATAGCTAGTATAGGCAATAAGCAACTTATTTCTATTTTATCTAGTAATATTATTTTCCATGAGATAGCAGAACTCGAATTATTTTCCTGTTGATTAGATTGTCTTATATACTTTTTAATAATGTTTGTGCTTATAGTAGACATAGCTAGATTATGCTTAATAATTCCAATATCTCAACATCATCAACTTAATCACCTGTCATTTTTACTGTGCTCTATGTAACAAGTCATCCTGTTGTATATCTTAAATATGTTGACTACAGCTATGTTGATGGTAATCTACATTGTCTGTGATAGAATAGCTAGTTATTTTAAAGTATGTTAATCTCTGCATACAGTATCTTTTCCTGTCTGACAACGACTATATCTACAAACATATTGGAAAAAGGGAAACTTTACATAGCTAAATCTCATATTAGGTAGTTCCATACTAATACTAGAAGGTCATGGTATCACAAATCTATATATCTGTATATCAGCACACGTAAGAGCTGAAACTGGTGACTAGAATCAAGATAGATTCAGATGTGCAATAAGACCTTGTTGCTAAAACACAATTAAACAAAATAAAACTAAAGAATCAATTTTTTTTTATATTTTTGAGAGTGGGGAGGTGTGTATTGATTAGCAACCTAAGGGAGCCAGAGATTGTTTACTACAGCAGTGGAGCTTGAATGTTGATGGTGGGTCCATTCTTTTTCCTGTTCCATGGAAAGGCAGGAAATCTTTCTTAGCTAATGTGTGAAGTGGGATACTATCAGCACATGACACTCACAATGCCTGTACTTGCAAAGTTCTACCAAATGAGGTATGAGAGGAGGACTGTGGTTACCTGGACACAAGACCCTTGAACCTGGAATCCATAGAGACACAAGTTTCACAACACAGTCCTAGTAGCTACAGCTTCAGCAACAGGCTTCTTCTGTAGAGTAGGATTCTCAGCCTCTTCCAGTAACAGGCGGTAACCTCTGTTCTGAGTATGTTAGACGTTTGGTATGCTAGAATGGCTGATGAGACTTTGATCCTTGCACTTTTCTCCTGTGCAGAAATGCTTTTCAAGTACTTGTTAAAGATGTGATCCGTCCTTGCACTGGTGATGCTACCTGGCTGTAGTCCATCTTTTAAGCATGGGTACATCAGCAAGGCCAAGCAGTTCAGTGTCAAAAGGCTGCATCTCAAAGATGAGGTCCATGGTGAATTTCAGTTCTGTCTTAGGGGAGGGTGAGGAAAGATCATACGAAGGGCTGAGCCTTGGCATTTGGATTTGTGATGAAACTCTGAGTGCCATATGTTACCAGACATGCTCACTACAAAACTTCATCTTCTGGAAATTAGGACTATGCAGATATATTAGTGTTACCTAATTTTTAAAAAAATGCATTGGATTGCTTGTTTCACCACGGATAGACTTATGATGATTAATTATCGTTGACAATTTGAATAGATTTTAAAGCACCTGGCTTTATCAGTGAGAGCCTTTAAGGTGAAGGGATTTAACTCATGATAAAAACAAACAAACAAAAAACAAACATGAATGTGAGCTGCATTATTCGATAGGCTGTAGTTTCAGACTAAATAAAAGCTTATTCAAGTATCAGCATTTATCTCTCTTGACTTCCTTACTGTAAATCAATGTGATCAGTTATATTACAAGCATCTATCATGCCTTTCTTCCATGATGAATTGTATCTTAAACCATTAACCTGTCATCTGTAGGTTGTATTTGTCAGATATTTTGTCACACTAGGAGAAAAGAAGCAATGGTAACACTAGATATTCTCAACACATTGCTCATGAACATTAAAGTTATGACAGTTTAACCAAATATATTTATATAAGCAATTATGAAATATAGCCACATATGTGTTAAATAAATTTAACATAATATTTCATCAAAATTAAACTAAAACCATCTAAAATCAAATTTGTTTATAATAGAAGAAAAGAAAGATAGTTAATAAATAGTCTACCATTGAATCTGAGATCAAATCTGGACAAAGAACATTAATATAATATAGAATAGCTTTACAAGACTAAAATTATTTATAATAGGCATATATAAGATACAGAGATGAAATATAGACTTACTGATTAATTGAAATAACTACTTTTATAAAAAATAAGGGTACCAGATGCTAAATATGGATACTGAGTTTGTACCATGGAGAACACTAGAAATTTTCTTTCATATTTATATATTACTAAGACTAAAATGCAATAAATGACTACTAAGCAAATATTAGAGCTGTTAGTAGAGATGTTTGTCTTAAATATTTACAACAAAGTGAGGGGGACAAAATGGACATCAGATCACTGGCAAATTGCTTGCCTCATTTATATGAGACTACAGGTTCCATCACCAGTTCTGCCAAAGGGGGTGTACATTTCTCTACAATATTCATTTCAATACAATAAACTGGGAAGAGAGGAAATTCTTAAAATATGAAAATATGTACACTGACATCTATATTTTGACTCATAAAATAAGGAGATGAAGCAGCATAAAGATACATTCATATGGATTAAGAAGATAATGAGATTTCTTTCTCAGAATTCAAAAGGAAATAAATCAATGGTATCAAACTCTGGTGCCAATAGAAAAATTGTTAAGACAAATTTAGAGAATTTAAAGAAAACCTGTAGAATCATAGGTATAGCTAAAGAAGTTTATTGGAAATTCATGTGTTAAATACTGAAATTCTTAGGCAATTGATAGAACTAGAAAATATCATCCTGAGTGAGGTAATCCAGTCAAAAAAGAACACACATGCATACACCCACTGATAAATGGATATTAGTAAAAAGCTTGAAATACATAAGGGGATATTCATAGATCATATGAAGGCCAAGAAGAAAGAAGACCAAAATGTGGATGCTTCATTACTTCTTAGAAGGGAGGATAAAATACTACAGGAGGAAACACAGGAACAAAGAGTGGAGCAGGGACTGAAGAAAAGGTCAACCAGAGACTGCCCAACCTGGGGATCTATCCAATATGCTGCCACCAAACCTAGGGACTAAACCATCAACCCATAAGTTCACATGGAGGGACCCATGATTCCAGCCACATGTGTAGCAGAGAATGGACTTGTCCAGCATCAATAGTAGGAAAAGCCCTTGTCCTTTGAAGGCGTGTTTCCCCAATGTAGGGTAATGACAGGGTGTTGAGGTTGGAGTGGGTGAGTGGGAGTGGGAGTATCCTCATAGTAGCAGGGGTAGGGGAGAGGGTGTAGGGGAAAAGGGGGAAGGGGGATCACATTTGAAATGTAAATACATAAAATATCCATCAAAAATAAAATTAAAAAGAATAAATAAATGTAAATAAATATAAAATTTTAAAATGGAAACAAAAAAGCAAAACTTGGCAATACCCTTCCTGTAATGACCATCATAACCATGCTGACCATCACAACCACTACTACCACCACCACCAATACAACCAACAGCATCATCTCTAGAATTGTCATTCCAGTCATGTATATTGGATTGGGTCGATGTAAATAAGACACAATGAGGGTAATTTTGAACTACCAAATTATTAAATTGGAAACTATTGGATACAATAAGTGGCAAGTTCTATAACTTGAAGTATAATTTCCCTGGCTCTGATTCACTTGTTCTGTCTGCCATTTTCTCTTTTACAAGACAGTGTAGAACACTGGCTTGTTTAGATGAACTTAAGCCAATCTGGAACCTGTCAAACAATTGGCTATAGTTCTCAGAATGACTTGAATAGTAATAAAATTATATTTGCATAGTTGAGCATTCTTTAGATGATTATGGAGAATAGATTCAAGTTGTTAAATAAAATAATGCTTGTCACTAGTGTCTCTTCACATTTGATTAAAATTTGTAGTACGTATATCTTTGATTTTGAATACAGCAAATATGAAACATTTCACTTTCTTGAGAAGTCTCTCTTCAACATTAAGTGTCGATTTAGAGGAGTCTCTTTGAAGATAAAGGCAGATGAATAAATATATTTGGATAACTCTGGGCAGTTCATAACCTAATGAGTCTTTAGTTTCTTATAGGACTTACCCCCTCATTTATTTAAAGCAATTTTAAATGCATTGATTTAGAGTGTCTTTAAATTAGTCATTGATTTTTTATAAATGACTGAATTAAAGTTTACCAAAGAAAGGAATAGAAACTACAAAAATCCCAAATCTGGTACTCGCTTCAGCAGCATGTATACTAAAATTAGCATGCCCCATGCACAAGGATGATTTGTAAATTCATGAGGTGTTCCATATTTTTTACCTTCTTCTCAGCACCTCATGGAACATTCTCTATTATTGGCCGTGTAATCAGACACAAAACAAGCCGCAACAGATACAAGAAGATTATAATAGCCCCATGCATCCTATCAGAACACCAAGAATTAAGGCTGGTTTTCAATAACAACAAAAATGACAGAAAACACACATATACATGGAAGGTGAACAATGATCTACTCAATGATAACTTGCTCAAGGAAGAAATAAAGAAATTAAAGACTTCTTTAAATTTAATGAAAATGAAGGCAAAACATACCCAAACTTATGGGACACAATGAAAGCAGTGTTAAGAGGAAAAATCATAGCTCTGAGTGCCTCCAAAAAGAAACAGGAGAGAGCATACATTAGCAGCTTGACAGCACACCTAAAAGCTCTAGAACAGAAAGAAGCAAATACACCCAGGAGGAGTAGAAGGCAGGAAATAATCAAACTCAGGGCTGAAATAATCAAGTAGAAGGAAAAAGGACTATACAAAGAATCAACAAAATCAGGAGCTGGTTCTTTAAGAAAGTCAACAAGATAGATAAACCCTTAGCCAGACTAACCTGAGGGCAGATGTGTAAGTAACTGCAAAAAAAGACAGAACTGTTTTCCCAAGGAGGATAGCGTCAATCCATTTATCTAATACCAAGCTTTCAGCTTTGAAAATAAACATGGAAATATAGTTATACAGACCTAGGGTACTTAATATATTTAGTAATATATTCTAAATCAATTAACACAGTTATAAAGGAAGTAATAATTTATACATACTTATATGGCTTTTAAAATGCAAATCATTTTACAACTTTTGAAAATTAATATGTCCTGTCTTAATCATTAAATAAAGTCAAATTCTTTGGCTACATTCAGTGTGTTACCATTATAAAAAACTTCTAAACACTTAGGTCACTAGTAAATGATAAAATTAAATTTATGTAGTGATATTAAAAACATATAATATTGGATGGGAAATATACTTACCTACATATATAAAATTTACAAACATATATTACACATTATAAACTACATTTTCTATTGTGTACACAATATCCCATAAGTGAGATAAGTCTAACATTTTTACTTCAAATATTAAAATTATTTCATATAGGTGGATTCTATAATAGAACAAGTAAGGCATTTTCAATAAATAGAAGCCCAAAACAAAATGAGAATTATTTATCTTGATGGAGATATATATATATCAACCTCTTGTTGGTGAAGTGCATTCTACATGGAACATACTAAGTATGTGTGTATGTAGCATGTAAAACTTTTAAAATAAGCAAAGCCATTCAGAAATAAAAAGGTAGCAGTTACAGTTTTAGATTCTCCCTTCTTGCTAAAACAGAGATAAATATGCATAGCTAAATTTGATAGTATAGGAAGAAACAAGAAATATATGGAATGTTTTGGCCTTTTCCTTGAAATCTAATGTTTTTAACAGTTGTTTCTTTACAATAGTACACTGTTAATTAAGCTAAACTGAAGAAATACATTTGTGTCAAACAAGTATAAAATGAAATAAAAGGACATGGTGCTGAAAAAATTTCTTGGAAAAAAACCAGGAATTGCTCAAAGTATAACTCACAAGGAACATAATTGCCTACCACTTTCAAAATACTTAAATGCCTAATAGATTTCCTGTCATTTATCTTATTTAATACTTTGGTTATTGGACTTAGCAACAATATTACTTATTTTTATTTAAATCATTAGAATCTGTCAAAGCCCTATTATAAAAAAAATTAAGTAAAGAGAAATAAATGCCAAGTACTGTTTTGAATTTTCATTTATTAATTATTTTATTTACTTACATTTCAAATGTTCTTCTGTTTCCTTGTCTCACTTCCACAAACCCCTCCTACCATACCCCTCCCCTTTGCCACTAAGAGAATACTCCCTTTCCACCAACCCACTCACCCCTGCCTTACCGCTCTAGAAGCACCCTTCAATGGGGCAAAAAGACTTCAGAGAACCAAACACTTCTCCTCCCAGTGATCTAGACAAAGCAGCCCTATGCTATATGGACCAACTCATGCATACTCTTTAGTTGGTCGTTTAGTCCTTGGGTGTTCTGAGGGGTCTGGTTAGTTGATACTGTTGTTCAACCTATGGGGTCGCAATCCTCTTCAGCTCCTTCAGACCTTCCCCCTCACTCTTTCATTGGACTCCAGGGTTTATTCCAGTGGTTGGCTGTGAGTATCTGCATCTATTTTAGTCAGGTGCTGGCAGAACCTCTCAGCGGACAGCTATATGAGGCTCTGTCTGAAAGAGATATTTGGCACCAGCATTAATGTCAGGGTTTTGTGTCTGCAGATGGAATGGGTCCCAGGTTGGCAGGGTCTCTGTATGGCCTTTCCTTTAGTCTCTGCTCCTTTTTTCTTTTGTGTTTCTTTTTAGACAGGAACAACTCTGTGTTAAAGATTTTGAGATGAACCCATTCCTTTGCTGGAGTAGATAGACATATCTACTGAGGGCGGTCTCTTCAGGTTTTTTCTCCCTGCTTTTGACACTCTTGGACTTGTGAATTTACCAAAGCAATATCTTTTGTGGATGTTGTGGCAGTCTAAAGTAGTTTTAAAATGTTCAATATACTTTACAAAGCATTTAAGCTCAGTTTAATTTGTCTACGGTAGAAGATCATCCTAGAACAATATCTCTCACTGGGCTTCTGGTAGCAAGTAGCATGAGTTACATCTACAATTGGAATAGCCTGTACTGTGCAATGAGAGTTTCCTTAGGCTTGTAAGTATTAAAAAATGCAGAGTTGAGTGCGGATGACAAGCATCCAAAACTAAAACTAGAAAAATATGAAATAATGGTTAATTATTTTTTCATTCTTTTTTTAATTGGGTATTTTATTTACATTTCAAATGTATTCCCTTTCCTGGTTTTCCGGACATAAGCCCCCACCCATCCCCTTCCCCTCCTCCTATATGGGTGTTGCCTTTCCCACACACTCCTGCTATCCACGCCCCCCCCATTCCCTTACACTGGTGTTCCAACCTTGGCAAGACCAAGGGCTTCTCCTTCCATTGGTGCCTAACAAGGCCATTCTGCTACATATGCAGATTGAACCAAACTTCAGTCCATGTATAGTCTTTGGGTACTGGTTAAGCCCCTGGAAGCTCTGGTTGGTTAGCATTGTTCTTATGGGGTCTCAAGTCCCTTCAGCTCTTTCAATCTTTTCTCCAATTCCTCCAATGGAGGTCCTGTTCTCAGTTCAATGATCTGTTGCTACCATTCACCTCTGTTTTTGACATGCTCTAGCTGTTCCTCTCAGGAGACATCTATATCTAGCTCGTATCAGCATGCACTTCTTAACTTCATCAATCTTATTTAGTTGTGCTGTCTGTATATACATATGGTCCACATGTGAGGCAAGCTCTGAATGGCCGTTCTTTCATTCTTTGCTTGAAACTTTGCCTCCATATCCCATTCTATGAATATTTTTGTTCCCTATTTTAAGAAGGACTGAAGCATCCACACTTGGTCCTCCTTCTTTTTGAGCTTCATGTGTGTTTGTCTGTGATTAGGTTACCTCACTCACATGATATTTTATAGTTCAGTCCATTTGCCTATGACTTTCATGAGTCCATTGTTTTTGAGAGATGAATAGTACTCCATTGTAGAGATGTACCAAATTTCTGTATCCATTCCTGTGTTAAAGGGCATTTGGGTTCTTTCCAGCTTCTGGCTATTATAAAAAAGGCTGCTATGAACATAGTGGAGCATGTGACTTTATTGTATGTTGGAGCATCATTTGGGTATATGCCCAGGAGAGGTATGGCTTTGACCTCAAGTAGTGGAATGTCCAATTTTCTGAGGAACCTCCAGACTGATTTCCAGAGCTGTTGTACAAGTGTGTAATCCCACCAAGAGTGGAGTAGTGTTCCTCTTTCTCCACATCCTCACCAGCATCTGTTGTCACCTGTGGTGTTGATCTTAGCCATTCTGACTGGTTTGAAGTGGAATCTCAGGGTTGTTTGGATTTGCATTTCCCTGATGACTAAGGATTTTGAGCATTTCTTTAGGTATTTCTCAGCCATTTGTTATTCCTAAGTTGAGATTTCTTTTTTTAACTCTGTTCCCCATCTTTTCATAGGGTTTTTGGCTTTCTGGAGTCGATCCCCATCAAAAAACCCAGGATAGCAAAAAATATACTCAACAATAAGAGAACTTCTGGGAGAATCACCATCCCTGACCTCAAGCAGCATAACAGAGCTATAGAGATAAATACTCTATGGTATTGGTACAGAGATAGGCAGGTAGATCCGTGGAATAGAATTAAAGACCCAGAAATGAACCCACACACCTGTTGTCACTTGATCTTTGACAAAGAAGCTAAAAGCATCCAGTGGGAAAAAAGATAGCAATTCGAACAAACTGTGTTGGTTCATCTAGAGGTCAGCATGTAGAAGAATGCAAATTGATCCATTCTTGCCACCCTGGACAAAGCTTGAGTCCAAGTGTATCAAGGACCTCCATATAAAACCAGATACTCTCAAACTAGTAGAAGAAAAAGTGAGGAAGAGTCTTGAACACATGGGCACTGGGGAAAATTTCCTGAACAAAACACCAATGGCTTATGCTCTAAGACCAAGAATCGACAAATAGAACCTCATAAAACTGCAAAACTTCTGTAAGGAAAAGGACAGTGTCATTAAGAAAAAATGGCAACCAACAGATTGGGAAAAGATCTTTACCAATCCTCCATTTAATAGAGGGCTAATATCCAAAATATACAAACAACTCAAGAAATAAAGGTTAATTAATTGAAATCTCATTGGGAAAATTTCAATTGTTCACTTTTGTTTATTGACCACTAATTGGGAAATGTGTTGATATACAAATATTGTTTGGATTTACTAATATTAATTTTCAATCCATGATTATATATTTTCTCACCATTATTGCAGTCCCTATCTGATATGAATCTTAAAGGATAACTGAAAGATCTAAGATGATTTCCTCAATCCTATATGGAAGTTACCTCTTGGGCCAGTCACAAGTCTTTTGAAGAATAATGCCTTAGATGAAGAAGAGTTTTTCTTATTTATTACTCCCTCTAACTACTTTGAGATATTGACCAAATGATTCTTAATCATTTCATCTTTTTTTCAATGACTAAAAAAAAATCTGCTGAGTGCTGTATATTTTTAGCAATAAGCTCTGATGCAGCAGCTCTCTCAAAGCAGTAAGAATTCTTGCCGTTTTAAAATGTATGAAAAATATTAAAACTTTTTATGTTAAACCATAAAAATATCTAAAATACAAAGTATAAGATTTAAATATAAAAATAATGTAGATAAAGTAGTATTTACCATTTATTTTTGAGATAGATTAAATTTTCCTTTCTTCAGCACAAAATAGCTGATATATAAGTTCATTATCTTTGGATAAGATATATTTGATGACTTTGTTGTTGATTTTTATTATTACTATTATAATCCAAATTGTTTATATTTTATACCACTATGTGCTAAATTGGATATATAATTAGTTTCTGTGTCACAGTTGAGATTTCATAGGTAATTTCAAATAGACTATATCAGTTTTTTTCAGAATATTTTGGTTAAGATATTCTTGTATATTATTTTCATTATAATTCTAAAACTTTGTATTTTTGATTTAGCAGAGAAAATTGTACTTTTTTAATTCATAATACCAGAAAGACTTTTTATTGAGAAATAAGGATTGCTATGATTAAAACTACTTGTCGAGTATTTATTAATTTACTTTAATATTTCTACTTTTTTCTCTTTTCATCCATAATTTATTTTTTATTAACATTATATCCCAATCACATTCTTCATTTCTTCCTCTCCTCCCAGTCCCACCCTTATACATCCCTGTCCCCATTATTACCTCCCTTTCAGAGAAGGGGCATTGCTCCCCTAGCCAGCCACTCCACACAGGGACATCTACTCACAGCAAGACTAAGTATGCCCTCTCCCACTGAGGCACAAGCAGGAAGTCCAGGTAGGAAAAGGTTGTCCAATGGTAGGCAACAGATTCATAGGTTGCAATGTTGGGGTTTGTCCTGAAGTTATCTGTATTCTGATGCTAATTCCACTGCCCCAAAAGCAGCTGCTTAGTCACCACTCAGGAATCAGGTGACTTCACCAGAACCTTGCCATTGAATTTGTAAAGTACAGGTGAGGGGCAAGTACAGGATAGAAGGAGGCCTGTCATTAGAGGAGAAGGAAGGATGGGCGGGAGAGAAGTTTGAAGGAAGAGAAGAGAGAGGAGAGAGGACAGAGGAGAGAGCTGAGAAGCCATGGCAGGTGATGCTAAGATTCTGCTCTGTGTATTTACAGGCTTTATTAATGTTCTCAAGGGATGGGTGGTACCGGGCTTTGTATGTTTAAGTGGGCAATTATGTCTTATCAATTGGATCAAAGATTATTGTGTTGTGTGTTCTCTTATGTGAGGGTTTGAGTGTAGGAAAGTGTGCGGCTGGGATGTGTTTCCGCCAAGATATCTAGCAGATATCTTGGGCATGGCTGTGCTGACCTAGTGGGGTAAAAGACATCCATACTTTTTTTTTTATTTTTATATTTTTACAACAACAGATGGTGAGCTAAGGTGATGGGCAAGAATCCACTAGTAATCCTGAGAGTTGAGAGAAAGTTTTTATTTTCTAAGTAAGAGGAGGCCAGCTCCATGTTAAGTCTTAAGTGCAGGAATTCAAACAAAGAAATGGGAAAGCCACCTAGGCTGCCAGGCTGTAGGTCTCCTGCTGTGTGAGAAGTAATGGCAGATCCGAGAGTTAGAGATTAAAAGCTGCTTTTTAAAGAAAGTTGTTTATAAAGTCTTTCAGGATACTCATATTTTTTTTAACGTGGGCTCCATGGGAATTTTGGGTTGAAATCCTAGTTAGACAAGCTACTTCTTAATTACAGGTATTATTAAAACATGATTGAGTTTGTTTTTAGAAAGAAGAGAGTAAAGAGATTACCTGAATCAGGTGGGGATTTTCATCCACAGTTCAGAACTTAGATAGAGAAAAATTAGTCACTAACTCCAAGTAGAGAGTTGTGAGGAAATGTCTGTAATACCAGGGAGAGTGAATGCAGGCATATATTGTAGAAGGTATTAAGGTTAAAGGAAAATCTGTGGCTCCAGGTAGAGAGCTTAACAGATGGATATATTTTGGGCTAAAGTCCTGAGTTTTAAGTTGTTTGTTGGTTTTAGAATTGATAGAAGGTGTTTAAGTTTGTTTTAAGGAGAGTACAGAGATTACCCGATACACATGGTGGAATCATTTGGGGATTTTCATCTATGGTTCGGAACTTAGATAGGGAAAAATTGGTCACTAACTCCAAGTAGAGAGTTGTGATAAATGTCTGTAATACCAGGGAGAGTGAATGCAGGCATATATTATAGAAGTTATTAAGGTTAAATAAAAATCTGTGGCTCCGGGTAGAGAGTTAGACAGATTGAGATATTTTGGGCTAAAGTCCTGGTTTGATGTGTTTCTTATTGATACTGGAATTGATAAAATATATTTGGTTTGTTTTATGAATTACCCCACCAAAGGCCACATGGCTCGTTGATGCCAGCTAGCGAGGGTTTGTGGTTACTTTTGATATTTACCACAACAGGAAGCTCGAATTCTCTTAACGTGGGCTCCACTGGAATTTTGGGTTCATTTCCTGATATCATAGAGTACAAAAGCCTATCAGGCTCATTGTTTAGCTTACTTTTTTTTAAAAAAATTGTTTAGTCTTCATGATGGGTGTGACTTTGAGTTTTATGGTTATATTATTACTCTGGGAGAGAGTACAAGATACAAGGATTTCTGGTTTCAGACTAAGGGAACACAGTATTTTGGGAGAAAGATTTTGTCTTTGTGCTTTTAAAAAGTGTGATTAGGCTCTGGAAACCTCACAAAGTCATACTGATCAGATTTGATAGACCGCCTGAAAAATTTATACAGGAGAATCAAACAAAAAGATATCTGTATTTTAAACTTTTGTCTTGAGAGTTGTACTTTACAGATTGTGCCTACTTGGAATCCTAGTCTCAAGGACTTTCAGCTGGGTCCAGTCAGGACACATCCTGCTACAGCATTTGCTTCATTCTTCCTACCCCCTACCCCTAAGGATATCTCAACGCCCATGTACAGCTTGAAGAAGTTATGGAGGAGTCGTCGCCCCAATTCCCTAGATTTTGGGGGGCTAGAAGTGGTTATTCTAAAGTTGCTTTTATGAGAAATTTAGAAATGATTGTAATTTAACAGGGAGGAATTAGCTAGATTGAATTGTACAGTCATAATCTCATTTGGTAACTAAGCTTAAATCATTGTTTTGGTATAGAATTTATTTGTTAAAAGTCTAAAAGTACATGGTTTAGAGTCAGTCCCCCTATTGATGTCATTACAAACTTCTGAGTTGATTACACATGTGAGTTAAGGGCCAAATAGCAAACATATTACTGACTTTGTGAGAGAACTTTTAAGATATTATTAAGATATAAAGACAACAGTCCAGATTGTCTTATATAGATAGATGTTTTCAAAAACGTCAGAAATCCACAAAATTTGAGATTTAAAGTTATTTATCTTTTGTTGAGACATATCTGCTCCTAACAGTTCCCCTTTGGTGGATTTAATGAAGAATTTGAACATCTCTACCTCCAGGTAAGGCAATACTTTTTGGCTAGGCAGCCACTGGACAAAACTGCCTGTTTCATCTGCAGACTAATACTGTCCAGAAAAGGACAAATTATGCAGTATAGTTGACTGATAAACTCTGCCAAGACAGGGTGATCAGCCCTTCAAAATCTGCATTTCAAGAGTCTGTCAGTTGATTTTGGGCCAGAAGGCTGAAGACTTACACTCACTTGTTGCTAACAGGGTCTGTGCTAGTGGAGATTTGTCTCTACAACCTCTCAGTTCTAGAAGCCATGTTAAGCTTCCTATGTGTATAGATATTTGGTCACTCTCAGATTTCTGATGGGGTTGAAGACTGATTATAGTCTCATAGCTTATCAGGCTGTATAGCTCTGAATATACGTATTGTATTGGATAGTTATCAGATAACTATATATATAAGATATATATAAGCTAGCCAAGATATAATATAGATTTTAAGCCTTTCTTAAGCTGGAATGAAGAACTAAATGTTCTGTCTAACTGGACTGGGTGTTGAGAATATCATATGCTTTATAAATTGTAGAATGGTAATAATTGTACTCAATCTATATATAAGTGAAAAGGCTTTTTAACTGGACAAAAAGGGGGAAAGTTGTGGTTTGTCCTGAAGTTATCTGTATTTTGATGCTAATTCCACTGCCCCAAGGACAGCTGCCTAGTCACTTACTCAGGAATCAGGTGACTTCACCAGAACCTTGTCATTGAATTTGTAAAGTACAGGTGAGGGGCAGGTACAGGATAGAAGGAGGCCTGTCATTAGAGGAGAAGGAAGGATGGGCTGGAGCGAAGTTTGAAGGAAAAGAAGAGAGAGGAGAGAGGACAGAGGAGAGAGCTGAGAAGCCATGGCAGGTGATGTTAAGATTCTGCTCTGTGTATTTACAGGCTTTATTAATGTTCTCAAGGGATGGATGGTACTGGGCTTTGTATGTCTAAGTGGGCAATTATATCTTATCAATTGGATCAAAGATTATTGTGTTGTGTGTTCTCTTATGTGAGGGTTTGAGTGTAGGAAAGTGTGCAGCTGGGATGTGTTTCCGCCAAGATATCTAGCAGATATCTTGGGCATGGCTGTGCGGACCTAGCGGGATAAAAGACATCCATACTTTTTTTATTTTTATATTTTTACAACAACATTGCAATATCTCTATATTCAGTTTTTATTGTGTATGAGATTACAATCAGTTGACTATCATTTCAGATTTCTAGCTGGATAGTTTAATTATATTCTTCTCATGCATCATTAACTATGCTTTGTTTTACTTTTGTACTCATAAGCACTGAGGAATCTCTCAGTGCAGACTACAATCTGTTCCACTGCCAGTTGTAGAAGCAACTCATGCTACTTGCTGCTCCAAACCTAGTGATAGATGCTGTTCCAGGAAGATCTTCTCCTGAGTCAAATGAATACTGTTTGCGACTTCATCTCACTCCAGTAACAATTGCTTTAATCCAGACATCAGACAACATACTCTGTAGAATTTGTGGAGACTCAGGATTCCTTATTAACTCTTGATGGTATGCAATTTAACATAGCCATCAAGGGAATACATTTGGATATTTTCACAAAAGTAAAATGAGAACAAGGATATAGTTGAAGTATTTCATTCCAGAGATTAAACCCAGAAAATTTCATGACCCGTCATAGAAATTTGTACTCGTGTTAATTCCTGTGCTAGTGACTATACTCAAAAGATGTTGTCCAATATAGTTGTTCAACAACAGATGACTCCATAATGAAAATGTGGGGTGTGTGTGTGTGTGTGTGTGTGTGCACGCGCGTCAGTGAGAGAAGGGGGGACTACTCACCTCTAAATAAAAATGAAAACAAAAAAATGTCCAGCACTTTGCAATACATAATAGTAATTGATTTAGGATATCTAACAGTAAATGGTGTCAGACAACCCAAGAAAATAAAAATAGCATGATATTCTCATATGTTTATACATCCTGAGGTTCTCTATGTGTGGGCAGACACATGTGCGTGTGTGTGTGTGTGTGTGTGTGTGTGTGTGTGTGTGTGTGTGTGTGTGTGTGTAATCAAATGTACTCATGGGTATCTAGAACTCATATGGTGAGAAAGAGATACCAAATCCTGCAAGTTACTCCCTGTGTGCTATGCCATGTTCATGTGTGTACAGACATACACATGCACACAATACATAAAAATAAAAAAAAATAACAGTTAATTGAGGAAAAAATCCTGAGTAAATGTTTGTTATACACATGTGCCTACACCCTCCCTCATATTTAAACACTCAATTTCCCTGCCTCTTAATTTGATGTGGTGCCTTTCCAAGGTGTTGTAAATACTCCCATTGTATTTAGCAAGGGAAGCCCTTTCAGGTGTTACAATTCTTCTGACTTGGATTAGCCATTAAACATTATACTTACGTTATTGTTTTGTTACTCCCGTCAGTTTCCATACTTCACTGCCCTTACCTAAATTTCAAATCTCTAAAATTGGGCTAAAATTCTCAACTTTTATCTTGTCCTACTCATAATTATAAACACTAAGAAAGCAAACTATTTGTATGTGCAGTATCCATGGGAAACTGTCTATATGTTTCTGAAGAAAGGTTCACTGGATGTGACATGGAAGCAATCTGTACCAGTCATGGAATATACCCATGTATTCTGAATGCTACCAATGACAATCATAGAAATTCAGGTTACTGATGTTCTACTCAAAATACCAAGAAAATGAAACCAAACTTAATATTCATTACAGAAACTAAAATAACTTTTTAGGTAATGAAAATTAAGCTCAGAGAACAAATCACAACCTTCTATGAGAATATCAGATTCTGATTTATAAAATCATATAAATATGAGTATCTTTGTGTGAATGATCACCAGTATGGGCTAGGAAATATAAAATAGAGACATGAGAAGGGAATGAGACTTTGCGAGCTCAAATGTGTGGAAGATAATAGAAATCATGTGATGTAAACTTGAAAGGGTAATACTATATGTTGAAGGGAAAACACCTAATTGGTGGAGAAAGGAGACAAAGGGATTACAGAAGGGGGAACCAAAACTAATTATGTTTAAATATTTTTTCTTGGCTTGTGAGTCTCTGTCCCAAACCATAGAGTAGGATAGGGTCATTGAGTGACAGCATTTATTAAGCAGTACTCATAAGCAGGAGAAATACATCATATACTCATGATATGTGGACTATATGGAAAAGCTTGAAGAAAAAACTGGCAGCTAGGCTTATAGAACTTCCAAGTTGTTTTGTTGAGGGACATCTACATTGTTTCCTATTTTGGGCTATTATGAACAGAGCAAGCATAAATACTGTGAAGTAAGTCCTATATCTGCCCTATCTCCAATATAGGAAAATATGTCCTTAAGTATACATCCAAGATTGGTATAACTAGATCTGGATGTAGATCAATGCCAATCTTGTGTAGAACAATCACAAAGAGATTTCCATAATAGCTGAACAAGTTTGCACTCCCACCAGAAATGGATGAGTGTTCCCCTTACTCCGCCTGCTCATCAGCATGAGACATCACGTGTTTATTGATCTTTGCCTTTCAGATGGATGTAAAATGAAATCTCAAAATTGTTATAGTATGCTTTTTCCTGTTAGCTAAGGGTGTTGAACATTTCTTTAAATGTTTCCCAGCCATTTGGGTTTTCTCTTTTGAGAAATAATTTCTTATGTCTGTACTGCATTTTAATTGTTTTTTTCCTGATATAGTTTCTTAAGTTCTTTAACTATTTGGGTTATTAGTCTTCAGTCAGATGTGTAGTTGATAAAACTCTCCTCACATTCTGTAAGCTGCAACATTTGGTATGACTAGCACCATTTGTTGAAGAGGCTGTCTTTTTTCTAGTGTGTGTTTCTGGATTCTTCACCAAAACTCAGTTATCCATAAGGTGTGTGCATTTATTTCTGGGTGTCCCATTGGACTCCATTGATCAGTGCAATATCATGCTATATTTATTACTATAGCTCTGCACTACAACTTGAAACTGTCTATGGTGATACCTCCAGAAATTCTTTTATTATTCAAGATTGCTTGATATTCTGAAGTGGGTTCCCAGATAAATTTGAATATTGTACTTTCAAGTTCTATGAAGAATTGTATTGCACTTTTGATGGGGATTGCATTGGATATGTAAATGGCTTTAGGTAGGATGGCCATTTTTACTGTTAGTCCTACAAATCCATGATGATTGGAGATCTTTCTGTCTTCTGATATCCTCTTCAATTTCTTTCTTCAAATTCTTAATAATTTTGTCTTACAAGCATTTCACTTGTTTATCATTGTTCCAAGATATCTGAGGCTATTTTGAAAGGTGCTGGTTCCCTGCTTTCTATTTCATTATATCTATTGTTTGCCTATTAGAGGGTTACTGACTTGTGGAAGTTAATTTTGTATCCAGCTACTTTGCTGAAAGTGTTTATCAACAGAAAAGGGCTGCCTGGTGGTAACTCTTTCAGGCCACATAGATATACTATCCTATCCTCTACAAATACAGAAACTTTTATTTCTTTCATAAGAAAGAAAGAAAGAAAGGAAGAAAGAAAGAAAGAAAGAAAGAAAGAAAGAAAGAAAAAAAGAAAGAAAAAAAGAAAGAAAAAAAGAAAGAAAGAAAAGAGAAGAAAAGAAAAGGAAAGGAAAGAAAAAAGGGGTGAGATGTACTTGAGACACATCCCACGGACAAATACCAATCCCTGACTGACACTAGTAATGATATTCTGTTACAGACAGGAGTCTAGCATGCCTGTCCTCTGAGAGGCTCCACCCAGAAAGTGACTCAGACAGATATAGTCACCCACAGCCAAAGAGTGGATAGAGTTTGGAGACTGTTATGGAAGAAAAGGATGAACTATTGTTGCCCTGAGGAGCTAGAAACTTCACAGGAAGAACAGAAGAGTCCACTAACCTGTACTTTTGGGGCTGTCAGAGATAAAACCACCAACCAAAGGACACACACAGACTGGCCCTATGCCTCCCCACACATATGTAACAGATGTTCATCTTGATCTTCATGCAGGTCCCAAACAACTGGAGGCAGACCCATCCCAAAGTTATTGACTGTATGTGTGCTATGTTCTTCTATCTGGGCTGCCTTGTCTGGTCTCAGCGGGAGAGAATGTACCTTGCCTCGCCACCCTGATGTGCCAGGGTTGGAAGTATATATTGGGGGGACCTACCAGTTCAGAAGAGAAGGGGAGGGGACATGGAGAAAGGACTGTGGAAGGGAGTGACATAGAGGGTGCAGGGAATGGTAAATCAAGTGAATACGTAATAAATATAAGAAAACAAAGTAACTCTCTTCAAACTAGAAATACAAACCCACTCCCCCACCCCAAATACTCTTCTCACCAGATACAAGAAATGGGGCTAAATGGGACATGGATAACAGATTAGGCATTGTCAGGAAGCAACAAAATCATAAAGATTACAGTCTACATTAGCGTAATGACTTCGACTCTCCCACTTATTCCTCACAGTACATTACGTTCTCCCTGCTTCAGATATTCCCCCAGGAATATCTTCTCTCAGTAGGCCTCACCATAAACTGCAGGGCGGCCTATGAGCCAAAGGCTCTTCTCTCAGTCATTGGTCCCGATTGTATGCACCACAGACACATAAAGTAGGCTAATGAGTTAAAACACTTCAACTTCTGCCTCTGAAGCAGCTTCATGTGGATTTATTCTCCTAAGAATGTGTTGAGGGAAGGCATTCTATTAGCATTTGTAATAACCTCGCAAAGCCTTATCGTTTAGTAGTTCATCTTGGAAATGACTTTCCTCACTCCAATTTGAAAGAAAAAATATGAGGATGAAAGGGTAAAGCATTTGATTTTAATCATTCCCTTAGCAGCATGATTAAAGGTAAGCATCCTCTCACCATGGCATTAAGATCCACACATTCGCCTTATCTTATTTAAGCAATTTACTATAAAATGGGCTTCACACGCATTTCCAAGCACTACTTTTATAAAATTTAAATATAGCCCATGTAAGCTCGCCCACCGAATTCCATAACAAACAGTACTTTATATTCTTCTTAACCTAATACACTATTTGTGACTCACTGTTTTCAGTACAGTGACAGACAAGAAGTAACAAAGGAAGATTGCCGGAGAGTTAAAAGGAGGCTTTATATTGCTCTGTTCACATCACAGCCTTCAGACCTCATTCTTATTGTTTCCGTTTGCTTCCTCTCCTCTCTCCATGTCTCTCTCATCCCTCTCCGTTCATGCTTCTCTGACCATGCTTCATCAGCTTTTCTCAAAGTCTGCATCCCGTTTTTATTATGTCACTCAATCCATTCTAGTTTTGATAAACAATATAGGGTATTTCTAATTATTTGCAACTCTGAAGGTGCTGCAATGCACATTTCCGGCATCCTTGTGTATCCCTCTCATCTTCTAGGTTGAATTATAATATATTCATGTGAATACATTTAGCTAAAGATATCAACTAAATAAATTCAATGGTGCAATTTAAGAGAAACAATAATATGTGAAGTTCCCATAAATCTAATTCATAATATTGACAGACTTTCATTTCATCCTGACTGCTATAGAGTACTGAGAAGCCTTCTTAAACATATTTATTGTTCATTTCGATTTCTTAATTTATATAGTTCTAATATATATTTGCTTGTTTTCTTTTCAAACATCCTTAGTTTTAACAGTTCTTTTAAAAAAAAACTTATGTATCCATCATTCTTCAGCTTCTGCTAATAGTATGTACGAATGCTTTGCTGTGCTGTATGTATACAATATATAAAAATTAGATTTTACAATGTTTTTTGTGAAATTTCATAGAAATCTTTCCTTGAGATGCTCAATCTTTTCTGCATTTTATCTCTATATTCAGATTCCAGTCACTCTAACCTCATTTTAAATGTTTAATACACGTGTTCAATGTTCAAATACTAATTCTTAGAAATCAGGAATAATTCAGATATTTGGAAGGCTACATGTATACATCAGTGCATGCATTCACAAAGATATCATACTTCTTTTCTGGTTACATTTTCAAATCCTTCCTTGAAAATATGCTGAATTCTGTTTTAATAGATTGCAACTTTTATTCTTTTGCCTGACTGTTTTTTCAGTAGCATTTCGAGACTGGTTAAGTCACTAAAAGACCTTGAGATTTAATAAATATAGTAGAAAACAAGAAATGTTTTATTTTAAAATAAAATTTATGCATATATAAGGTGAATAACTTAGGTTGAAAATGGCAGTCTATCTGGTTTTATGTGGAGGTCCTTGATCCACCTAGACTTGAGGTTTGTACAAGGTGGTAAGAATGGTTCGATTTCCAGAGTGGTTGTACCAGTTTGCAATCCTACCAACAATGGGGGAATTTTCTTCTTTTTCCAAATCATCTAGAATGGCCTTGTTGGGTACCAGTGGAATGAGAAACCCTTGGTCCTGGCACAGCGGGAACCCCGGTGTAGGGGAATGTCTGGGGGCAGGAAGGGGGGATGAGGAGGAGAACACAAAAGAAAGAAAAAAAAAGAATAGTTTAATTTGCATTCATCTACATGCTGACCACCAGTTGAAGCAGCACCATTTAATGAAAATGCTCTCTATTTTACTGGATGGTTTTAGCTCCCTTATCAAAGATCAAGTGACCATAGGTGTGTGGGTTCATGTCCTTCAATGCAAGAATGGATACAGAAAATATGGTACAATTACACAATGGAGTACTACACAGCTATTAAAATCAATGACTTCATGAAATTCTTAGGCAAATGGATGGGACTAGAAAATATCATCCTGAGTGAGGTAACCCAGTCACAAAAGAACATACATGGTACGCATGAAGTGATAAGTAGATATTAGCCCAGAAGCTCGGAATAACCAAGATACAATTGACAGACCACATGAAGCTCAAGAAGAAAGTAGACCTAAGTATGGATGCTTCAGTCCTACTTAGAAGAGAGAACAAAATACTCAAAGAAGGAAATAGGGAGACAAAATTTGGAGAATAGAAGGAAAGGCCATCCAGATACTGCACCACCTGGGGATCCATCCCATATACAGTCACCAAAACTAGGCATGATAGTGGATGCCAAGAAGTCCATGTTGACAGGAACCTGATATAGCTGTCTCCTGAAAGGCTCTGCCAGAGCTTGACAAACACAGAGGCTGATGCTCTCAGCCAGCCATTGGACTGAGAACAGGGTCCCCAATGGAGGAGTTAGAGAAAGGACTGAAGAGGCTGAAGGGTTTTGCAACACCTTGGGAAGAACAACAATATCAACCAACCAGATAACCCAGAGCTCCCAGGGACTAAACCACCAACAAAAGAGTACACTTGGAGCAACTGATGGCTCCAGCCATATTTGTAGCCCACTAAATCAATGGGACAAAAGGCCCTTGGTCTTGGGAAGACTAGGTGCCCCAGTATAGGGGAATGCCAGGATGGAGAGTTGGGAGGGAGTGGGTGCATGGGGGAGCACCCTCATAGAAGCAGGTACAGGATTGGGGATTTCCAGCAGGGAAACTGGGAAAGGGGATAACTTTGAAATGTAAATAAAGAAAATATCAAATAAAAGAAAAAATTAAATATTTACTTAAAAAATGAAATTTCAGTTGCACTTTTGACTTTTGTGTACATTGCTCTTCCACCAAATATCAAGGGATATGATGCATCTGTGGTGGATGAGGATGAGAACTGGAGCCTGTGGAAATCTTTCATCAGATATGCACAGCACATTTCTTGGTTTTAAAACTATCATGCTATGCAAGTTTCTTCTTATTTAAAAGCTAATTTGAGTCTGCTAGGAGAGTATCCAAAGATTCTTCCACAAACTAGGTATGGAACAAATGAGGAAGGCTGAGTTCTGAATCTACCTAGATGCTATATGCCTTACCATACAGAGAGATGATCATAAGTAATCAAGAAAAAAATAATGTAAATATCTGATTATGAATGGCATTTGTTCGTTCACTGTCTCCTGCCAGAAATAGAATGTTATTTCATTTTGCATATACACTGAGATGGGACAGAGGATAGAAGATGAACACCTTAAATGCATAGTTTTTAGAGTACAGAGATAGTATGCTTTTCTTCCACAAATCAACACTGGACACCATAATCTGCAATGGTTTTTGAGTGAGGGTAAATTGCATAGCAAACAAGCAATTGGATAAATGTAGGTTGACTTTTTTTTTTTTAATTGAGAGTCAATGGGAGAATGGGGTGTAAATATAAAATTTTCAAAATAAATGTTGAGTGGTATTTTTCTAATACCTACTTGGGAGTACTAACTGTCAAAGGTATACTGTACTCTAAGGAACATTATGCCCACTGTGTTCAGGTGATTTTGCAAATTACTATAGCCCGATAAATAAGCTCACAAGACCGCTGCAATGGAGGTAGCCTTTGCACTGTGATGAGGGAACTTCATCTCACAACTATTGGTATATTCTCTACTACAGGCAGAAACTGAACCAAGTGTTTCAAATGCCATTGCCTTTGCACGGTGCACCAGCTCTCTCTAATGAGTGGAAAGCAGCCAGAGCATCATCATTGGGGATTGCCTCCAAGAATCTCACTTTTTCTTAAAGGAAGGTGGCATTTATTTTCTCTTGACTTGAATAAAAGATCCTAGCAACTGATATACCCTTCCACGTTCCTCTAGTCTTCCTCGGGTATGGATTTACCAGTGTCACTTTCACTGAAGGTCATAAGGTACAACCTTATTTTTAAAATGACCAATTATATACTGATAGCTTTGACCATAATAATACGTGTTACCTATAATGGGTGTTTGTTTTTCCTCTATTCTTAATCACAATGAACCTTTTCATAGAAAGATGACATTTTCTATTACATGTTTAAAAAATACCATCACTAAAAACCGTAACTATAGTGCACTTTATTACACAATATGTAAAAGCACCTACTATGATGTGACGCAAGATAGTACCACAAGAGAATGCAGGGGATATGATTTGAGAGTGGAGTTCCTCGTCATGAAACCCATCTGAAGGCTTTCTCAAGCACAAAAGCAAAAATTTCAGCACCATTAATAATTGCTACAGGCTTTTTCCATTTCAAGCCTTAAACCTGCAATTTTCTAGGACTCTCACTAGAAATCTTTTTTTTTTTTTTTTCAGGGAAAGAACAAACTATAAACCGTCTATTAAAGCCTGGCGTCTTCCAATTTTATCTTATCCAATTATAATTCTATCAAAGGCAATTTCAAAGACACTTTGTCTATCAACCATTCAGCAAAGACTGAAAGGGTAAAAAAAAAAATGTGGTTTCTAAGTAGCCCTTGGGGATGGAACTTGTTCCACAGAGTGGCATATGTGGCTACTCCGAAGACAATACTTACACTTCGGTCATCTTTTACATATTATTGGTACTTTCAGAGAAACTCTTATCACTTTCTCTCTATCCTTTTTCTTTCTTTTTTTTTTTTTTTTACTTGAGTGCCTCTCTCTCCCCAACACTTGTACTAAAACCTTATTAAAACTTCTTTAATAAAACTCCAGTTCTGCTTCAACTTTGGCTGTGCTTCAAATGATTTTCTGTTTCAAAGCAACACATTCTTATTTGGGAAGACACTCCGACCCCTATTTGACCACTGATGAATATGGGGGAAATATATTAAGATAGGTTAGAAAATGGTGTGCAAGAACATGTGCTGTTATTTCTCTCATGGCTATAAACATTTTTGTGTTCATGATTTATGGGAATTTATTTGTTTTCTTTATTGATTCATAAGCATTTGGTGATATTGTGTGTAGAGATATGCTTCAATCTGAGAATTATCACGAGTTTCATATAATAACAATGGCATTTGGCTCTATATGTTACCAACCAACCAAAAGTATATGATATTTATTTTACTGTACATTGTTAGATAACTTCATTGAGAAGAAATTTTGTCCCTAGAAAATCAGTACCATTAGCATGTGTGTTCTTATTGCATTAAACTTTCCGTGGTTATATAAGCTAAGACATTTCTATCATAAGCTGGAAAACCAGAAATACTCTGCAAAACCCAAGGTCCTGGGATAAGGAAAATAACAATAACAAATAAAGGCACAAGAAAGTGGTCATCTCAGATCAAGAATAGAAAACATGGTCATCTTTTTTTTTTTTTTTCCTTTTTGGCTGAATTTGATCACTCACTGGATCCAGGACGTGCATATCCATTGCCAAGAAAAATGTAACCAAACTGCCAATGAAAACTTTTCTCAACACACATTCTCTCAGACATTCTTAAGATGCCCCAGTATTTTCCATCTAATATCTAGTTTTCTTTAATTTCAGGGAAGATAATGAACACAATTAACAAGTATAAAACTGAGCGATTTTGCATCAAGTGGAACTCATAGCTACACTAGTAGAAATTTCAAACATAAAAATAGCCTAGGAGTCTATGTAAGAAAACTACAAAAGCAGTGGCAGAGGAGGAAGGTTGCATGGAATACTGTGAAAGAAATATTAGAAATATCAGCCACAGCTATGGAAAATGAAATTAATTAATAACAACACACCCAACCTTCTTTTCAAATACATCTGTATTCCCACCTGTTGTTATGTCTTCCATGATTATTTCCCAATGAAGTGTTATGAATATTTCCTTCATTGCCATATTATGGATAGAAATGTCTATAATCACTTCCTGACAATAATTGTCCATAAATATAATTTTGTTTAGAATTTGTACCAAAAAGGGAGAGAATAGATATAATGTGAGATATGATAGCTGATTGACAGCATAGTCGATATGTGTAATAAAGCAAGCAGCCGTGCTTCATCTTGTATTTGTAAAACTACTAAATATACACGAATATGTTATACTTAGGATTTGAATTTTGATGAAAATCAGTGCTACATTTAAAACGAAGAAAATCTCACATATTTGAACTACTGTCCTCTGGATAGACAAGGAAGTTATGACAGAACTGAGAATTTTGTTGTTGTTGATTTTGTTTTGGTTTTTGGTTGTTGTTGTTCTTAGTTGTGAGGACACAAGGTTAAAATCAGATTTAATCTCACTAGATAGTCCATGATTTATTTTAACATCTCCTTGATATTTCTGTTTTACAAGTATAACAATTTATTGTTCCTTCTTGTTGATATTATTTTGTTGCATAGCATATATGGAAATGTTTATAATACATAAGAATAGACATGCATATGTTCATATATAATTATATAAATATATGTTCAACAGTTTCCAAAAAGATCTAAGTGCATAGAATTTTGTCCTTTACAATAACATTCATACTAATGTAAAATGTATTATTAAATTGTTTTAATATCTTTTAAGAAACATTTAGATATTTATGTGTCTGCCTGTGTCTGTAACTGTAATAGTGTAAAGGTGACTAGAGAGATCATGAAAGTGTGTTGGCCTTCCTGGAGTGGGAGTTATAATTGGTTGTAAGAGTCCAGACATCAAACCAAACTTAGGTTTTCTGCAATAACAACAAATATTATAAACCTTATGAATATCCTCATAAAATATTCTTTAGAAGTTAAGAAAATTAAATAATGCTATAAATACAATACATACATATACCAATTGTATTTAGATTCTTAAAAAAGGGAAATTTCAATATTTTAAGGCTAGCCTGGGCTACGTGGCTACAAGGGCAGCCTGGGATGCATGTGTAAGCTACAGCCTCCTCCCCCCCCCAAAAAAAAAAGAGGCAAGCAGATTTAAAAACAACAGCATCAATAATGCAGTCATGGATTTTAATGCTGGCTAACATTCATTAACAGAGGCAAGATTTATTATCTTGTCTGAAGCACCTAATCATTAATGAAAATATATGAATGAGTTGCTCTTAGGACACTAAGGCATCAGCTTAGAAGGATAGTAGTGCTGAGAAATGGGAAAGCACATAAATCCTACAATTTATCCAGTCGATGGCATCATGCATTTCTGGGCTTTGACTTAGGATTCATTCAACAGGAACCAAGTAGGAACCAGAAAATATTCCTTACTTAGGATACAGCGATAAGTATCCAGACAGAATTAAATGAGCAGGGTTTGCAGTGAGAGAGTAGATAAAAGACCACTGTTTAGGTGAAGAACTACACCTATTTCCAGATAATTCCACTGGGGTTCTATTAGATACTAAGAACTGCATGCATGATGAAGATATACTCAGGGTTTTAGAAAAAACTCAAAAGGAGTTTAGTAACAAACTGGAATGTACAAGGGTCACAAATACTGCCTGTTATTATTAACTAAAATGTTAATAACTCATGAGGCATAAAGCAATGCACTTAAGGAGAATGAAGAAGGAGAACGAATGCCTTTCTCCTTTTGTTATAGAAATTAATAAAGCAATTTTAAAAATAAGAAATTATTTTCAATACCCAACAACATCTGCAACAAAGTTCAGGGATATCTATATAACTGTATTTGTCACCCACTATCTACATGTATAAAATTGTGATTTGAATTTGACAGAGTTAAATTTAACTTGGACATTAAATGATAAGCATGGCTTGGTAAAAAATTGGGCAGGGAGATATTGTGGTGGGACAGAGAGATTGTATGATGAGACAGGAGACAGTAAATTATAACAGCAAAATTAGGCATTGGGACAGGGAGATGCTGCAGTAAGACAGGGAGATTCTGCTCTGGGAGATTCTGTGGAGGAACCGGACTGTTCTATGCTCGGACTGTGAGACACTGAGATAGCATGGTATGTGAGGTCACTTGCAGTCAGGCCATACTTTCTGAGTTCAGTCAATGTTTCAACATACTAATAAAAAAGAAAAAAGTAACTTCCACACATCATTATTTGACTGACCTCAAGACAGGCACTGTGGCATGTATCAAAATGACACATGATAAATCATATGTTTCCAGTGAATGGAGTTATTTTAGTTTTCTTGCATATTATACACTATATTTTTATTTAAATATCACTTCCTAAAAACTAAAAATGCAGTCTGAAATCTAGTATCTAACATCATGAAAAATTTGTCATTAGTTGGAATTTTATTTAATTTAATAGAACACCAAATCTTAGTAACATGGGACATTGGGGATCATTAGCTGCTCTTATTATGATCACATAGCAAACCAGGATCTTTCATGACATAGTATTATGAGTATAACACCATAGATCCATGACACTAGGGAACGATAAATCTCAGAGTTTGAAATACCCTATTTCCAATTGGTATATCCCATTTGCACAGTTATAATGTTCCAAACCAATTAAGGTAGAACTAGCTCATACAACAGTCAAGGATCCCAAGCAAATGACTTTTTAAATTTATATATTTGTTAATATGCAAAATGGGAGATTCTGCATATATTTCATTGACTTAAACTTGAATTCCTTAAGAAGAGGGGAAAAAATCAGTGGATCAGTGATCAAGAGGACTTGATCTGGAATAGGTTTGGATTCCAGTACTAAAAATTAGGTGGCCTATTATTCTTTGTAATTCTTATTCCTTGGTATCTGACCACTATGGTCTACTATCTCAATTATACTAGCATACACAATCACACAAATACACACACACACACACACACACACTCACTCACTCACTCACAAAGATCTACTTGCCTCTGCCTTCATACTATTGAAAATATAGACATGGGCAAAAATGTCACACACTATTAATCATTTAATACCTCTTTTGTCTCTTCATTTCTCTAAAAACAAACACAGTTTTTTCAGAGACTTGTGAATTATGGCATTGAGACAAATATAGAGCATACCGTCATGATCACAAGTCAGAAGACTAGATATTTCCGACACTTTCTATTAATATCACACAATGTTGTAAGATGAAAAATTTTGTCATATTTGAATGTGAACTTTTGTTATCAAAATATTACAGAACTAATTCTTCCCTTTTCAGCAATATTGCCTATCTATGGGCAAAGTGATCAAATGATCCCATATATAATAGTCCTGGTATAATTTTCTAAGTTCTATTTGCTATAAAGCTTGTATTGATTAGTGCATTATATGACATAACTAATTTTACCTTAATAGTGTGTACAAAGTGTCAGTCTGCATTCCACCTAGATTACACAGACTTATGACTTTGTATGTGATCCCTTTCCCAGAGCAGCCAGGTTAATAGATTAAAATACCTCTACATTTATTTTACCACTATACATACAAATAACATGATTATTTCCTCTTGTTACTTTAATTTCTATTAAATTAGAAATAACACATTATTTTGATAATATTCATACACACACACACACACATTAAGCTTCAAAGAGGGACATAATTTTTGCTTTCTCTTCCTTGACACCTTTAGCACAGTTGAAAGTATAAACAGTCAACTAGTGTTGAATATTCTGAAAATCATAATTAGAAAACTTGGCATGAGAATAATGGATGAATCCTTAAAATAATTTAATCACCACTGTAAATTTATCATACACTTTCAGCATTTCAAAGGAGTAATCTCTTCTATGTAAGCATTGCAGTGTTTTATAAGCTGGATTCATTATCAGCAATGCTTTCAAATGCTGTTAATTTTATAAATCCATCAATTTCTTGACAAACTCTTAAAAATGAATTAGCAAATTTGAAAATCACTATCAATTTTTGTTTGATCTTCTGGTACTGTTACAAGTTATAATTTATTAACCAACTGATTATAGCCACTACTCTTTTTGAGCATTTTATCATTGAATTCTGGGCTTTCTTCAAATTTTTCAATAATATCTTACATTACATAAAGTGTGTATATTAATACTATTTCACTGAGCTTTTACCTATCTTTACTTGTCACCCTCTATTCTGTTTAGGCTATTTCCATTCATATATAACTAGCATTATCAATTTTCATACTGCTTTCACTCTCTTTGTGCTTCCTTATAAATAATAGTTGTGTGAACTGATGGTGTATTGTAGTCAGGAAGTCAGTGTCATAGCTTTAGACATCGTCACAGAACACTACATAGGGGATAGTTTAAAATAACACTGTAAATGAGATCATAAAACATTGAAGATGGTATTGTTTGTAACAAAACCCAAATAGGAATGTTTCTTAACAAACACTGTAGATATAATAGGTTAAATATGGGTAAAATTTAACAAAATATTGTAGATAGAGTAACTTTAAGAAAACAGTACAGATCACAGGGTTTAAATCAAATATTGGATGGTTTGCAATAAAGCACTATAGATTTGATGATTACAATAAATGATTACAATAAAATACATATTTTTCTTTTCACAATTCAGGTATCTAACATGGTGAATCTCTGGGGAGAACCTTCTTCCAGATTGTCGGCAAATATCATCTCAATGAAAAACTACCCCCAAATTGAATGTTCTCTCACATTTCCTTTATAAAGAGACTAATTTAACCCATAACCATTCTAAATTTTCATCTAATTTATGTCCAAATGTACTACATTCAAATAACATATTTTCTTAAGAGTCTAATGTACAAAGAGCAGAAGACACTGAAATTGGGTTCCTAATGTGTGTGAACCTATGAGTATACTGAGCCTGCTTTGCAGCTCAATAACAGCTTTTCTATCTCATTGAATTTAGTTTGATTTATGTTATTCAGATAGAACATCTGGGTTTTATTACATTTGTACAAAAAATCCTAGCAGTCTTTATTTCTCATTTTTAGAGTTTTTAGTTGATTCTAGTAAGAATTTTTATGTCAAACTAAAATTATTTCTTTGTTTTATCTACTTCAGTATGCTACCTTTGTTCCATTAAGACTAAAAGTTGTAACTTCAAAGTCTATGAGGCAGAAACTATTTTGAAAGAGAAATTTCCACATATACCTTCCTCCATGACAAAAGCTTTTGTGATCTCAACTGAGTCACTGCTGTATGCTGCAATATTTTTCTATTTAATTAGAAAGGAACAAATGATTGACTCACCAAATTACATGTTGCATACAATTGTGGAGAGATCTAAAATTGTGCATATTAAAAATGTTGCATTACATTTGCACAGATCCAAATTTTTATTAGGATGTTTATTACATTTTATTTACAAATTTTTTACAAATTTTATTTCTAGAATTATTAGAAACATTTTTATGTTTATTGAAATAAGATACAAATTGTGGCTTAGAGTCTCAAATAATGATTATGGTTTCATTGTATGCAAATGGTACTTCAAATAGTAGCAGACCAAAGAGGTTTGACGTTAAATTCTGTTGTTCGTCCTTCCTTTGAAAAATAACAAACATATATATTTTTTAATTTTGTAAAAAGAAATATTCTTGTTCGCTTAGAAAGTTTTAGATTAAAAAATGGACTTAACTTCAGGTCATTTAAGAAGCAAGGGAGGAGGTAGATTTAGGAGACATGATTTACTTTTAAAAGGCATGTATTTGTGTGACTTGTAAGATTCTAAACTAAAACTCCTAACAGCACATTAGGTTTTCAACCTACTTTTCAACAGTCCCTACATGGGAACCTAGAAATATTTTGAGAGGAATACTGCATATTTAATTTATACTGTACAATTAGACTTTTATAATTTTGAAACAACTTATATATTATGATATGTGCACATTTTGTATTTGTTGACATATCATTGTATCATGTTCATATCATCTCCATCATTTCAAATTTATCATTACATTCAAATTTCTTCTTCTATTAAGTTATACTATTGTTACTTATGACTGTGATACTGTAAAATAGAACAGAAGTACTTCTCATTATCCAGTGGTACTTACAGGAGCTAACTAAAACAGTCCATAGCTTGGCTTCTCATCTTCACCACTTATGACAGTCCTATATACTTCAAGAATATCAAGTTTCTAACTTAGCATAGGAGTGAGATCATAACTCATTAATCCAGTCTCTGATTATTGTAACATATTGTATATTTCCTGATACTGTTGTGTCTTAATAATGTCCTTTTGTGTATATTTGCTCCTTTAAAATCAATGCACACATTGAAGGAGACTGTTTGACTATATAGTGTCTCTACTAGGAGTAATACTGCAATTAATTTGAGAATATGGCTGTTTCTGTGACAGAGTAATTTTATTTCTTTTGAATATGTATTGCATAGTGAATTGTTGAATGATATAGTATGTTAATGTTAACTTTGGGGGAACTACTTGATTTCCTTACATAGTCGTCCATTCATTTACATCATGACCAAAGTGCTCAGTGCTTCCTACTTTTCTACGGGTATTTACCATTTGATACTCTTTGTTTCTTTTGATAATAACCAATGTAAGTGGACAAAGGTGATTCATATTGTGGTTTCATTTTCATTTTCTCAAATTATTTTAATGTTTATAATTGTTTTCTTTAGTAAGTAAAAGAGACTATATATATATAATTCTATTTATCTATTATCTATTTATCTATCCATCAATCACTGATCTATCTATCCATCTATCTATCATCTATCTTTCTATATCTATTCAAACACATATGTAAATATGGGAAAATACATAACACATTTAGACTTCAAATATGGACATAATCAGAAAAACTCTTAAACTTTCTTTTAGCCTAAACTTTTTCAAGTTCATAAAAATGCCACAACTTGATTGTTTTAAAAATGGCACTAAGATCAGATGATATTTTAATTCTATTTTGTATTATATTTAATATTTTTTTACAGTTTAGTCACAAATCCCCTCCTGTTCTACCCTCTGACAGTTTCTTATCCCATTCATCCCTCTGCATTTTCAAGAGTCCGTCCCAACCCCATTCCCACAACACTCTCCACATTTCACCAGGCCTCAAGTCCCTCAAAGGTTAGGTGCATCTTCACTGGTTGATTCGAAACAAGGGAGTCCTCTGCTGTATTTGTGTTGTGGACCTCAGAACAGCTAGTGTTTTCTACCTGGTTGGTGGCTCAGTGTATTAGAGATCACAGGGATCCAGATTTGTTGAGTCTTCCTATGGGGTCACCCACCTCCTCAACTTCTTCCAGCTTTTCCCTCATTCAACCACCATGTCCCTGACTTCATCCATTGGCTGTTTGTAAATACCTGCCTCTGTCTCTGTCAGCTGCTTGTTAGACCTCTTGGAGTGCAGTCACAGTAGGCTGCTGTCTGTAATTACACCATAGCATCAGTAATAGTGCCAGGCCTTGGAGCCTTCCCTTGAGATGGATTGCAAATTGGGCCAGTAACTGGAACTCCTTTCCTTCCATCGTGTTGAGGAAGAACTTCATATAAGTTGTGAGTCAAATAGCTTTAAGTTTTGTATGATCATAAGATCATATAAGATCTGTTGTGTTCAGACAGTTACAGAAGTTATTTTTTTGCACTAAACAGATGACTTTTTTTAATTTTATATTTATTGGTTAGATTAATTATTTACGTTTCAAATGTTATCCCCCTTCCAGATTTCCCCTCCACAAAACCCCTATCCCATCATCCCTCCCCCCAGCTTCTATGAGGGTGCTCCCCTATCCACTCACAAACCAACCTCTTAGCATTTCCCCACTCCTGGGGCATTGAGTCTCCATGGGACTAGATGCTTCCCCTCCCTTTGATGCCAGATAAAGCAATCTTTTGCTACATATTCAGCTGGAGCCATGGTCTACTTGAGGACCCAACTATACCACTCTTGGGCTTATACCCATAAGGTGCTCCAATATACTAACAAGAAGCTGCACTATGTTCGTAGCAGCCTTATTTATAATAGTCAGAAGCTGGAAAGAATCCAGATGTCCCTCAATGGAGGAATGGATATAGAAAATGTGGTACGTTTACAAAATGAAATACTAGTCAGCTATTAAAAATTGACTTCATGAAATTCTTATGAAAAATGGAAGAGAGTATAAAATATCATCCTGAATGAGGTAACCCAGTCACAAAAGAACACACAAGGTGTGCACGTACTGATAAGTGGATATTAGTCCAAAAGCTTGGAATATCCAAGATATATCACAGTCCATATGAAGGTCAAGAAGACAGAAGACTGAAGTGTGTACGCTCCAGTTCTACTTGCAAAATAATTACAGGAGGTAAAGAGAGGGAGAAATCTGGGAGAATGAGAGGACAGGGAGAATAAAATGGGGATGAGATCGGCTGTGGGAGGAGACAGGGGAGAAGTACATGGGTCTGGAAACTGAATGGAGGTTTGTAGCAGTGGGTGATAAGGAACTCGGGGTAGCCACTAGAAAGTCCCAGATGCAAAGAAAGCAAAGGCTCCCAGGACCCAACGGCATGACTTAGGTGAAAAACCGAACAAAGCAAAGAGAGAACTTGTAGAGAGCATATCCAGAGATTAGGAACAGCTATGGATTGAGAGATGGGGCCACCTTCCCCTCTCAAAAATATTAACCCATATTTGCCCCTGTCAAAAGGAAATGAAGGAGAAAGGATTGAAGGAGCTGAAGGGGCTTCCAACCCCATAAGAACAACAATACTAACCAACCAGAGCTCCCAGCAACCACTAACTAAAGGCTACACACGCACAGACCCAGCTCCAGCTGTACATGTAGCAGAGGCTGACCTTTTTGGGCACCATTGGGAGGATAAGCTTTTGGTCGTGCTAATACTGGATCCCCCAGTAATGTCACAGGGGAAGGCAGAAAGGGAACGTGGTCGGGGAGGAAGAAACACCTTTATAGAAGAAGGAGACGGGTGATAGTATAAGGGGTTTATGGCCGGGAAACAGGAAAGGGGAATAACATTCGAAATGTAAATAATAATAATAATAATAATAATAATAATAATAATAATAATAATAATAATAATAGAGTATACATTGACAGACCCATGGCCCCAGCTGCATATGTAGCAGAGCATATCCTTTTGGGGCACTAATGGGAGGAGAAGACCTTGGGCCTGCCAAGGCTGGATGACCAGTGTAGGGGAATGTCAGGGCAGGGAGGCATGAAGGGGCGGGTGGTTGGGGAGGGAGAACACCCTGATAGAAGAATGGGAGGGAGGGATAGTACAGGGCAGGTTATTGCAGGAAAACTGGGAAAGGGAATAACATTCGAAATGTAAATAAAAATATCCAATAATAAAAAAGAAATGCAGGAATAAAGAGTGGGGTAAAGACTTAAGGAAAGGCTATCCAGAGACTGCCCCACATAGTGATCTATTCCACCTGCAGACACCAAACACAGACACTATTTCTGATACCAAGAAACATTTGCTGACAGGAGCCGCGTAGAGCAGTCCCCTGAGAGGCTCTGCCAGAGCCTAACCAAAACAGATGCAGATGCTTATAGCCAACCACGTCACTGAGCACAGAAACCACAATGAAGGAGATAGGGGAATAACTGAAAAAGCTGAAGGGGTTTGCAACCTCAGAGGAAGAACAGCAATATCAACAAACCAGACACCCCAGAGCTCCCAAGGACTAAATCACCAACCAAAGAGTACACATGGAGGGATCAAATAATTTATAAAGCTCACATAAACATATGCGTCTTTTAATAAATAATCATCAGAATTGAAAACACAGCCAAAATCAGGACCTCTAATGTAGCTACGACAAAATAATAATTTGTTAGTTTCTTATGAAAATAACAAAGAAAATGGAAAGTTGTGAAGAAAAAAATAATGTAGTTGCAAGGGAGAAGTTGAGAAAACAAGAAAGGAGAAAGAGAACAAATCTGGTCTATATACCTAGATATCACAGAACTAAATGGAAATAAATACATATATGCCAAAATAGTAAGGTTTATCTGCTATTATGGTATTTAAAATATTTCCCCAAAGCTAATTCAGCTGGATCAATTACTTACAGTAACTCTGTGATCGTCTCACCATTGCACATAAAACACTGCTCAAATCTGCCATGCAGATAGAGAACTTCATGTAATGTACACTGCTCAATATTTTAAAATACACCAATAGTAATCAGTAGAAACATATATTGCAACTCATGGTTAATTTTACCAAGTTATTTTAAATAATTCTCTAACAAATAGTTGTTTCTCCTTCACCCACTTTCTAAGCATATCCCTTTATAAAGATACATTTAACATAGTAATATTTACAACATCATTTATGTATGTATGTACATAAGAGTATATGTAAGCATACATGTATATATTTATTTAATTATTTTTTTATTTATTTATTGTATCCATAGCCTGTATGAGTGTAGGCACATATGCATGCAAAACTTCCTGTGGGTGTGGATGTCAGTAAAGTATAAAAGGTACTCACTATTCTTTAGCACTCTCTAACATGTTGATGTGGATTTCTTCTATGGAACCTGAGATCTGAGAATCCTTGGCAAGGCTAGAAAGCCAAAAGAGCGTCAGTGATTCCCATGTACTTCTCACATCAGAGGTGAGATTACTATGTTTTTGGTGAAAACAACCTACTCTTCAATTAGGTGCTGGGACCTAAACAACAGTCACAGTCCAGAACGAGTGATATTAACTTCTGGTCCATGTCTGCAACTTCTGGTCAGGTATGAAGCCCCAAACCAAATTGACTTTTAAGTACCTTATATTTTTGTATTTCTTTTATGTGACAAAACTTGTCATCGATGGAGCAAAATTCAAATAAACTGCTTCCTGGGTAAACTCACCTTTCTGGAAATCAATTGTATGTGTGCGTGTGTGTGTGCATGTGTGTGTGCGTGTGTGTGTGCGTGTGTGCGTGTGTGTGTGTGTGTGCATGTGTGTGTGTGTGTGCGTGTGTGTGTGCATGTGTGTGTGCGTGTGTGTGTGCGTGTGTGTGTGCGTGTTGTAGTCAGTATGTTACTTAAAGAGAAATAGTCAAAAAATAACAATATAAAAGGAAATAGTTCAAGAGTTTCAAATATATAGTCTCCTTAGACCTATTTAAATTTCAGTTATGTTTTAAGGGAAAAAAAGGAATAAAAGATTCAACTCTGCCAGAACAAAAAGACGAAACGTGTGCATTGTGTATTGCTGGAAAACAGAGAAAAGTGTATTGAAGAAGCAAATTTCTAAAAGAAAATCTATCAATAAAATGATTGCTCAGAAAAGTTCTACTTGGTGAAAGATTAGCATTCAACTGAAGTCTATACATGTAGCCCATTCTATATCTGTACCAGGCTATAAACAAATCAGTTTATAGTGGAATTTTAATCCAGCCACATGACTGCCCTTGATGGAATACAGAGACCTTTGTTCCTCTTGGCACATCCTTTGTATACACCTTTCACCACCAACAATAAGGTCTACATACAGAATAGCTCAGTGAGCACAGTTCGGTTGGGTTCAGTACAGTGCAATTCAGTTCAACACAGTTGAGTTCATGCAGTTCTGTTCAGTTCTTTTATTTTGTGGAGTCAGTGAAGTTCAGTTCTTGGAATTTGGAGGTAGTTTTTCCAAGCAGTACAATTCAGTGAAAAGCCTAGAGAAGCCAGTTTGACTTAGTCATTTTGGAGAGGACTAGGAAGCACAGATGAGTCGAATCAGACAGCCAGAGTTCAGAAAAAACTGCAAAGGGTGAATTTATTCAACAGTAAGCCTCCAAGACGAGAAGTAAGTCTGGAGAAGTTACTTATACAGGGTGTATTAGAGAAAACCTCACAGCCCATTTCCTGAAAGAAAGAATAATAGCACAAATATCAGAACAAAATAAAAGTGTATAGCTGAGTTTCTTCATAGTATAGGCACATGATTTCCAATTCACATAAACATCTTATTCAACTACCCTCCCACATCAAAACTGTGAGAATAACTATGTTTCAATTAAGGGAATTTCATCACTGCAAATTTCAATATATGCATATGCTTGTTTGTGCTACACACACACACATACACGTGCACATGGACACACACACACACACACACACACACCAATTGTAAAGGAATATTTGATAGAAAATCAGAAATCATATATAAATGAGAAAGATATAAGAAAAAAGTAGGAAGTTCAATGTCAGTCTCTCTGCTTATACTGTAATTAGAATTTCACTATATTAAAGTATTTTAAGCAACTTGGACCTTGGTTACTGATTTTTCAAAGTTATAATACCATAATAGAAGCCATTACCCAAAGACTATACATGGACTGACCCTGGGCTCCAACCTCATAGTTAGCAATGAATATCCTAGTAAGATCACCAGTGGAAGGGGAAGCCCTTGATTCTGCTAAGACCCAGTGAACGTGATTGTTGGGGGGAGGATGGTAATGGGGGGAGGATGGGGAAGGGAACACCCATACAGAAGGGAAGGGGGAGGGGTTAGGGGGATATTGGCCCGGAAACCGGGAAAAGGAATAACAATCAAAATGTAAATAAGAAATACCCAAGTTAATAAAGATGAAAAAAATTGAAAAAAAAGATAATTTCCACCACAAAAAATATAGAAAAGAATAGAGTCAGAATCAAGCTTTATGCTATTAAAGTTGTTGTTATTTTATTTCCAATGATTTTTTTCTTCATTTGGACATTCTGTGCAGAGTCATACATGATCTGAAATGTGTTTATGGGAAGTTTGTGAATAACCACTAATACCAAAGATTAAAATTAATTTTAAAACTTCGGTCAGGGGTTGGGGATTTAGCTCAGTGGTAGAGCGCTTGCCTAGCAAACGCAACGCCCTGGGTTCGGTCCCCAGCTCCGGAAAAAAAAGAAAAAAAAACAAAAAAACAAAAAACTTTGATCAACTGTGGCAGGAAACACCCTGAAAATACATGCTTCGCTAGAGATGTTTCTCCAAAAGACAAAAAGAAACAAGCACATGAAATCAAACCATACACAGTCAGTGACTGATGTTATCTTTAGGGGGAAAGACCACTAAGAAATGTAGAGATAATACATGCTTGATGAATTTTAAGGGACTTGGAAATGGATTAGTGGTTAAAGACAATTGCTATTCTCATAGACTCAAGTTCTGTTTCCAGAACTATCATGGTACCTGACAGTAATTAGTAACTTTAGTTTCTTAGGAACTTTTTCTCTCTTCTGGCCTTTGGGGACATTTTACGCTTTCAGTACTCATACATATATAAGGAGACAGAGATAAAAATATACACATATACATGCACATGCATGCATATGTGCATGCATGCAGGCAAAATACTCATACACATGAAATAAAATGTATAAAAATTAAAATAATTTAAATTATAATAGCATGGTAAAGAAATCATCTGAATAATAGAGTGCTTATCAAGCATGCATGATGCCAATGTAGGACAAAGATAAACAATACAAATAATTATAACCATATAACATTTAAAACTCATAATCCAATAGGAATCGAAAGGCACAAATTTTAATTACAAGTTCACAAGATACCTCAAGAGTTACTAACATGTGCTGTCATGCAAACGTCCTGAGTTTGGTTCCCAAAACCCATGCCAGTTGGATTCCCAAAGAACAGTAACTCCAACAATCTGGGGTCTGATAACATCTTCTCAATTATACTGGTGGGTACTTGTGCAAATTCTCACAGACATGTACTTAAACATATAATAATAAAAATAATAAAAATACACATTTATTAAGTTCAAGTGACAAACTGTACAAATATAACTCAAATAGTTTCTCCATTTGATCAACAAATAAAATGTAATTTCCTTTTGCATATTTCCAAAACAAATTAAAACAAATTAAAAACTGTAAAATACAATGTATAGCATCATCATTTTTCAAACAGTCTCTCTCTTATTTAAAAAAAAACAAAAATTTTTTCAATGGCAAGGGTTTAAACAGCTTTGATTTTATCTTCTCTGCCTTTAAACAGAAAAAGCTCCACATTTGTCTGGCTAAGTCAGCTGTAACACATCCACTCTGGTTCCTGTAGAACTGCAGAACACAAATGTACTTATAGTAGAGTCTATATAGTGCACAAAATATTGCTTATGGATTTAATAGATATTCATTACTGTGTACACATCCTATGTACAAATATTTCAAAGATGAAGAGAAAATGATTTATGAGAGATACACTGGATTAACGAGTATATTCACACTATAAAAGAATCTTTCCTTTTCCCCCACCCACTGCATATGTGTCTTGCAAGTACATTAGTGTCCAAGAGCAGCCACTAGTGTAGGCGGGAAGTTATATTAGGAAGAAAATACTTTTTAAATGGCACCCAAAGGGGCCCAAAGAGTTAATGATCCTGCTCTCCTCCATGAACCAGATTCATTTTCAAGACTCCCTTCCACAGATGAGGCTTTGTAGCTAATTATATTTGCACATTTGGCTAGTTGCTTAGCCATGCAAAATGAGTGATATTATGGGCTGTGAGTCACCAACCAACTTGCCATATGGACATAATTTTCTGAATATTGTATATATTTTCAAGGCTTTATGGCCATAGTGTATTATTGTGAAATAAAGATAGCTTTTTGTAAAGTTGTCTTTCTCCATTACAACGGCTTGGAGTAACAGGAATTTTAAAAGTGGCGTTCATTACTTTTAAGACATCTTTTTTAACAACACAGATTAAATTTTGAAACACAGCTAATCAGCATTAAAAGATCCTCTGTTTGTGCACAATTTTAATCAAAATCTTTGTAAGGGACTGTAGAGAATTTAGGCTGTAATTACATAGCAAGATAAACAGACATAATGTAAATCGAATTCCCAAGGTATAATGTAATATTGCATAAACATTTTCTAAAAATTTTTACTTGACTCTATACAGGTGAATAGCATAAGAATCTCTACTTCTTCATAATGTGTTGAAATAGACAGAGAAGAGTAATATTTATTTAGAGTAAATGACAACCCTCAGGTGGTCTTTCCATTTTCTCTACCCCTGAGCTACGACTCCAACCAGCAAACTATTATGCCTGATTCTTTCATATGTTGCATTCCTCAGATATTAATGTTATGCATGTTACAGTTCAGTGAAAAGTAAAAATTGTATAATAAATAGAAATATTAAGTAATGAAAAATAATACTAAAGCATATATGTTTAATCAAATAATTCTTTGAGGCAATAATTATTAAATCATTATTTTGAATTCATATTAGAAAAGTAATATTTTATTACTTTTATTTTAATATTTAATTATATTATGGTACAAATGTATATTTTATTGGTATTTGTCAGTAGAGAGGAAAGTTAAATATGAGATTGAAAAATCAAACCGTTTTTTCATTATTACTTTTATTTTTTACAGTCCAGTTATTACTCACCTCCTGGTCTGCCTGCCCCTCAGTACTTCATAACATTCCTCCTCCCCTCTGTCTGCAAGAGTATGCCCTCAATCTTGCCATCAGGACTCCTCACCCTGGGGTCTTAAGTTTCTCAAGAGTTAGGTGCATCTTCTCTCACTGAGGACATACCAGGCAGTCCTCTACTGTTTATGTGTTGGAGGCCTCAGACTAGGTAGTGTATGCTGCCTGGTTAGAAACTAGATGCCTGAGAGATCTCAGAGGTTCAAGTTAATTGAGCCTGCTGATCTTCCTATAGAGTAGACTTCCTTCTCAGCTTCTTCCAACCTTTCCCTAATTAAACACAAGGGTCTCCAACTTCAGTCCATTGGTTGGGAGTAAGTAAGTACATGCATTTGTCTCAGTCAGCTGCTTATTGGGCCTCTCAGAGGATAGTCATGCTAGGCTCCTGTCTGTAAGCACACTATAGCATCACTAACAGTGTCAGGCCTTAGAGCCTCCCCTTGAAATGGATCCCAATTTGGCCCAGTCACTGGACGACTGATCCCTCTGTCTCTTCTCCATTTTGTCCCTGCAGTTCTTTTAGTTTTTAATATTTTACAAGTGCTTAAGAATATTTTGATTTCCACTAATATTGTGATTTCTGAAAGTTATTTAAGACACTGATGCTCTATTATATATTTTATATCTTTGGTATATTTTTACTTAATAGCTTTTATTATATTATCAATATGACATAAGTACCCCAAGATTCGACCTCACACAAGTCAGAATGGCTAAGATAAAAAGCTTAGAAGACAGCAGGTGCTGGTGAAAATGTGGAGAAAGAGGAACACTCCTCCATTGTTGGTGGGTTTGGAGACTGGTACAAACACTCTGGAAATCAGTCTGGAGGTTCCTCAGAAAATTGGACATATTACTACCTGAAGACCCAGCCATACCATTGCTGGGCATATACCCAAATGAACTCCAACATATAGGAAGGACAAATGACCCACTACGTTCATAGCAACCTTATTTATAATAGCCAGAAAGTGGAAAACCCAGATGTCCTTCAACAGAGGAATGGATACATAAAATGTGGTACACAATGGAATACTACACCATTATTTATTTTAAAAAAAGATTTCATGAAGTTCTTAGGCAAATGGATGGAACTAGAAAATATCATCCTGAGTGAGGTAATCCAGTCACAAAAGAAAACATGATATGCATTCACTGATAAGTGGAGATTAGCTCAAGGTAGACATGAATAAACTTATTATTCTTTGTGTTTCTTCTGTAGCTATTATATTGTTACATTTTTACCTCTAAATCTTTTAATGTGAGTCTTCCCTCCCAGTTTAGCTAGAGTTTTCTCCATCTTGTCAATGTGTGTAAAGAACCAGGTCTTTGCCTTTTTCTTGTTATTATTTTAATCATCTTTATTTCATTATGTTAAGTCCTGACATATTGTTTCTTTTCTTCTACTTTTAACTGCTCTTTTAAAGTAAAATAGCATATATTTTTCAAACAAAATATCAAAAATATTTTCCTAGTATTTCTTCTAAAAATATCTGAAAGGAATAATTTCTTGATATTTCTGGAGAAATAATTCATAATCTGTGGATAAAACGCACTTAGCCTCTCTCAATCTAAGTAGTACAACTTAAGGTAATTTTTTGAAAACACACTGACAAAATATTAGTATAGCCTGTGTAAGTATAAAAGAATATTTTGACATAAATTTTATCACTTCAAACATCATCACTTTTTACATCTACTTGAGAAAGTTTAGAGATTAGAATGTCATTGGAATCCTTTCAAAGAAATTACTTAACTTGTTTTTATAAAAAATGATAATGTGAGATAAATGGCAAGTTTAAGTGGGTTACTGAGAAGCCATGTATAGGGGCTAATACCTATAAACGTGCAAAAATGCAAGAGAATTACTGCATGGACAAATCCAGTAATGACTAAAACTTAAATTCTGAGCCACCTTTGGATAAAGGAAAAATCCCATTTTAAGAAGTAAAAATAATTAAGTAATTAGAGAGAAGCTAATAAAAATTATCTATACTTTAGTGTTTTATCCTTTATTGTTTATATATTCAAATTTTCCTAAAGTTATGGCGTTTGTTAGATGAAATTCCTAAAAAGTAGAGATTAGCGGGAAGTTCTGAGGGGCTCTATTCACAGAAGGAATTCAGATAAACAAACCTGGGCCCCTCCCTTTCTCTGGCTGCCACCTTTGCATTCTGATAACTCTTATCTTCACCAGCCTTGACACAGTGCATCCATCTGTCCTGAGGTGACACAGCCCTAGCAGGAAATGTGCTGTTTAAAATTTCACCTTCCAAAAGGATGAATTCAGAAAACAGCCCTCTCCTTTCTTCATAACTACCCTGCATCAGAGATATTGTTGTAGTAAATAGAAAAAGTTAAAAAAAATACTTAAAAATTATACTTGTAATTCACTGACAGGTATTGAAAACTATTTACAAAGCCATATTTATTAGATACAAACTCTAAGTTCGTCTTCAAATTATAAAGCAGAACAAATCACATGGACTATAATCCTATTCTTAGAGGAAAATTGGACAATTTTGAAAATAGAACCCATACCTGAGTGATTGGTCCGATCTACCCAGACCACATAGGACTTCTTTGCTTTATGGAAATTTCAACACCCTTCAATAAATATTTCTCGTTATATTATAAAGATGCTTTGTTTTTTCAATGCAAGATTGAATCTAAATACACTAAAATTGTAGGGCAGATACTCTCCAAACTGTTTATATCAATTAGTTAAAGATCAAAGAACAAATAATCCAAAGAAGTACATATCAAGGGAAATTCACAATTTTCAGTGAAAGAGAAGTGGGAAAATGCTATATATCTTATACTATTTCATAGTGTCTGAGATTAGCAACCTTTGTAGAGCATGTGAAGAGCTTGCACAAACATGAATTAGAACAGACAATAAGCAATATCATAATCCATATGTTAAAACAAACTTATTTTTTGGAATGAGACAATGATGTCTTTGTGCAGTTTATAATTTTTCCAAGGTCAAACTTGCCTCGATGTAAAAATCTGGCTTAAATCAATATGTAGGATCGAAGTTTATTCAACAAGATCATATGATTAACTAGTCTTGGCTTAGGGGAAGGAAAGTATTAGGGAAGCATTTTAATAGTGAGCTGGATAAAAGAAAGGTCTTCAAAGTACATTTATATTTGAACATTAGAAAGCACTTCTTTGAAGTGCTTCCTGATGAGATTCCACTTAGTTAAATGTTCCTCCAAATGGCCTCAGAGCTCTCCATCCTCCTGCTGAAAGGATGGGTGGTATAGAGAATTTTAGATGCCCGGCAAGGTACAATCATATTTTTTGTGTTGTTAGAGATTTTATGAAATATTATATGTCATTTGTTTACATGATAAAAATGATGTAACCATTTTTTCTTTATAGACAGTAAGTTTCTTCCCATCAAGCAAGTGCTTTAGCAATGTGTTTCTCCACCAGTGCACAAAGATTGTTTTGATTGATTAGTATGAAACATTTGAATTTATTGATTGGGACATAAAACAACCACTGAGCTAATTGTGATAAAACTTACCTCTTAAGGAATATTTCCTCTTAGAGAACTGTGTTTCACAAAATACTTATTAGTAGACTTCCTGTTGAAAATACTCACATTGATTTCATTTTAATGTAGTTCCATGCAAATTCTTTCTGTAAAGATTTATGTGACTTTTCTCTTTCTCATACACTACATTTTGATGCAAATGGAGCAAATTCTTTTCAATTATCCTTTAGATATGCCACAGAAAACATTTCAGTGTTCATATTATCAAAACTGAACTAAGTCGTTAAGATACAGTGGAAGGAAACAAAATTATGGACCTAAAATACTGGAGGAAAATAATTTAAATTTACGTATCTTGCCCTTAGAATAGCCCTCTTCTTTCTTACTCTTTCTTTTCCTGCAAGGGAAGCATCATGTTTAACCTATGTTCCCAACTGAAGAAAAATGGACTACAGAAATTTTACCTTTATCTAGATGATCTAGATTCTTTAAAATGAAGGGAAATTCTGGTTGCAGTTTCTAATTTTTGAATTAAGGTAGAAGCGCAGGTGTCAGCTCTTAACAAGAAAATCATAGTTAAGATGTACAGATGTACAAATCCTTAGTACCACAAGCAAAAACTACAAAAAGTTAAATATTTTGAAAATAATGTTATAAAATGTGCACCGAGAATACCAACTAACAAAGGAAGTGTAGAAAACAACTATCAGATCAAACACCAGAGAGCAAATAATAATAAATTATTATGTAATGATATTCCATAATTAAAAACATAAATGATACTGAGAGAATGAGATCACTTAGTATGTTATTGGAGGAGAGATACAAGTCCATATATTCATGATGAAGAAGAACACCATGAGCAGGTTTAACAAACATGCAACTGTGTTTCCAAGATTTCCTTTAGCAATTGCCAGAGCATCATCAACAAAAAGTCCACCATAATCATGATGCTTACGATAATTTTATAGACACACACACACACACACACACATATATATGTAATATCTGTGTCAAATAATCAATCTGCTAAATTTTGAATATAAAATCTTCCTTCTTCAGTTTCCTCTTTATTCTTTGTTCCACTATTCATAGGTTTTGTTTTAATATTTTTTCAGTATTCATAGAACAAGTTTTGGTCTCAGTAGAGTTGTCTATCCCATCTTGCTAATGGAAGTTTCAGACAAATAATATATACTCGATGAAGTGCTTCAGTGTGCTCCTGGCAGACGGTCTGTGCAGGTCATGCAATGTTGATGTCACTATCATTATTCATGACTAGGTATCTGTTGTAGCCATGATTCTTCGTCCATGACAGAAGTCGTGTAGGTCTAGTTTGTGTACTTTAGTGGTACATGCCTTTAATCCCAACACTAGGGAGACAGAGGCAGGCACATCTCTGTGAGTGTGAGTACAGCCTGTTCTAGAGAGTGAGTTCCAGGACAGTCAAGGCCACAGAGAAACCCTGTTTGAGTGGGAAAAATAGCTCAAAGACCAGGTACTTTGCTATTGTTATAGGCTTACCGATGTTAATCATATAAAACAATGAAATATTACATAAAGAGTACTGTAAAATTGATATATATGTATATAATGCTTATGGTTTTGTTTAAATGTTTTGGAATATAATTTTGGTTTTAAATGTAAGTTGACAGAGGGAATAAGCTGATTCTTCTGGCAGGAGTGGGAGAAGAAGTAGCATTTCCTTATAGATAAAGTTCACATTGCCAGTCAGAGCTTAGTGGAGGGGTGGGGGGAGTTGGAGAATTTTGGTACTGCGAGATTTCTTTGCTGAATACATCAAAAACATAAGAATGCTATATGGTAGTAAAAAGTAAAAGTTATATAAATAAAAGAACTGAATTTACATATTTAGTGTTGGGAGGGATGAGTATTAGAAGATTTAGTTTCTATAATCATTGCAAACTCCATTTTATGACTTTAAACATTAGAAACTACGTTTTATGACTTTAACAAGGAATTCAAAAATATATTTACACATTTTGCATCCTAATAAATTTCAAGATTTAGACATTTCATTCATTCTTATATAGTGTGTGCATGTATTAAAAGAAAATTAAAATGCTTCTCAACAAGTTTATGGTGATAGTTGAAGTACTTTACATATAAGTGTTTTCCAAATCACATATTTCTGAATAAATATATGTCCTAATTTAAAAATGTGTGCATTTGCATATTTGGATATACAACAATTAGAGCAACACGATTTACCCAAATATGAATACACAAATAAATGTATTTAAATAAGATAATGTTTTATTTGCATAAGCACTACATTATAGCAACAGAAATTTGGGAACAAATATATGGATAGAGACTGGTATAAAAATAATAAGCATAAGAAATTTAGCACTGCCAATATTTAATTTTATGTAAGAAAATAAATGTAAAAGACTGTTTTCTGCTGTTTATATTAGGTCCCATAATTCATTGTTATTCAAACCTCTGAATATACAAGAGAAGAATAGAAGCTGACATGCCTTGATATTGAATTATTTTTGCTTAATATAAGAATATTATCAACATGTCACATTGAAAAATATCATATGCATGTTTTCCCCCATGAGGGTGTGAACAGGGGTGCAGTGCCGGCAAAGACCAGAAGAGGGCCTGTGATCTTCTGTAGCTGGAATTACGAGTAAGCCAGCCAGAGTGGGTACCAGAATTCATCTGAGATTTCTTCAGTCACAAAGCACTGCATCGTAACTGTTTATGCTTTTGTTTGAGATATTTGGGAATATAATTTTGGCTGGAATTGTAAATTGATAGAGGGTACAGACTTCTGGCGTGAGAGGAAGTAACACTTCCATATAAGATAAAGTGCCCATTGCCAATCAGAACTTACGGGGAATTGGAGAATTCTGGTGCTCAGAGATTCATTTTTCCTGTCAAATATCAACATTCAGGATCTCGGTGGATTGTTCTCTCCTAACTAAATGTCTGCTACACAAAAATCAACAAACAAAAGATGCGCTAAGCTATATGTAATACCTGAGTTATAATTTTTTAAACAACAAAAATTACAATTGCTTATTGCTCCAGCTGTGTCAGCCCTTGGTTTTCTGCCTTCATATTTTATAAATATACGATAGAGATATTTTAAGAAAACTGCTTATTATTTTTCCACTCAACAGATAAAAGCAGACAACCAAATCTCAATACAATAATTTTCATGGTCTTGATTTTTGCCTTGAATTTTTTCCAGTGACATTCTGGCTAACTATACCTCGATACCATTTAATTACTTATGACAATTGTTTATTCCCTCTGTAGCCATAGATCGAGTATGAAATGACATGGCTTAGCACGACCTATAATATAATTGGATCCACATTGCATATATAGCAAAAACTATAAACCAATATTGATCCTTTTTATAGTTTAATATCTCAAACTGTCTGTTAGCCAATGTTCTTAACTGTATGTAACAAAACATATAACAATTTGGTTATTTTATGAAAAGATATTTGTGAAAATAGGTGTGGGACTGTGAGCGGAAATGTGTACCAGAGAGAGAGAGAGAGACAGAGAGAGACAGAGAGAGACAGAGAGAGACAGAGAGAGACAGAGACAGAGACAGAGACAGAGAGACAGAGAGACTGTCTCCAGAATCACTCAGAAGGCCAAAGAACACCAATTTTGCATTTAAAAGCCACCTTAGTCTCTTTGAATTAGAAATCAGGGTTGTTTCCCAATAAGAACTACTACCAGCATGTACTTTAGCATTAGGAAGTATCCTTTACAGATATCAGAGCTGTAATGATGTCTCCACAATCAGTACCAAAATATGAATTCATTCTTAAATGTTCTTATCTCTGAACATTTCAGTAGCAAATCAAAATGAACAGAAGCATTTCACTAGTCCAATTTAACTATCAACTTTAATCACAAATATGACAGGATTCCGTCTATTGCATGCTAGACATAACTGAGAAGAAACTGAATAAATCAATCCACAGTACTCACCACAAGCATTAGCATGTGATTTTAGATGTATGTAAAAGTCTTTCATGAGAAAGTTACTTAATATGTTTTCTTTTTCCTTTTTTCTTCCCTCTGCTCTTTTATCCTCTTAAGACAGAATCTCTTTCTGTAGCCTATGTGGGCCTTGAACTCAAAGATTTCTGCCTGCCTTGCCATCTGTGTGCTGAGGTGAAGGTGTGTGACTTGAATGTCTCAATATAATGGTGACTTATATTCTCACTGAACATGTGGGACTGTTGCTTTTTTAAAATTTCACCATGTATATTATGATGTTTAAACTACTGGTGAATATCAAATTTTTGATTGATTTATACACTCACATGAAGCAAATGTCAGTAAAATGTTTAAACAGCTTTCAGTTTTAAAGGTATTATTAACATATTGATTAATACAGGTATTAAAATATATCAGTTCTGTAGTAATAATATTTTATACTCTTAGTAACCTATAATACTCAGTTATCTCTTGAAGCATAGAGTTTTTAATTTTAACCTGAATAAGGTTCTTAATATTTATGCTCTAATTTCTATTTAAGATTATTTTGGGTTAAACATATAATACTGCACTTAAATACTGAAATTTAGAGAAGTGATTAATAGCACATTTTAATTCAATAAATATGAACATCTACTAGAAAGTTCTTATCAAACAGTAGAAAATTACAATTATCATCATTCAATGATGAGAATTTGTGGCTAAAAAGTAACTGAGCAAAGATTTTGAGGTGTTTAATTCACCTTCAGTTTGGCAGTACATGTCCCATTGCTTCTTAAAATAAATGCCTTTTTATTTTTTTTTAATTTTATAAATTTTATTATACATCTCGGGAAAAAGATCACAATTCAAAATGAATCTGAGCCGAGAAACACAACAGACTTCTCTGAAATTAGAAGATATTCAGAATAGAACTTACGGAGCATCCATTAAACTGTACATATTCACATGCAAATATATTTTAAGAACTTACCCATCAACCAAATGAAACACATCCATAACAGATTTACAACTAAAAAGACATTAGACTCATACCCTCTTTCATAACACATATCGACGAGCTGAAATAAGTTCTTTATTGCCTTATATGTAGCCTTCTCTCCTTTTTCTTGTTATTCTTCATGTTATTCTGTACTCACATGTACATTTTTACATGTGTACATACATTATTAGATAAATTTAACATATCAGAAAGCATTGTTTTATGAGACTATGCGATCCTGTTAAAATTATGCATTTGAAGTTCATCCACTTTCCTCTTACTTTCTAAATTCCTTCTTTTGATGGAAAACTAGGTTGATTCAAATTTCTTATTATGGTAAATGACTGAGCAATAATCATGGGGCTTACAAATATCTCTACAGTAGTCTATGGAGTCTTCTGGTTTATGCCCACTAAAATGACTAGGTTATGTGAGAGACAATTATAATTTTAATTTTGAGAATCCTACAAACTTATTTCCACAGTGCCTATACTAATTACTATTTTCATCAACAGTTAGGGTACAAATTCTGTCCAATTCCTCTCAAATATTTCTTATTATATTTGTGCGAGTTTGTCTACCTAGGAACCAAAGAAACACTTTGCTAGTAAGGAAAGTGCTTATCCAATACCAAAGGGTCATCGCTGAAACCATACATAAACATATCACTATATAGAGCAAGAAGGGTATACTTACCTATCCATGTACATATATTCCTATAATAACAATGAAAAAGAGGACTTAATTTGAGAGCAGAGAGGAGTATATGGGAATGTTTGAAGAGAAAGTAGGGAATAATAAAATTACATTATTACCTCAAAATCTAAAAGAAATAATTAGAAAAAACTCAAGAAGCTTTGATTTTTCATTCCTGTTGGGTAGACTTTTTTAAAAATTAAACATACTTATGCTCATAATTAATAAAACCTCTACATTTTATTTGTGATTTTTTGATTGTCAGCTTTATTTACTTGCTCGGTATTTTTTCTAAATGTCTTTGCAATTATTAGATATTAGCTCCTTGTCTGAAGAGACCTGGAGAAGATCTTATCCATCATGTGGGTTGTGTTAACACTACTGATTGTTTCCTTAGCTTTACAGAAAAAATTTATTTTCATGTAGTCCCATCTGTTTATACTTATGGTTAGTAATTTTTATTGCTGTTCTAGTTAAGAAATTCTTGCCTACAGCTCTGTCAATTGTGGTAGCAGGTAAAGGGCAGGGCCAACTCAGAATAGCATCTCACCTAGCAGTCCAGACCAGCCACATTTGCATGGCCTTTGCTGGTAACATGGGCCTGGGACATCATCAGAGACACTGGTTGCCATTGAACCATGGGCCCTACAAGGCCTCTCAAGCAGCATAGGCCTAGATGTGCCCATGCCTTCAGATGGCAACATAGGTCACTCAAATCCGCCTGCAGGAGGATGCCCTGAGAAAACTACATGGTTTCAGTTAGCAGTTCAGACAATCGACATCCTCTTGGCCATTACTGCTAACTCAGACCACAGACATCAATATAGACCACAGCTATAGTAGGACCACAGACTCCAACATGTTAGGCCAGAATCTTGCCTTGGCCATCCCTAACTACCATTGACTCTCCAGTTCCAATTTCTTCACAGTATAAAAACCCCTCATCCTCACTTTAGCTTCCATATCTCCATCATGTACCTCATCCTTCCCATCTCTCCGTCACACATCTGTCCATCATCATGGCACTGACAACTGGTGCTTGGCTCTCTTCTGTGCTCCCCAGTCAGCATGTGATGTTAGATTGTATTATTCAGATATCTGTATTTTATTTGGAATACAGAAACTGTTCAGTTATAAGGAGAAAATATATCATGTAATATCTCTCTCAGAACTCTGATTATTTCAAAAGCGGGTTTAGGTAGAATGTCAGAGCCTGAGTTGGTCGATTACTATAAATAAACAGTCTCTGGTTACAGATGGACTCACAGGGGTCATAACAGCATATACACAACTTGCGAAAGCCCAAGCCAGACAAATTTGAGCAAGGAGTAAACGAGGTGGGCACCCAATTATACACCAAAGCATAGAACTGGTGACAGATTTAGCTGCTGAGAGAGGGAGAGATCATGTTTTCTAAGAGTGTAGCCCCTGCCAAGTTGACTACTCTCCAGCAGAAGATAAAACATCCAAGAATATTTGAGCTGCATAGATTGCTAATGAAAGAGAAAGAACAACAGCAGCAGCAACAACAAAACTAACACAATGTTTGATGCATAGCAAAGAGGATCAAATTGGAGAAGATTTAGAAAAGGGGATGAATATGACCAAATCATATATACTTCAGAAATCTCCTGTTTATTTTCTTTTCCAACATTGACACAGTCATCAGCATGTGTAAGAAGTGTCCATCTATTAAATGTTACCAGTTTCTCAGTGTTTAACGTGTGACTGTAATCTAGCTTATACACTGGTGAACAAGTATCTTTTGGATAGAAACTCTTGACCTGGACAACTCTTCTTTATGCCTCTATTGAACAGTGTTCAGTTTTCATATTAACATATTTCGTATTTTGAGTATTTATAACTGTCATTATGCAAAATCTCTATAAGTAGAATTCAAATATAAGACAGTAAGCAGCTACTAATTTTAAGAAAAACCTTGATTTTGGACAGTGAGATATGTAGTGGAAGGGGTAGTTGTCTTTTATTTTGTGGGCAGTTTTTCTCCGGAACACAGCATGACCTTCCTCTTAACATTTTATAGACAGTATGTCAAAAAAAAAAAAAAGAGAGAGGAGAGAAGGGAAGAGGTGAAAGGGAATAAGAGTCACAAGTATGAATATTGTGAATTTATTATGGAAATATTAATTCTACATCTTTTAAATTGTAGTGTCACACATCAGTTCTTGTATCATATTGCAATCTGTACTATCATTAGTTTTTCAATCATTAGACTTTTTCTAGATGGACATGACTTCAGAATCAAATCATTAATTTATGGATGTCATAAATGGTGAAGTAGATATGTGTGTACTATCTGCAGCTGGATTTTCTGTAGATTTTACTTGATGGCACTAATGTAAAAAAACAGGAGTTTAATTTGCATTCCATCCACAGTTATATTAATTGCTGCTGTGGACTTCAGGAGGCTCTAGTCCAGCATTGACAGTAGTGTAAAATACACAGTTTAGAACTTGAAGCAAAGAGAAGAATTTTATTACCAGTTCAGTTCTTTGTGGTGCTTTGGATAGTACTTCTGGCTCTTCATATCATTCTTCATTGTCAGTCCTTTGTGCAAACTAACAATATTCTTTTTAACGAACTCATCTGTTGAAAGAAGCCAGATCCAGCTAATCTTGTGACTAAGAGTTTTAACTGTCATCATGATTTTGGGGACAGATGGCAAACCACCCAAAACTAGAAATCTGACATTTCTTCACAAGAAAAATTAGATAGTGGAAACAGAAGTAAATTCAAATTAATATTGTGAAAAAGTTGTAGGAGAACTGAGGGGGACTAGAGTCTATGCAACTCAGGAGCCAGTGTTTGAACACCTATACAAAGTACATGAGTGTCTCAGGGGCAAGTATTTGAACTCTCATACAAAGCATGTGAGTATCTTCCACATGAAAACTGCCTATCTCTTCTACATAGTGACTCTGATTAATCATGATTCACTTCTGTCTTTGAAATTAATTGGGGAGGTTAATTTAAGAGAATTTTTGTCTAGTGTAGCAGACCAGTAGCTTCTTTCCCCTTTCTTTTACAATGATTTCTAAAAGTCCTTCTGTCTTTTCTATTCATATGCACACATACAAACACACATAAAAAGTACAGCACAATTCTTTATTCTAATGCATACATATCCATATTCTTTTATGACAAAAAGTGAATGTGCTAACAAAGCCAGTTACATATTTCTACTTACACGGATCTGAATTTAAAGGTTGTGTGCCAGGTGCCCAATTTTGTTGGCACTTTTCCAAACAATGAATCTTCCTTTGTGTGCTTAATTTCCCATAAGTATCAGATTGAAGAAGGCAAGGACCTTTATAAAAATGCCCTTTCTCCATGATAGTTTGTCAGAAGTCCATCATGATCTCAAAGTAGATCAGTGCACATGCCTCAAAATAACTTTCAACTTTTAAATGTTTATAAGTTACATTCATGTGCATATGTTTGAGGTCAGGTTTCAATGTGATTCCTGTAAAGTTGTCTTCTGTCAATGGACTAAGAGCTGCCCTTTCCTTCTCTGGTTGTTTTTTTTATTTTGTTTTGTATTTGTAATTTGTTCCCATGCTGATTAGCAGTGGCGTGGATGTAATTGATGGAGGTATATTCTTTACCAATTGAACACTTACTGCTTTTTTGTGCAGTCCAAAGATATAAGTCTTATTTCCACAACAAGAAAAAATACTGAGAACTAACTATCAATTTAGGTCTAGTGGTGAGTTTATATCATTGCTTTCTGCCCTGATTGCAGAGCAACGTTAGCAGGTTTAGAAGTTGTAATTTGCCCAGTACTGAAGCTCAGGACCAGATATCCTACAGCAGGTCCAAGTGCAGGCCAAGGTGTCATGAAAGCCATAGAGCTGTCCCTGCTCCTTATCTGCTGCAGCACTAAGGAGAGCTGGCCCATACCTCACCTGGGCAGTACAGCAGACCTCTACCTGGGGACATGGGCATAGAACTGGCTCGGAGACCTGAGAGCAAGAGTGTAAGAGAGCAGGAGAGCAGCTCCTGCCACTTGCAGGCTACAACATTGGATAATCCAGGTAAGGTAGTGCTGGACAGCTCAACCTGTTGTGTATCTGCGGGAGAGGGGGCTGACCACCTCAGCTGTTAGGACCAGATCCAGGGTTTGGAGTTTGCCCAGGCCCACAACTACCCATCTACCCTATCCATGAACTTCTGAAGCATGTGGAAGGACTGGCCCAGCAGATCAAAAACTGCAGAATATCGGGATACAGGGTAACAACAGCTAAGGATCTATTATTGATAGTGTAGTAAAAGCTGAGGAACTTGAAAGAGACTAGGGACTCATTGTAATGAACGTTTTCAAGTAAAGATTTGTGAACAAAAGGATATACTGTGCGACACACTGTGATACATTACAATTTCCAAAAGAAAAAGTTTCAAGTTCTATCTTATTTTATTTCATTTTGTAGGAAAGATTGCAAGGAGGAGAGGGCAAATATGAAATGTCATGGAGAACAGTGGGCCTGGGGTGTATGATGTGAAGTGAAATTCATAGAGCATCAATAAAACAAAAAAAAGTGAGAAAGAAAAAAAAACTAACATCCTCAAATGAAATAAAACATAATGTTTATCTTTCTGGGTCTTTGCCACCTGATTAAATAAGATAGTTTGCATTTCTATCCATTTACTGGCAAATTATACAATTTCATTTTTCTAAAGAGCTGCGTAAGTTCCCTTTGTGTAAATACACCACTTTTTATTATCAATTCATTAGTTGATAAACATCCGGGCTGCTTAGTTGTTCTGATTATTATGAACTGAGCAAAATGAATATGGATGAACAGGAAGGTGGAAAGAAGGATATGGAGATCTTTAGGTGATGTGGAGAGGTACTGTATACTCAGGAGAGGTATAGCTGTGCCTTGTGGTAAATCTACATTTAGCTCTTTAAGGAGCCTACATACTGATTTGCATAGTGACTCTTCCAATTTGCATTCTAATCAGCATGGAATCATTCTCCCCAACCAAGCCTGCCTTTGTTATCATTCATGTTTTTAATCTTAGCCATTTTGACTGAGGTGGGAAGATGAAAACCAAGAGAAAACTTGATTTGTATTTCTCAGTGGGAAAGGATGCTGAGTCTTTTTGAAGGTGTTTTTTATACCTTTGTTATTTCACATTTTGATATATGTCTATTTCTATACTCGTATTTTAATTGCGTTGTTTGTTTTCTTATTAAATCTTTAAATTTCTTTTTGTTCTCTACATACTAATGCTCTGTCCTACGTCTAGCTGGTAAACATATTTTTTGCTATTCTGTAAACTGGTTCAAATGGTGGAGTTTTCTGCTATTCAAACACTACAAAAATTTAATTTTGCTTCATTTATTAATTATTAGCACTAATGACTGGACTATCAAGGCCTATTTAGAAAGGTTTTTTTTGTTTTTTGTTTATTTGTTTTTATTTATTTCTTTTGTTTTCCTGTGCCAATGAGTTCAAGAATATTCTATACTTACTTCTCTAACAGAGTCAGAGGTCTCATGTTAGGGTCTCATGTTAAGGACCTTGATCGATTAAAACTAAGTATTTTTGAAGCATGAGAAATGAAGAATAAGTATCATTCTTCTACACGTACCTAACCAAAATGACCAGAACCTATTATTAAAGATATTGTCCCCTCCCCTAAAGCTGTAGACCAACTATGGTGTCTGTTCCCCAACAGGGTTGCCTTGTCTGGCCTCTGCACTAACTTGATGGGCCATGGTAGTAGGATTCCCAGGGGCTCCCCACCCTAGCAGAGGAGAAGGGGAAATGGGGTGTAGGAAGATACTGTGTGAGGGGGAACCAAAAGGTGTCCAGTATTTGGGATATACGTACATTGTTGGTTTTGTCGTTAAAAATCAGGTTGTTTTAGAAGTTTAGACATATATATGTGTGTCTTAAATTCTATTTTCTATTAATAAGCCTGTTTTTATGTCAATAACATGCTGCTCCAGAAATTTGATCTATGAAGCTGTAGTGTTACTTAACACATAAGACGCTAGTACACAGAATTTGTTATTTTTCAGTGTTTCTTTGGCTATCTTGACTATTTTGCAGTTTTCAATCTCTGAAGAATTAGATTGAGATACCTTTGAGATAATAATATAATTACAACATTTTCCTTTTCTTTTCCTCCTGTGAAATGCTCCCATGTATTTATTATTGTTCTTGGTCAACTCATTTCCTCTTCTTTTATTACTCGTTGTTTTGGTGGGAGTTTCATTAAATCTATTGCATTTTGAGAATAGGGGCAACTTCACAATCTTAACATTGTTAACTCCTTTCTGTAGACTAAAATCTATACTATTCTCTTATTAATATATCTCACTGGCAATATTTCCTAAATCTTGTTTTCACTCTCTCTGAAAACTATATATTATCCCTTAATATTTCCTTTAAATATAACATTTTTAATACATACTTGATTTAGAAGAAAAGAAATTATTTCAGATATTATTTGCCAAATGTGAAATAAATACATATTTGCAAAGCTAATTTTAGTGATAATTTTTATAGAAATATTGAGAATTTTTATTAGAAAATATTCATTTTTCTCTAAGCATTTGGAAACTGTATCATATCTTTTAAAGTCTCTCTTGGAAGGGAATTTCACTCATGGGCACTGTTCACATCATATTCATTTCCATTCTTTACATTCTGAAGCTTCCTTACATCTCCTCAAACTCATGACTTCTTCTACTTATTAGTTCTAGAGTCATGCATACATATTCACACAACAGACATACACATATGTGCATAAAGCCCACTTATATATGTTTATTTACAGCTTGATGACTCCATTTAGTGTTATTAACATATGCATGATTTTAGGCCTAATGACTTAGAATTATGTAGCCTACCAGGATTCTCTTCCCTGAAGAAGTCTGATCTTCTTTTTCTTAGCACCCATTTAATGCCTGCCATCCTGCATATTAGAGTAAATTCATGTGATAGTTCACCTTTCCTGTTGGCTTGCAACTGGGATTGATGTTTCTGTTTGGTTGTGCTATATCGTCAAGATTTTATATGATCAAGATATTCTCCAAACCTTATAATGATAGATGAAACTTGAAGAACAGTTTTATTCTTCTATCTTGGAGATTCTTGCAAGAATATGCATCTTAACAGAATCCTTATTCTTAACATTTTTGAGAATTTTAATCACTATTTTGATTATTTTCAATAAGTCTATGTATTATAATAGGAATTTATCACATTATAAACAGCACTGATTATAATGTACTCTTCAGTAGATAGTTAATTTCATAAATAAAGGAAACACATGTTGATTAGATAAGTTTGAGAGCTTGATTTGACTGATAAATCAGTGTAAAATTAACCTATAATTCACATATAAACTGTGTGAAAGGCCCTGTGAAAGACTAAATGCAGATGTCTAAAGGAAAAATAAAAATCATGTATTTTTAACCAACATCATTTGCTTACATAAACCTGAATAAGTATCTTTACAGATTATTTTTGTTGTAGATTAATTTACATTTATCTATTTTTATACTTTTTCATCATTGATCCAAAAATGGTTACACATACTCCAATAAAGCCACCATTCCTAATCCTTTCAGAAACACCACTCCATGATGAGCAGGTATTCATATTTATGAGCCTATGGAGCTCTTCTCATTCAAACTACAACAAAATGTGGCATACCATACAACCTACATACATTTCCTTTCCTTAAATCTCTACATTACTTATAATATTTATTATAATGAAAACGCTTTATTACACTTCTACATATAACAAAAATAATATCTGTAATGCTATATATATATATATATAATTTTAATATATTTTACCATTTCTAAATATTTCTAAATAAAATATTTCTGTATTACGCTATTTAACTTCGTAAATGTGGACTCTAGGGATGTAAAAAAAATACTGTGTATAATAATGTGAATATCATTTGCTATAAATGAAAATAACAGTGCATTTCAAGATATATCTAATTTAAATTCCTGCATCGCTATGGGCTTTGTATTTTATGTTGATTAGTTAATTTGTACAATTTAGTTTTCAAAAATTTTTATTTGAAATTCATTTCCAAATAACTATCTATAGCATCTATTTTTATGAGGCTTGTCTATATGAAGATTACAAAAGCTGATCGAGTAGTGGTTTTGTTTATAGTTATCCCTTAGATATTGTGTCTGTACACTGAAAATTAAAAATCACTAACTTACTCTCCTGTAGGATCTAATAAATTGCTTCAGGTAGCAAGCAGAAAAGGCAGAAACATAGGTACCTCCTTTGTCATTTCCTAACCAATATCTTTAATGTTACCTCAACCATTTATTGCACCTTAAGAGGATACAATCAAATAGCCATATAATGAATAACTTGATACATACATACATTCTATAGTCCAAAAAAAATTATGACACTGAAGACAGTAGACAATAACCTTCTTTGATTCAAGAAATGTATTCAAATTTTAATAATCAACTGCATCATCTCAAATATTTTGGACTTAAAGATGGTCTATTAAAAATTACTCTAAACCCCATGCAAAATTTCTGAAATACCTTGATAACTGTGTCAATAAGAGTCAAATTATTATATTCTTTGTACAACATCATCAAGGATATTCTCTGTACTCAAATACATCCTGAGACTGACCATCATATTTATAGCTCAGAATGAATTTTTTTGAGAAGACGAGAGAATTATATTCCATAATTTTTTTCTCTGCTACAGGCAACTCTTCTGGAGTAACAGGACTTTAAGAATGTTATCTGACACTTCCTTTATTAATATATGTTTTCAATATTATTTCAGTGTTACATATTGCATTATTCACAAGAATTCGAATGATCTAACTTTCATTAAAATAGTTTTCTTTATTTCATTATTATATAGAATACTTTATATTTCATGGATATATGGAATACTTTATAAGCTATCACTAGTAAATAAATGATGTGTTCAAATGGAAATTTAGTTTTCTATTCATTTTAAAAGAATACTTAACCTACATTTTCTTGATTTATGAAAACTTGATCATGTATGTCTAAGTCTGAGAGAAGTTTCTCAGTTGTGTCTATAAATCCCTTTGCTCTGGTGTCAGGGTTAAGACAAATACATAGTTTTCTTTAAATGTATAGAACTGCTCCCAGTCTATAAATTCTTCAGACAATCTCATCTTCCAAAATAGATAGATGCTAGTCCTGTCAAGATTTTATCTATAGTTTTACCTTCTCTATGCCCTTTTTTAAACAAAATGAAACACAAATGAACTTCTTACAAAAATGAGCTCTGTATCTCTGTGTGTCTCTGTGTCTCTGTCTCTGTCTCTGTCTCTCTCTCTCTCTCTTTCTGTCTCTCTGTTGTTTTCATTTTTAATAGAGAGATAGGACCTGAAGTTTTTTGGGAAAAATGGGGAAAAAAACTTGGAGATGTTGGATGCAGAAAAAAATATGATTAAAATATATTAACATGATTAATTAACATAATATTAATATATTAATATGATTAAAATATATATGAAACAGAAAAGCAACAATTACAACAACAAAATTATTATGCAATGGAAAACCTTACATTTTTAACCTCATTCTTCTTCTGCTTCATGGGTTATATACCATCTACTGCCACTCACCATTCCTGTCATAAATCACAAGATGGTAAATGTCTTTGAAAAAGCTCAGAACTTTTCAACCTACACCTCTTCCCTGAGGAATATTTAAAACGTGTGAAAACCATTTTATAATTTCAAAGACAAATGTAACTAGGTTACAGTATAGTGAAGCTGGAAGCCTAAAACCCTGACATATGTAGGTCAAAATTAAACCAGGACGTGTTTCTCCCCAAGATCAACAGGATGTTTTGAAAAACAACATGCTATTCACAGTGAGACATTCTAAACATTCTCTGTGTTTAACTTGAGAGACTCTCTGAACACAGTTGCGGAGGACGGTAGATGAAATGCCTACAGTGGGGAGAGGGAGCTTGTAGATCCCACCTCCAGCAGAAAAACCAAGCATCAAATGAGGGATGGGGTTGCTATCCCACAGTCAAAACTCTGACCCATAAATGTGCCTGTCTGAAAGAACTACGGGGATGGAAATGGAGAAGAGCCAGAGGAAAAGAAGGTTCAGCGACATGCCAAAAGGGGATCCAGCTCAAGGGAAGACCCCAAAACCTGACACCATCACTGAGGCTATGGAGTGACCTCAAAAAGGAATCTATCACGACTGCCCCCCAAAAGACCCAACAAGCAGGTGAAAGAGCCGGATGCAGATATTTACACCCAACCAATAGACAGAAGCTGCTGACCCCTGTGGTTAAATTAGGGAAAAGCTAGAGGAAGCTGAGGAGGAGGGAAAAGCTGTAAGATGAACACCAGGTCTCAATTAACCTGGAACCCAGGATCTCTCAGTCACTGGATCACCAACCAAGCAGCATACACCAGCTGATATAGGAGGTCCCGAACACATATGCAGCAGAGGACTGTTGGATCATGATTCAGTCAGAGAAGATGCACCTAACTCTCAAAAGAGACTTGAAGCTCCAAGGAGTTTAGAGGACTGGTAGGGTGGGTTGGAGCATCCTTGTTGAGACTGGGGGAGATGGGGAGGAGCTATGGGATGTGGAACAGTGGACTGGGAGGGGAATAAAATCTGGGGAATAAACATAAATAAATACATACATACATACATACATACATACATACATACATACATACATACAATTTTAAAAAGAACATGTATGTCTGTTTCTCATTTTTGATCCTTAACAGCAGATGCTACCTCTCCATCCCTAGTAGTCTTGGCTATTCTCTTACAGTGCTAATCCAAACTGCTGTGGGGTTCCCATCAATCAAAGTCTATTCAATGCTTCACTGCTGTGTGCACCACACATCACTAGTCTTCCTGAAGATAGAGTAGGATGTATTGGCTTTAAATAATCTAATTGTTGTGGCATAAAATAATGACCAAAAATCAATAATTTATTAATCAGTCAGAAAATAAAGAGAATTAAAACAAAAATTATGGTGTGATAGGTAGTAAGTGGAAAATAGTGGTAGCTTCGAATAGGATAGACAAGAACTGGCTTAGCAAGTGTTAGCAAAACATTCATATTGGAGAAATACAAAAATATGAATAAAACAAATAGTAAACTTCTACCAATGCAGTATATTATTGCTGTTGGAGAAAAAAATGTACAGTGAACTTGACTTGCCGCCGACAAGCAGAGGCCATAATCCATTCTAGAGAGAATAATCGCGCATTCTACCAAGTAAAGAATGAGCTCCAGGCTTAGAGCTATTGCTTAGTTTCCTTCCCTGGAAATGTGAGTCTATAGCTTTGCATGTAAAAACTGCTAAATGAAGATATAAAAATGGTGGCTTTTAACATCAATATTTTAAAATATTTTGGACATTTGAAACTCTTAAAAGTACTTCTCAACCACCCACGAATGAGTACACATAGAGTGACCCATGAATCCAGCCACATATGTAGTAGAGGATGGACTTGGCCAGCATCCATAGGAGGAAAAGCCCTTGGTCCTGTGAAGGCTCCTTTCCCGAATGTAGGGGAATGGCAGTGCATTGAGGTGGGAGTTGGTGGCTGAGAGTGGGAGCATCCTCATAGAAGCAAAGGTAGGTGGAAGAGAGTTATGGGAAGGGGAGAAAGGAGATAACTTTTGAAATGTAAATACATAAAGTATCCAAGACAATAAAATTAAAAAAATAATAATTCTAAAGGTTAAATGAGGTATTTCTATCATAAACATCAATAATAAATTAATATTGATTTATAAAGGTCATTCTCAGAGAAAAACCAAGACACTGAACATTTAAAAATATAGCTGTTACAGTATGCTTATAGTAAAATAAAATTGAACCCTCCTTTGAGACCTGTTTCTCTTTATTAGCCAGAAAATTTCCATATTTGCTCTTTATTTAGTTCACGTGATATCGATATTCTATTATGCTTCTAGTTCACAAATATTATAGTAGCAAGATATTGCATTATCCAAAACCCCATAGTTATTTTTGTTGTGTTTTATTCAATCTATATTAATGTTTTACTATAAACATTAGTTAGCTATAGATGAGAAAGTGGATTATGGAAATAAAGTGATAACTCAGGGGATAACAATATTTACTCAAGACAATAAGATCTTATGTAAGTTTAGATTTCAGTTCATGCATAAAATGCTGAGTATTAGCATCTCTTCCTATAAATGAACTTCATCAGGGGGTAGATATCACTGCAGTTTTTCTGAAATGGATCCCAGTCCATTTCAAAACAGCAAGCCCCATGTTCAATGAGATTCGTTATTTCTGAGAAATTAAGGAGACTATGTTAAAGCAGGACACAAGAGAGAATCCTCTGGCCTCAAAGCGCATGCTTACGTTTATATGTACTCACACACATACACACACAAACACACACATACACACAGTCATACACAAAAATAAACTCAAAAACTAAAAATATTGCTTTTTTTTTAAATTTAAGACAAACTTACTAAATGGGCAAGACTGGCCAGTGAGCAGACTGTGGAGATCCATCTTCCTGCCTCAATCAGCATTAATATTACAAATACTATTATTACAGCTATCTTTGTATATGTCTTCTAGAGGCGATTACAGTCTTCATGCTGGAATTTCACCCTCTTTCTCTCCTCATCCTCTCCTTATCCTCTCCCCACCCAATGTTCATCACTTGCTTTTAAAGGTCCTTTCCTACAATGTTCCATATGTTTGATAAGAAAACAATACAATAGGAAACAACTTGGAGCAAATATCACACCATCACTGTAAATTTAAAATGGACTAAATAATCTATTTCAAAATCCTCGCTCATTCCAAAAAAGTACCTATGAACCAGTGCAGAGGTGATTATGATGAAATGAACCAAGAGAAGCAGGGAGAGTCTACAAAACAAATGACTCTAATAGTCACATTTTTTGTGTTTCCCTTTGTTCTGTGAAATTTAGCAAAAAGAACACATCAAAATAAGATTCAGGACAAAAAGGAATCCACTTAGAACAGAAACAAAAGAGGAAGACTGATAATAGATAACAGCAGGCTTTCCCCTTTCAATCACAGGGGATTATTTCCAGAAAAAGAGAGAGCATAGTGAAAAATTACAACTGTAAAACATAACTTCTATGACATTATCCACATCCCAGTGTTCCAACAGTTAAGCTTCAAGTGGGGCTTGTGCTAGAACTCAGTCCTGGCCTAGAATTTACACGGAGTCTTAGTTTTTATTCCTGTGATGCATAAACATCAACAACTTGGAGTGACTTCTGGTATTTCACTCTAGCAGCTGAATTTATATAACTTCCATTTATGAAAACTAAATATTTATTAAGCAGTTTATTTTTAATGCTCATAAAGTCAGGAGCAACTCTTAAGTAGATTCAACCATTTATCAGAAGTCATTTTCTCCAACTTATATATGGTATTCACAGAATATTTACTACAGATTAATTTTAAGGAATTCTGTAAAAGAATTGACCAAGCGCAGAAATTAAATGCAATGTTATCACTTATCAAATGATATTGTTTCTGGAGATAGATATTTAAGTTTCAGGCTGATCCTAAAGATAGCTGAATACATCATCAGTTCATCCTGAAAATATTTACTGTGTATTACTGTGTACTGACTCTCTATGAAGACATGGCCAAGGGAAAGTGATATTTTTTAAATGTGGAATGGGCAGGAAGATGACTAGAGGCAGGTTTGTGGCAACTACAGCATCTGTCAGCTTGACAGAGGCAATATCGATAAATTTCATGCTGAGTTCTGAAATGAAACTAGCTGATAAGCTAAGCACATATGCAAACCTTCCTCCTTTGAAATAGTTGTCTGCAATCACAGTAAACATTTTTAAACATATCTACTTTTGATAGAAGTAATTTCTCTATAAATCTTTCAATAGAACATAGATATCACCTAAATATTTTACTATTATTGGCCTTCAGTGCTCTGAATATTATGAATTATTAATGTCCTGCCAATTATGGAAATATCAATCCAATGAAACTAATGTTGTGCTGTAGAGAAAGTACTTTTAAATCAAACTTTGAAAAGTGACTACTGCAGCTCATACCTTCTAGGAAGTAACCTAGAAGCTGACAGAAACTCAAAGATAATTCCTGAACATCATGTGTGCCTGCCTTTATAGACAGAGTATATTGACATTTATATATAGCAGTATAAAGACATATGCATGTGTAATTTCATCAACCCAACTGGTTGGTATTTTGGATATGTTATAAAAATAAGCAAATAATGTAAAGTGTAGTCAGCTGTTGGCAGGTTGATAATAGACTTTGTTGTTGAATCGCACTCCAAAGTAAAGATGTTTATTCAGAAGTAAATTTTGACCAGAAGGAGTAAAGAGAATACTGTATGACCGAGCTTTTGTGCTAATAGCTATGTGAGGACACCTGCTTGAGATTCTACAGTAATCTTTCCCCAAATTACAATGTTTTAAATATGGATGATAAATATTCCTATGCTGTGATTAAACTTTCTGACCCAGGATTTGCAAAAGATCAGAACCAGTCTATGAAACTAGGTGATCTCATGATCCCACGCATGAGGGAATGAAATTAAATATGATTTTCAAGCTTTCACCTCACAGCATTGAGACACTTATTTAACCTCTAGATAGGAGTTGCCATGTCTTCAGTATTTACTTTTATTACTGAAAAGTATAATTTTAAAAACATAGAAATATTAAAAGGCAAGAAAATTTCACATACTTACTTTAAATGAGTCAAATGAAAGTAGAAAGTGTGTGAGTTTAAGTCTCCTGCAACTGTCCTTACTATTAAAATTAATATATTACTATTTAGTGTTTGCACGAAATGCTCTGTTGATACATATTAGCTTAGTTTTGCTTATTTAATTAGCTAAGTTTATGAGTGAAATAATCATGAAGAGAATTTTATATTGTAACACATTAGATGGGATATTAAATAAACCACAAGAAAATATAGTATAATTTAAAGTTTTAATTATAATATTAAAGCAATCTATGTATAAGAACAGCAAACTAAAATTCAATATAAATATACGAACTAAAATTTGCACTGCCCACATACAACAGATGCTAAACAATAAGATTGGTACATGTGAAGTAAGTGATTTTGAGATAATAAATTAATCAATTTTTGTTATTAAACAATAAAAGTAGAATAATAGCTAATAATAGAATGTATCTAAAATATATTTGAACAAAATATTAGAGGATATAACAAATATAAAAAGTTACTTTGTAGATACTCAAATTAGCAAACAAGTTCCAAAATTGTACCTTTCACCCAAAATTACATCTCCATTTCCTATACACATAATTCACTTAGTTTAGCTTATGTGAGCATGAAATTTTACTTTTTGTCATTATTGTTTTTTAGCAATGTCTCTATAGTAGTTTGTGCACAAAATACATGATTTATGTTACTCAAGATATGTTTCAAAAAACCCTAAATAATTTTGAATATTTTACATTTGCCAGCATACAAGCCAACTTCTTGTAATGTAGAGTGAAAAGGCAAACAATGGTACCAAAAGAGTAAAATAGAGTTATTCTAAATCCTGTATTCTCTACTGTCACTAGAATCTCACTATGGATTCCTGATCTTTTTGATTCCCATTAAATAATTCAAAAGCTATCTTTACAGTCTAGTGTAGAAAAGAGAGTTTATTATTGAGCAGAAGAAAGCTCACTCAAGGTCTGAGAGTTGGCAGTGATCAAAGGGACCATTGTGTTCTTCTATATTTTACAAGGGCTTTAATTATTTCTACAGCTTCTAGAACAGACAGCTTTACCTCAGGGGTGTTTTGTTCAGAAGATTGACAGGCCTATTTGGATTGACTCTTACAGGAGAGGACAGGGGTATCTCTTTGTTTTTTACCTGAAAACATCTATCCAGATAGTAATTCTTACAAAGTTTGGATAGGTATCCATTAATGGTCTTGTAGACAATTGAGACTGTCATGCTTTCACCCAGGGCCAGAAAGAAGAATCGACTATCATTCTTTTCAACAACAATATGGGCTCCACAGTTTCAGTTGTGGGTTTTACAGACTATTTTAAAGAGCTTTCTGTCTCTAGTCCTCTCAAAGTCTGCTAGTCTTATTAGTGTACCATACCATATTATTTATATATACTAATTCTAAAAGATATTGAGGTCGCAAATGTCTCATTTTTTCTTAGCAACATTACTCAATGTAAGTTACATATTTCTGCGTATGAGGAGAGAATCAATGAAGGGGGTTCTGAGAGGCCTAAGCATGGCAAACATTGATAATATGTTTTGCCTATTTGTTCCTGTGCCTTTTGCTTGCTAAAGTACATTACTTTCCTAGCCATTTCCCATCACCTGACACTGACTCCCAATGTCTCAATATATTGAAATACAACAACAAAAGTTCCCTATTGTCCACATTAATCTACATGTCCAATCAAAATTATCCAACTTACAGTATAAAAGGGTTTTCTGTTTTACCTTTATAAACTGCCGTTTGCCTATGGGCCATGTCTATCGTCTCTCCATCCAGAGGCAATCTTTTGTTCCTGTTGGACAAATGTCCCTTTCTTTTCTCCCTTGTTCCCTTCCCTTTCTCCCTCATTTTCTATTTCTTGTTTTTGTCTCTAATCCCCTGCCCTTGTCCCTTTGGGGAAAACAAGTCTCTTTTGTGTTGACCCTTGGTTTTGGAGTGGCTTGGGAATACTTTGATGTCTCTATGGTGTGTGTCCTGGTATGTGTATTTTTATTCATGGATGTGAGAAAACATCAATGATAGATGACTTCTTTTATCCAGCTCTATCTCATTTCTTTGAGACATCGTTTATTACTAAATTTGTAGTTTAATATTTGGACTATGCAGGTTGACCTATGAGCTCCTAGGATCTTCTCTGTCCTCCTGTACTGGGATTCCAAATGCGTGCCACCTTACTGGCTCATTCACAGATACTCAGGGTCTGAAATGAAGTTCTTTTGGTTTGTTAGCAAGCACTTTACCTTTCCATAAACAGAATAATCCCCCAAGCCCCATGGAAGTTATTATAAATAATATATTTTATAGATGAAAAAACTTATACATTAAGAGTTTTATTTATAGCTTTAGAAGTTGATATCTGGACCTGATATCAGAATTTAATTCATTATCTTATTCTTTTAAAACGCCAAAAGTTTACTTCATTTTCTTGACTTGAATAGCATAGTGACAGTCATATGAGGGACAGTCATAGCTTGTCCTATACACAACTAAGTTCTTAGTTGAGAACACTAAAGTAAAAGACAAATAAGAAATGAATCATGTGTGTATATATATATATATATGTGTGTGTGTGTGTGTGTGTGTGTGTGTGTGTGTGTGTGTGTGTGTAATGCTCAGAGGTGGCCTAGAGTCCTGCTTCACATAGCATCTTAAAGAAGAAGGTACACTTTTACAAAAATAATGAAGAAAGAGAAAAGGAAACTATGACAAGATATGGAAGTTAACTAAATTGGGAATAAATAGGACTATATGGGAAGTGGATTCCTTAGGTAACAACTGCAGACTGATAAGGTTCAAAGTTATCACAAGTGATCAGTCTTCCTCATTGCAGCTAGACAGGAGAAGTTGAGGAATACTTAAATAAATTTACATTCTATTTCTTCTAGATAATATAAATGCACGGTTAGAATTAATCTACCTCAAGATTCAGTTGTACCACTGTGGGCCTATACACAAAGAATGTCTTGTCCTACCACAAAGGCAATAGCTCAACCATGTTTCTTGCTGCTCTATTCATAACAGCCAGAAATTGGAAACAACCTAGATGCCTCTCAACAGAATGCTATGTTTATACAGTGGAGTATTACTTAAAAATTATGATGTTCAGTCCCCAGCTCCAAAAAAAAAAATTATGATGTGAAATTTACAGTCAAATGAATTGAACTAGAAGAAAGTCATCCTTAGAGAGACCACAAGAAGAAAGATAAATATGATCTACATACAATTACATATAGATATTATCCATTAAATAAATGATAATGAAAATACAGTCCCTAGACACAGAAAGGGTAGCCATGGAGGAAGGAGCTAGAGGTATACATGCATCTCTCTAGGAGGCAGAAATAAAAAAAGACTTTATTGAATGACAAGAACCAGTTGTCTGAGAGGAATTAGAGAGACAGGTGAGAATAATTCAGTACATAATAATTCAGTTAATTCTGAAATCATGCATAGCTTTTTGAAACTAAGATTAGAAGAAATAATTTAAATAATTTGAAAATTTCTGAAATCTATAAGATTTAATGTTTTATTCATAGAATAGACTGTATTGTATTTTTATTTTTATTAGTTGTAATTACTTATAAAGCTAAATGTAGGTGATATTTTATATGACATATCTCAAGTTACTTTTCACAATAAATATTTTCAAATTATTGGAGAATTACATGTAGTGTTTCAATAACATTAAACATCATCAGTATTTTGACTTAAAATATAAAGCCATCATTATGATCTAATAGGAAGAATCTATAAATGTTGAAACATGCTTTGAATACTATTTACAAAAACATAATGTTTGATATTTTTAAATGTATTACTGGAGAAATATAAAGTTGATTATTTTTCATATGTTAGCAAAATCTATAATGATTCAAGATATACATTCAATCGATAAGACATTTTCTCTTACATCATGAAAAATGACTCAGTAGATAAAATCACTTGCTTCCTGTAAAAGATGATGTTGATCGGACCCTTAGAACACACATGAAAAGCTGACTATGATAATGTGCTTTTGTGATCTCTGCATTCCATGAGAAGGTGGGTGCTAAGATAGAAGAATCACTTGACAAGCATGGAATTGGCAAGACCACCGGAGTATGTGGTACAGACAGAAATGACACAAGAAACCTTGATTCAAGCTGGAAAGCAAGAGACAGAAGTGCAATCACAGCATCAGCCCCACCCCTCTCTAAATGATCTGCATTGTTGTATTTACAAGTCCTTGTTCCACCAGAAGAAACTACTTTCTATTCTTTATTTTTTTATATTTTATTAATCATTCCATTCGTTTACATCTCAAATGATATCCCACCTCCAGGTTACCCCTCCACCAGCTTCCCATCCCAAATCCACCCTCACCTCTCTCCTTTGCCTATATGAGAGTGCTCCTCCACCCACCCCTACTCTCCTGCCCCACTGCAACAGCATTCCCTATGCTGGGGCATCAAGCCACCTTGGGACCAAAGGCCATCCCTCTCATTGCTGTCAGGCAAGGCCATCCTCTGCTACATATGTATCTGGAGCCATGAATCCCTCCAGGTACACTCTTATTGGTGGTCTTGATTCTGGGAGAACTAAATGATCAGGCCAACCCTTGTTGGATTACAAGGCTATTGGAAAAACAACATAGTAACTACATTTTAATGCACATTGTATACTACAACAAGAATATTGTTTACTGTGTACTGCTTTTTAATTATAGCATACAAACCCTGCATAATTGGTTAATAGTGATTTTGCAATAAAATAGCTTGTGTCTATTGTTATCATATTGCAAAGATTATTTTCCTACAGATTTTTTAACATTTCATTTTCCAAAAATTCACTTAAGTGAGTTATCCACACAGTCCCTCACATTGACATAAGTATATATTAGCCTTTGTTCTACCCAAAGGAGAATTTTAAATTCAAAATAAACTTGTAAATTTCAAAGATCATTCAATATAAATTATTGAGACCAAACTATTTTATGTTATGTGAATCTAGTGGTAAAGTCAGAACATGTCCTGAATGGAGGTCCATGAAATTCCAAATGGTATTATTTATTAGTACAACTAATTAGAATTTGAATAAAATATAAATCATACAATAACAGCACAAGAACTCACTTGGGTTCATTCCCTGTGATTAAAGTTTCAGGCTTCCTAAAATATAACTTTAGCTAACCATATAATATTTTATCCCTACATCTCATACTGAAATTCTGTGTTGTTAGGAAATTCAGACAAACAATTGAAATTTCAATCATTTAAACTGGGAACCTTGAAAACAATTAAACAAGGAAGCATAAGAGTTGGAAGTGCTTAGTCATTTTCGTTTTCAAAACCTCCTGCCAAAATGTTTCCATGGAAACAAAGTCAAACTCCTTAAATAAAGAATATGTCTTATTTAGTTATCCTCTTTCCATCTAAATTCAGAGATTATCAAGGAAAAAAAAAACAAAGTGGTAGTCACACATACAAAAGATAAAATTATGATGAATCTTGAGCTTAGCTGTTGAACTTTGAATTCAATACTCAGTGACATTTATTTTTCTGTTTAAATAAGTTAGGAGTCAAAAGTTGAATTCTTACATGACTGACTCCACTTCGGGTAAAGCTCACTGAGAAAATAATGGAAGGAAAATGTAAGAATCTCCCTTTTTTATTTCTCATTCTCTATTTTTGTCTCTCTATATAAATGTGTATGTGAATATTGTATACAATATTACATACATTCTACCTCATCCTTAGGTTTTCATAAATGAAAACACATGAATCCATGCCTCAATCCATGAAGAGTTGGTATACTATTTATCAATACAATCTTAAGGCAAAATATGTACCAATCTCACCATTTATAAGATAAATGCTATGGATATTTTTGTTGCTCTGGGATAAGAAAATCAAAGTAGCCAGCATACACACTACCCTCTGAGAGTTCTTGAACTAAATTTCAACATGAGGTTATTTAACAAAGAGTTATTACATTCTGGGATTGTTTTTGTTTTTGTTATTTGTTATTGTTATTGTTGTTGCTATTATAACAGAAGCACATTAAAAGTATTAAAGCAATTCTCAATACGTGACAGTTCAGAAAAAGCAGGTAAAAAACAAATGTGTGTGTAATTTAATTTTTAAAAAGGAGGTTGGGGCAGGATCAGGTGTGGGAACACCCAGGATAAGTACAGAGGGTCAGGAATCAAACTGAGGTGTGTAGCAGTGGGGGATGAGGAACTAAGGGTAGTCACTAGAAAGTCCCAAATGACAAGGAAGCAAGAGGTTCTCAAGACCCAAAAGGGACGCCATTACAAAAATACCCAACAAAGGGGAGATAGAACCTGTAGAGACCATGTACAGTGAATAGGACAGGCCAGATGAGTGTTGGGACTACACATCCATCTCAAAAAATTTAACCCAGAATTGTTCCTGTCTAAAGGAAATACAGGAACAAAGATAGGAGCAGAGACTGCAGAAAAGGCCATCCAGAGACTGTCCTACCTGGGGATTCATTCTATCTGTAGACACCAAACCAAGGCACTATTGTTGATGCCAAGAAGAGCTTGCTAACAGGAGCCTGGTATAGCTGTCCCCTACAGATGCAGATGCTCACAGCCAACTACCCAACTGAGCACAGGTACCCCAGTGGAAGAGTTAGGGAAAGACCTGGAGTAGAAGAGTGTTGTAGCCCCATAGGAAGAAGAACAATGTCAACTAACCTGACACCTATAGCTCCCAAGAACTAAACCACCAAACAAAGGGTACACATGGAGGGACCCATAGCTCCAGCTGCATATGTAACAGATTATTTACCTTATCTGGCATCAATGGGTGGTAAGTCCCTTGGTCCTGTGGAGACTAGGTGTTCCAGAGTAGGGGGATGCTAGGGGGATGAAGAGTGAGTGGGTAGGTGACAGGGGAGCACCCTCATAAAGACTGGGGAGAAGGATGGGATGGGAGTTTGAGGAATGAAAAACAGTAGTTGGCACAGCATTTAAAAGGTAAATAAGTAGAATAACCCCCCCAAAAAAGATGAGGTGGAAGTCAAGTGAATCTTGCAGAATATATGAAAGGACAAGAACACCTGAATGTGCCCTTGGTGCTCTAAGACCATCTGAAAAAAGATGCTCGAAAGTATTCATGTATGAAGAGGAATAATAATCCAGACCCTGGCTCAGAGTTATTTATATTATTATTATTATTATTATTATTATTATTATTAGTAGTAGTAGTAGTAGTAGTCTTAGTAGTAGTAGTAGTAGTACTAGTCTTAGTAGTAGTACTAGTCTTAGTAGTAGTAATAGTCTTAGAAGTAGTAGTAGTAGTCTTAGTAGTAATAGTAGCAGCAGTAGTAGTAGTATTAGTAGTAGTAGTAGAGTAGTAGTAGTAGCAGCACAAGTAGTAGTAGTATAAAGTTATACAAGAAATGAAGTTTCAGTGTAGGGAGAAAAAGAATGGAACACAGGTGACATCCTATCAGAATCCATTTAATTCCTTATGATGGACATTCTGTACCTTTGAAGTTATTTTTCATATTCTTTCAATGCTAAGATAATTTTGCCAGAATATTGACAACATTTCTGTGTTAAGGACTACATTCAATGTGTTAGCTTCTCTTTTCTGGAAGCGAATTAACTTATCAAATGGAGTGGTTAAGTGTGAAGAAGGAGAATCTGAAGAAGTTAACCACTTTTTTTTATCATTTCGTTATAGTTCATTTTTCATTGACATATGTGGCAGATCCTTGTTTTTAAATATATCAAGGTAGTAAGTGACAGACTGAACAGAATCCAGAGATACAGAGCCTAATTTAATAGCATCCATTTATAATAACAATGGAAAATATCTTATATGTAATATACTCTGAGAAATAGACTGAAGAACTATGTTTGTGATATAGAGGAACCTAAACATACGCACACATAGACACGCGTCAATGAATATGAGATATTAGTAGCCAGGATTTTTTTTGGCTTGGGTTTTTTGTTTAATTGTGTGTTTATAATTAGGTCTGATAAAGGAAGGACAATCAAACTGGTAAGTAAGTCAAAATAGGCATGTGTGCATGTGTGTGTGCATGTGTGTGTGTGTGAAATGAGAAGTGAACTTTTCACATTATAAATATGTAATAGTTTGATACTTAATCTTCCTTATATTGAGTAGATTTATATTCATATTAAAACACCTCTGTGTGTGTCCTTGAGAGTGTTAACAGGAAGTTTACTTGAAGAAAAGCTAGAGGCACTGTCATGTCTCTTGGGTTTCTGAAAGAGATGAAAGATTAGGAGGAGAGAGGAGAGAGAGAGAGAGAGAGAGAGAGAGAGAGAGAGAGAGAGAGAGAGAGAGAGAGAGAGAGAGAGAGAGAGGAATGAACAGTCTTTATACCAAGTGAGGATGATATAGGGTAAGCCTCATATTCCTAGTGTTACAGACAAATACCTCACCAGTCACACTCCTTGCATGCTGAAATTTTGCTCTCAATCTGAGACTGTTAGACAACTGAGTGAGCTTCACCTCGAATTTAAGTGAGGTAATTTATATGGAGATGGTTTAAATGAAGAATAGATAAAAGATAAATGGAACTAGCACATATTGATAGGAAGAATATGAATGAAGGTGTAATTTAACAAAAATTAATGGTCAAAACTATATTTTGAGAATATAAATGACCAAAGTAGAATTAAAAATTGAAGAATAATGATCATTACTTCAGTAGCAGTGCCTTTGGAGAGGATGAAATTATATTTATCTTCTTTATTACTGTGATACATTAGCCAGAATCAATTCAGACACACACTTAACAGAAAAGCAGTATCTCACATAGAGTATAGCATCTGGGAAATCCTTGAAATGACTCTTAAGGGGACACCCAAGCATGGTACACTGACACAAAATCCAAAGACTTTCAGTGTGTGTGCCTACATTACCACTCCATGAGAATCAAGAAGCCAAAAAATCAGGAAATGCTAAGAGAGAGAAAGTAAATAAAACAGCGATAAAGAAATTGGATGCCTGAGAGTGCTCCAGAGCATCTGAAATATTAGAGCTTTCATGTATCATCAAAATAAATAAATTAATAAACAAACAAACAAATGAAAGGTGATAGACTTTTTTGTGATGTCTAAATCTTTTTTCTTTGTTCATTCTGCTGGGAACATACTATCATCTGAGATAATCTGATGACAGACTGTACCTCCCAGATTTATGATATTCACTATAACAAAGAAAAGAATAAGTTTTGACTCTAGTTGAAGCACTAGAACCAGTACCCACCCACCTCTGTGCATTACGTATTTTCCAAAATTTTTTATTCACTAGCTGATTCATTTAGCAAATGCTCATTTTATTTCATATTTTTCTGTTTCTTAGTTTGAGGAGTAATCTTGGGAAGCAACCTGGGGAGGTTTTGAAATTATCCTCTGCCTTTGCTCACTTCACATGCTGGCTGTGCAAGAGTGCCTATTACATTCAAACAAACGTCTATTTTGAACTGGTACATTATAGGAGCTATGCTGACACATGGAAATTCAAGTGATGACTGAGGAACTTATTTCAGAACAGGACTTTAAGTCGTGTGGAATAGAATTAAGTGAAATGTAATTTAAGACATAGGACTACAAGCTGCAAAGTAGTGTTGGGGTACATAACAGTGATGACCCATACAGGAAATGATATCTACAATGCTGTAAACATGACAGCACCAATTACACATGCTATGGCACTGTAATTTCACACAGTGACTACTGTGTGGTTCAAAGGCAGGTCTTCGCCAATCACATTTTAAGCAACTTAAACATTCACCAAGATGGACGTGACTGTGAAACAAAATGTGCTTCTGCAGAGGACAGGGGAGGGAACAGCCTGAGTTGGGCTGTAGGGAAGGATATAAAGATGAACTAAGACCATAGATTCTGTAATTCATTATTATTGCCACTATTATTTTCTGTACCCAAAGAGCATTAGGGACATATCAAGAAATTATACTTATATGGTAAATATAGAATGAAAATACAAAGAGCAAAAAGTCTAGAATGAGAAAATAGAATATGCTATGCTCTAGACGACAAGGTTTGGACTGACTCACTGACTCAGTGAGAACAATTAAATTCTGAATTCTTAAGGTCCAGCACTTCGGCTTACATACCCAGTGTCAGGGAGTCATAATGACATTGTGGCATTTACTATCTTGAGAGTGAACTGTCCCATTTGGCTCTATCTAAATGCAAGCACATTCAAATGGCCAGCAAGCAAAGAAAAGCATGGAGTCTTCCTCTTTCCTGTTGTGGGGTTATCTTCCTCTTTCACTTGGATCAGCTTGATGTTTATCTGCATGTGTTTATTAGTTAATAGACATTTTAGTCTGGTAAATTATTTCACTCCACTCACTTGGATCCGTTCTTCTCAGAAAATAACATACTCATTCTCTACTTTACAAAGTACTGATATGTTTAAAAATGGATAAAAATCAAAGATTTCTCTTACGAATTGTGACAGAAGCTATGGGCAGAGATACATGGACAAAATCCAGTGAACTGAGAACCAAGAATTTATCATTTATTAAAATATTTGATGATAAAGGAAGTGAGAGAAGGATACCTTTTCTCCTCAGCTTTGAGTGTGGTTCAGTGTCAGTTCTACCAAACATCCAAGTGAAAATGCTGAATGCTTTTAGAGATCAGAAGTGATTCCTTACCTAGGAAAATGTGTTTTTCATAACTACTGGCATTGGAACGTGAAAATGTAGATAGAATTTCAAATGTTCTTCATATTTTATTTTGTCATGTTTGATTTGAATCTCTCTGCAGCTTGTTCTTTTCTAGTGAGAGATAAAATGGGAGTGGATCTGGGGAAGAGGGGAAGGGAGAGAGAAATATAAGAAAATGGGGTAAAAAGAGTCATAATTCCTTTTCTCAGTGCTCTGATAAATTAGTCTGACAAAAGCAACTCAAAGGAGAAGGGGTTTCTTGTTCCTTACATTTCAATGGTACAGTCCATTATAATGGGTGAGTCCTGGTATCAGGATATTGAGGCAGCTGGTGATATTTGTAACTACACTGCAGTTGAATACCTGAGTATTCCTGTTCATCTAAACTTTCCCACTTACTTTGTCTAAGGTTGAAGCTAGGGAATGGTGTCACGCACAGTGAAAGGGCCTTCTCACCTTAATTAATGTGATCAAGATAACCTCCTGTAAAGATTCCCAGAAGACTATCGTCTGATGATTCTAGATTTTGTTGAGTTGGTATTTTCTAGCATATATTGTACAAGTTTAGTAATTTAGGATAACATGGTCTTGTCTAATATAATTAACATGAGCCCCCAAATCAAGACAATGTTACACTGGTAATATTTCAGGAACAAGTAGGCATTCTCAAAGTTAATCAGCAAGGACACATCACAGATTCCTTTAAAATAAGAATAAATAATATGGGTGGAATTGCCTTATTCTTGTTCCTTATCCTTAGCATAGCTCCATGTCTTCTTAGGCTATATTTTATCTACATCAATATTGTACTACTTCTCATATTTCGACATAAGAATTTTGAATTCCTGACTTTGAGACAGTAGTACATATTCAGAGGGAAGTCATATATTTCTTGTTATTTTATATTTTTTCCAATTAGAGTCTGCTATAGACCAGATGGGCCTATGTGCCTAAGGATGACTTTAAACTCCTGTCCTTGCCTCCACAAATTCTACAATTATAAGCATTTACCACCAGTCCAGGGTCCACTATGTAGGTCTGTCTTCTCTTCAGCAGTGATCTACAGCTTTAAGCCATTTGTGTCATCACAGGGGTAAACAACTGGTGTGCCTTGGTGTTTGGTGAGCTCTGTGTGTCTAAGCTAATTGTTCTGAGCAGTGTGAGGATTAATTATTTTTTATTTACAACATTGTTATTTGTAGAAGCTTTCTTAAGACATAACTTATATTGCATTGAGCAACATCTGTATCTTTTCCTTAAAATTTATGCATGATAATTTTTGATTCTAGGAATTTTATGTGCAATTAATTTCCACACTTGAGCTGGGGTAGTTCTGATCTCCCTGTTCAATAATTTCCTGAGTACACATAGAATTTAGAATATTCATTGATTTTATTCATTTGGGGTTTTTGTCAGTAAAAAGTTCTCATATCAAGCAAGGTCATTTGTGTGATGTCAAAAAATATATCTAGTTGTTCCTGATTGTCAACACGAATTGCCCAAAATAAGAGCATCTAGGAGAGATTGCTGCATTTGCACCTCTAGTTGGAGCATCTTCTGCCAAACTTGAGTTGTCCTTGAATGGTTTGTTGTTAATACATCAGATACCCCTATGTAAATAAATGATTTGATCTGAAAATAAAACACTCATTGTACTTGCAAATGCTTGGGGTAACTAGTTATTTATGCATAATGCTTGTATCTTGTACCAGACTTTACATTTTAAAGATATATTAAACTTTTATTGCATACAAATATATCAACAAATTTTCCTAACTCTACAGTAACTTCTGCCATGCATCTTGCATGTTTCTACAATGTTTGCTGTCTTGGAAGTGTTAGAAACTGAGGAAATATGTGAAAATATTGACACACACTATGTTTTTTGGAATTTCATTATTCCTGACATTGGCCTTTCTTTTTAAATTTTAGAATTTATTTTTATTCACTGATTTTTTATTTTGATCATTGAACTTTGTGTAAATAGCTGTTGTATAAGACAGAACACCCATATAGAAGTGGAAGGGGAGGGGTTAGGGGAATGTTGGCCTGGAAACCGGGAAAGAGAATAACATTTGAAATGTAAATAAGAAATACCCAATTTAATAAAGACGAAAAAAATAAAAAATTACAAATAGAAAAAAATGATACAAAGAACAACAAAACGAAAAGTTGATTCTTTGAAAAATCAACAAGAAGGATAAAATCCAAGCCAAACTAATTAAGGGGAACAGAGACAGTGTCCAAATTAACAAGATCAGAAATAAAAAGGGAGACAAAAAAGAAACTGAGGAAATTAAAAATAATCCTGTGATCCTACTACAAAAGCTACTCAACAAAACTCAACAGAATTCAACAAAACTCGAAAATGTATATGAAATGGATGGTTTTCTAGACATATATTTTGTAGTAAAGTTAACTCAAGAGCAGTTAAATTATCCAAAAAGGCCGATATCCCCTAAGGAAATACAAATCATTAAAACGTCCCAACCAAAAGAGGCCCAGGATCACATGGCTGACGTACAGAATTCTATCAAACCTTCAAAGAAGAGCTAATACTAACACTCATCAAAGTTTATTCCATAAAACAGAAACAGAAGGAACACAACTTAATTCACTCTATGAAGTCTCAATTACTCTGATATCTAAACACCACAAAAAAGCATTATAGAAAGAGTTCAGACCAATTTCCCTTATAAATAACAGTGAAAAAATACTCAATTAAATTCTAGCAAATCGAATTCAAGAATACATCAAAACCATAATTCACCATGATCAAGTTGCTTTCAACCTAGGGATGCAAAGTTGGTTTAATATATGAAAATCCACTAATGTAATCCACTATTTAATCAAACTCAGAGAAATGAAATGATAAGTTCATCTCATTAGATGCTGAAAAAGCATTCAGCAAACACAACACACCTTCGCAGTAAAAGTACTGGAGAGATCAGGAATTCAAGGCCAATATCTAAACATAATAAAGCAATATAGAGCAAATCAACAGAAAAATTAAATGGAGAGATACTTGAAGCAATCCCACTAAAATTAGGGAGAAGGCAGGGAACTATTCAATGTAGTGCTAATGAATATAGTATCTATTTAATATAGTACTTGAAGTTCTAGCTAGAGTAGTAAGTCAACAAAAGGAAATCAATGGGATACAAATTGGCAAAAAAGAAGTTAAAGTATCACTATTTGCAGATGATATGATAGTATATATAAGCAACCCCAAAAATTCTCTACTGTCTACAGCTGAATTAGCAAAGTGGCTGAATATAACTGGAAAGTTTGAAGGGTCTCGAGACCCCATATGAACAACAATGCCAAGCAACCAGAGCTTCTAGGAATTAAGCCACTACCTAAAGACTATACATGGACTGACCCTGGACTCTGACCTCATAGGTAGCATTGAATATCCTAGTAAGATCACCAGTGTAAGGGGAATCCCTGGGTCCTGCTAAGACTGAACCCCCAGTGAATGTGATTGTTGGGGGGAGGGCGGCAATGGGGGGAGGATGGGGAGGGGAACACCCATAAAGAAGGGGAAGGGGAGGAGTTAGGGGGATGTTGGCCCATAAACCGGGAAAGGGAATAACACTCGAAATGTAAATAAGAAATACTCAAGTTAATAAAATAAATAAATAAATAAAATTAACTCATACAAATCAGTAGCCATCATTTATACAAATGATAAACAGACAAAGAAAGAAAATAGGAAAACAACACCCTTCCCAATAGTCACAAATAATATCAAATATCCTGGAATAACTCTAATAAAACAAGATAAAGAACTATATGACAAGATCTTCAAGTCTCTCAGGAATGAAATTGAAGTAGAGCTCAGAAGATGGAGAGATTTCCCATGTTCATGGATTTTTAGGATTGACATAGTAAAAATGGCCATCCTACCAAAAGCAGTGTAGAGATTCAATGCAATACACATCAAAATTCCAATGCAGTTCTTCAAAGACATGGAAAAGGCAATTCTTAATTTCATATGGAGGAACAAAAAGACAAAGAATAGCAAAAACAATTTTTAACAATAAAAGTACTTTTGGGGGAATCACCATACCTGACCTCAAGCTATACTACAGAACAATAGTGATAAAAACTGCATGGTATTGAAACAGAGACCGACATGTTGCTCAATGGGATAGAATTGAAGACCCAATAATAAAACCACACACTTATGGACACTTGATCGTTGAAAAAGAAGTCAAAAAATATATAACAAATAAAGCAAAGCATCTTCAAAACTTGGTGTTAGTCTAACTGGCAGTCAGTATATAGAAAAATGAAAATAGATCCACATTTGTCACCTTCGACAAAGCTCAAGTCCAAGTGGATCGAGGACCTGATACACTAAGTCTAATAGAAGAGAAAGTAAGAAAGAACCTTGAACTCTTTACCACAGGGGGAAATCCTAAACAGAACTCCACTGATTCAGGCTCTAAGACCAAGAATTGATAACAGGGATCCCATGAAACTGAAAACCTTCTGTAATGCAAAGGACATAGTCAATAGGATGAACCACCAACCTACAGATTGGGAAAAAACCTACACTAACCCCACATCCAATAGAGGACTAATATCCAAAATATATAAAGTACTCAAGAAACTAACCTTCTAAAAACCAAACATCCCAATCAAAAAATGAGTTATAGAACTAAACCTAGAGTTTACAACAGAGGAATCTCGAATGACTGAGACGTCAGTAAAGAAAAATTTAAAGACCTCAGTGATTAGGGAACTGAAAATCAAAAAGATTCCAACTCATACCCACCAGAATGGCTAAGGTCAAGTTTCAGGTGATAGCACATTTGTCGAGAATGTGAAGAAAGAAGACATTCCTCCATTGCTGGTAGATTTGCAAACTTGTAAAACCACTCTGGAAATCAATTTGGAGGTTCTTCAGAAAATTGGAAATAAATGTACCTGAAGACTCAACTACAGTACTCTTGGACAAATACCCAAAAGATACCATACAATGCCACAAGGGCACATGCTCTACTCTGTTCACAGAGTCCCTATTTATGATAGCTGGAAACAAGCCAGATGTTCCACAATGGAAGAATGGATACAGATAATGTGATTCAACTACACAAAGGAATACTATTGAGCCATTAAGAATGAGGACATCATGAGTTTTGCAGGTAAATTGATGGATCTAGAAAATATCCTGAGTGAGGTAACCCAGACCCAAAAGGACATAAATGGCAAGTGGATATTAGCTAAAAAAGTACACAGTATACAGGATACAATCCACAGAACTCAAGCAGTTCAACAAGCCAGAGGAACAAAGTGAGGATGTTTTAATCCCACTTAGAGAGAAAAGAAAGTAATCACTGGGTCATAGGAAAGGCGGTGCCTGGGTTGGTGATGTCCGGGGGAGGGGAAAACAGAAGGGAAACCCTGAGGGCCAGAAGAATTCATAGAAACAGGAAACCTTGGAAGATGGGAAGTCTGGGGATGGTCTAGACTGTATCGGAGACCTGGGAGGTGAGAGACTCTCAGAACTCAAAGGGAGGGAACTTAGATGAAATGCTCAACATTGGGGAGCGGGAGCTCAGAGTCTATCTCTGGGAAAAAGACAGGGCATCAATTGACGGTGTGAGGTTGCCATTCATCAGTAAAACTCTGACTCAGAATTATTCCTGTCTAAAAGAACTGCAGGTGCTAAAATAGAGAAGAGAATGAGGGAAATGAAGGTCCAGTGAGAGGACCAGATTGAAATCAAGCTCAAGGGGAGGCTCCAAGGTCTCACACTATTACTGATGCTATGGTGTGCTTACAAAACGCAGCCGAGTATGCCTGCCCTCTGAGAAGTCCAACAAGCAGCAGACTGAGACAGATAGAAATTCAAATGCTTACACCCAACCATTGAACTGAAGTCAGGAACTCCTGTGGCCGATTTAGGGAAAGGTTGGAAGAAGATGAGGAGTGCACCCCATTGGAAGACCAGCAATAACAATTTCCCTGGACTTCGTGATCTCTTAGACACTAAACTACCAACCAGGCAGCATACATGAGTTGGTATGAGGCCCCCAATACATATACAGCAGAGGACTGCCCTGTCTGGCCTCAGTCATAGAAGATGCACCTCGTCCTTGAGAGACTTGAGGCTCTAGGTAGTGGGGAGGCCTGGCAGTATAGGCTGTTTGGGTTGGTGGGGACATGCTCTTTGCAAAAGGCAAGGAGGAATGGAATGAGGAATTGTTGGAGGGCAGACAGGGAGGAGGATAACAACTGGAATATAAAAAAAAATAAATGATAATAAAGCATGTAAAATTATTGTATAACATTTTCTCTGCAACTACACACTTACACATCACGAAATATTTACAAAATTTAATTAACTGAACATCTAGCACATGTGAAAATAAGTTATTAGATTAAATACCTCTTTTCCCTCAAAGCCGACTCAATTAAATCATATTTTTCCTTATGAAATGGAAGGGCAAGGGAGCCTTTGTTATCTTAAATCAAGGCATAGGTCAGGGCAGAAACCATCTTTTTTTTTTTAATTGTACTTGAGCTACTTGTTTTAGGGAACTAACATGGAATTCCTGGACAAGAGAATATTTATTTATTTTTGTAAGAATATATAATTCATCTAAAGAAGGGTTCTCTGATTTGCAAACCTTTAGCCCGCTTTCCCTGATGTGATTTGGAAGTCAGATGGTGTAAGGATTGGGAGATTATACAATGTGCTGTGAAAAAAAAAATCTTGTTAAAACAATAAACTGCAAGTTTGCTGGGCTAACATTGGGTTAAATAACAGATGACCATTTTGTGGATTAAATGTTTACAAGGTCAAATGTTTACAAGTTGTGTCTCTAAACTACAATAACTACAAATGGCTCAATTTGAAGCTTCTGCTTTAGGAGGCTTTTGTTTTCTAAGGAACTATTCACAGATATTAGCCTAGAACTCCCTTGCTGGGACATGTGTGTCCATTCCCAAGCTGTTCATTTACATCTGGGCACAGTATTCCTTCTAAATTTATCTGTCTGCAGGACCACAGTTTTATGAAACAGGATATCAAATTCTTTGTGTGTGTGTGTGTGTGTGTGTGTGTGTGTGTGTGTGTGTGTGTGTGTGTATGTGTGTATGGATTGATTTGAAGCTTACTTTCCTTTTTCTTTTTTTTTTTAATTGACAATTTTTTTTTACATTTCAAATGTTATTCCCCCTTCCAGTTTTCCCTTCCACAAGCTCCTCACCCCATCTTCCTTGCTTCTGTGAGGGTGTTCCCCCATCAACCAACCACTCCTGCCTCACCTTCCTAGCATTGCTCTATGCTGACACATTGAGCTTCCATATGACCAAGAACCTCCTCTCCATTGATGCCAGATAAGACGATACTCTGCTACATATGCACCTAGATCCATGTGTCCCTCCATGTGTACTCTTTGGTTGTTGTTTAGTGCCTGGGAACTGTAAAGGGTCTGATTGATTGATATTGTTGTTCTTCCTATGCAAACCCCTTCAGCAACTTTAGTTTTTCCCCTAACTCCACCATTGGGGTTCCTATGCTCAGTCAGATGGTTGGCTGTGACCATCCACATCTATATTGATCAGTCCCTGGCAAAGCCTGTCAAAGGACAGCTGTACCAGGCTCCTATCAGCAAGTTCCTCTTGGTATCAGCAAAATAGACTCTGGCTTTGGTTTCTGCAGATGGGATGGATCCCTAGGTTGGGAAGTCTCTGCTGGCCTTTCCTTCAGTCTCTGCTCCACTCTTTGTCCCTACATTTCTTTTAGACTGGAGCAATTCTCAGTTAATATTAATTTTTATAATAGTTATGTGACTAATCTATAAAAATGATTAAAATGAACAAATGAGTTTTTACTAAATTCTCAAATTACTAAATGAAATTATTTTTAGTATAGCTTTTAAAAAGAAAATCTGTGGTTTATCTACTTTTCCCAAGAGTTAGATTTTGAAAAACACTCTAAAACTCTGACAGAAATATGCTTACACTGTTTCTTTTTTCACTCTGTAATTGGCAAGATGAGAAATGCCATGAAATTGGAATGTCACACAGGATAATGTTTATTCTATCTACTTTTCAAACTTATACAGTCAAGGACAGAGTATGTATGTAGTCATTATGAACTTGTAAATCATGAACGTACATGAACTAACAAAATCATACTATCAAGAGCTAAATAGGAAATTAAATATTAAATGGACTTACTATCAATTGTTTTTAAGAATTTGTCTACATGCTCAAATGATAATTAAACCAGAGAGAAAACTCCCGATAAACTTGTTTTTGATTCATAAAATGTTAAGCAAAGTTACCAGTAGTAATTCTGTGACATCTGTTAAAATGTTTATTGTAAGAATATTATAGGAAATATTGAAACAAACTTCTTATAATACGAGTGAACATTAATTTTAAATAAGACTGCTTATATAACAACTCACTTCTCAAGATAGTTCAGATTTTTTAAAACCTAAAGCACATACATAGATATTAGCAAATACCAATATGCTACTTAACTACCCACCTTATTTGCTTTTATTTCCCTCTAGGCACAATTAATTCCATACAGCACAGTCTGTATATTTTATGGGGCAGTGAACTGGAGGTAGATGAGAGAATCATGACTGTAACTGCTGCTGTTTCTGACAGAGTGGAGAGATAATAGGCCAATCTCCTCTCCCAATGACTCCTGCCTGACCAGAGAAGATGAGGTAGCAGAGGGATTGAATCATTTTAAAAGAGGCATTTGTGCCGAATGGAGAGTGAACTATCAATCGAGCTGTGCTTGACAGAAAATGGCACTTTTGCCTTTGGGGATCTTTTTAAGAGTAAGAACAAAGTTATATTTAATACTCTTTTGACTTTATGCAATGATCACTGTGTTTTCTTCTGTATATCAAAATAAATGCTATTTTATTGTCACGGTTATTATAGTTAGGTCCATAGAGATTTGGGACTATACAGAGTTTAGGCTAATTTCTTTTGATTAAATTTTCTTACAGGAAGATAATATAGCTGATAAAACCCAGAAGAATTCTCAAGCACTATGAGAAACAGACAAAAAATATTGAGCTTCCAAGATAATGCTTAAAATGCAAGAAAATTATGATTCCACTGAGTGAGTAGGGAACAATAAATGAGTTCTCTAACAAGTCACAGGTCAATACATACATTTCATATACGTCTACTTTTTCTTTAGATGTTAAGTATGAAAATTAATGTTTTCCTCATAAATTCTGAAAAGTGATAAGAAAAGATTAATTACAATACTAAATTTTATTTTTTCATGCTTTTTGTTTTTCTTGGTTTTGTTAAATTCTCCACTAAGTATATTCTTTATTTGCATATGAAAATAATTATGACTCTATCTGCAAAAAATCTATAGGAAGAGAAACTAAGCTAATAAAGACTATGAATACCACTTAATTTACTTAATTATGATTGGATGTCTTTGTATATCTAGTGATATGTTGAGAGAATATTTGAAGTGTCAATGGAAAAAAGTCACTTTATTGAATGAAAATCCACTAATAGGTATTTTGAATTTAAGAATAATATTGCGGTTATCTCATAGCATTGCTGTGCATGTGAACAGGTAAGAGGAGGTGAGATTTATCTGTGTACTCAATGACTCTATGTGTTCACATAGGGAGATAATATTTTATTTTATTTAAGAAGATTTTTTCTATGAGAAATCCAGTCTGTGCATTGAGTCCTGATAGTCTTTCTCTAGCACAGAGTCTACTCTAAATTTTTGAAGTTACAAGTTTAAGTAACCCAAAAAACAAAAAAAGAAAAAAGAGACAAGTCTTAAGAGAATGAAGAGTTATATTAAAGTGTTTTTACAAATGTGAGAGATAAAGAGAATCAGAGTTTTGTAAAAGTTGAAAATGTGTTCCCTCACTATGTGATAAGCAACCATATCACAGCCTGAACCTGAGCACTGAGCACCAAGGGTGAGACCCTGGGTTCAAAGCCTGGATTCCAGGATGGAGGGAGAACATTGATGGCTAAGGGTTGTCCTCCGACCTCTGCCGGCACACTCACTCACATTATCAGCCATAAACATGCACGTCATACACACCACATGCATCGAACCCTGTGTAACAAATTTAACCCACCACCCACACACACACAATCTATTAAAGACGGAGTCTTGAATCTATCTCAAAGTGATTGCTCTCTATAACCATGTATCCAGGTGTCCTGACTGCAGAATAGGCAGAGCAGACCTGTAATGATGCAATTTTTCAAAATGCAGGAAAACAAAAGCTTGGCTTCCATTTCCTTCTCCTGAACTTGGTGGCAAAGAAAAAGAAGACCAGTTTGGTGTGTTCATTTTAACTAATCTTTCCTAGTGTGGGTAGCACTGTGTTTAATTTTGTATTTGGAGAAGAGGTACTTCAAGTTATCAGCAGTCATTTCCTCCATGTCTTATCTTCTAAAAATAATGCTTCATTTCCAAAGTAATTTTGATCTTTATTCAGCTGTTTCTACCCCCAGTTTGATTATATCCAAGAGCTTACTCCCCATTGTCATAGTCAATGTTTTTCAATAGAATTTTGAGGTTAATGTCATGGACATCTTTCCATGTTTTCCAGCAAGTTTTCCTCATTTTATCTCAGAAGCTGAATGCTGAAATTTTTCCATTTTCTACTCTTACTTCATCCTTAAGATCCATCAGAGAGTGCGAGCATCTCATGATAGCTTACTGTTTATTTCTACAATTCAATGTGATTTTACTAACTTTTTTGCTTCTTACATTTTAAGGAAGCCTTGTCATATTGTACCTTGTTTTTTCTCTTTGGCTGTCATTCTTGGAAGCCTAAATTTTCTGAAAAGGTAATGGACAGTAAATGTTTCTGGGAGAGAAGGAAGGCAGGATGGAGCTAGGAGGAGTGAAGAGATGGAAATCTGTGTTTGAGACATAATTAATGAGAGAAAAAAACCATTTCAGAAGAAATAGAATATTAATTAACTAAATGAGTTTTGTATTTCCTATGGTGTTTCTCTTTTCTTTTTCTCTTTCCTTTTTTGTCCAGTAATACAGGGCTGATTTATGGCACATACACCCACATACATTCATCAGGGCTGCAGAATAGACTTGGAAACACACTGCAGCTGCTGAATATTTCCTAGGTCCATGATATTTAGGCAAAAGTCACAATGAACTCAAGTGCAGGTGGAGGAAGCACTACCTGGTGGTCAGTTCTGACTCAAGTTATTTTGGCTAGTTAGACAGAATAGGTCTAATTGACTTTCATCCTGATTGGTTGTAACTGAAACTTATGTCTTCCCTCCACTTTTCAGAAGACGAAGCCCCACTCTGGGTGTTACTCACCCCCCCCATCAAACATCTGCCACCGACCCCCTGAAAATCAAGTCCTTGTAGGACAAGGCACATCCTCTCCTATTGAGAAAGGGTCAAATAGTCCATTTAGGAGCACGGTATCCACAGGCAAGGCAGACAACAGGCAGACAGCCCCTGATAAAGCTGTTGTGGAACCTTTATGAAGACCAAGCTGCTTATCTACTACATATGTGCAGGGGCCCAGGTCCAGCCTCTACTTGTTCATTGGTTGGTGATTCAAGCTCTGGGAGCCCACAAGTGTTGAGTGTAGTTGACAGTGTTAGATTGTGGAGTCTCTCTCCTCTTCATGTCCCTCAAACCTTCTCCCAACTCTTCCATAAGACTCCCCAGCTCCATCTAATGTTTGGGGTATGAGTGAGTCTATGCATCTTTTTCCATTGGCTACTGGGTAGAGTTTCTCAGACGATAGTTATGCTAGGTTCCTGTCTGTAAGCATAACACAGTATCATTTTTCCCATGAGCTGCTCTTTATCAACTTATGTAAACATTCTTATATGATAGAAAAATGTCTATTTTATGTCTATTATCTAACAATACTGGTACTGCTGTATTATTATTATTATTACTATTTTATACAGTACACTTTAACTAGAGTCTACCTTCCCTCCTCTCTCCCTGATATCCCCAACTCCTCTCTCCCTCAGATCTTCCTCTCTTACAATTGTCTTCGGAAAACAAGCTTCAGAGGAATATCTTGTGATTTTTATTTTTCTTTTATTTTTTCTTTTTTTAAAAAAATTGGATATTTTCGTTACTCACATTGCAAATGTTATCCCCTTTCCCATTTCCTCTGGAAACCCCTTATTCCCTCCCCATAACTCCTACCACTGCTACTATGAAAGTGTTCCCCTACTCACCCACCCACACATCCCCCCCATCTTCCCACCCTGGCATTCCCCTACATTGTGTCATTGAGCCTTCACAGAGCCAAGGGCATCTCCTCCTCTCATTGATGCTCAATAAGGCCATCCTCTGCTATACATGTGGTTGTAACCATGGGTCCTTCCATGTGTACTCTTTGGTTGGTGATTTAGTCTCTGGGAGCTCTGGGGTGTCTGGTTGGTTGATATTGTTGTTCTTCCTATGGGAAGAACCCCTTTAGCTCCTTTAGTACTGTTTCTAACTCCTCCATTGGGTGTCCCCTTTTCAGTCCAATGGTTGGTTCAGAGCTTCAGACTCTATATTTCTCAGGTTCTGGCAGAGCCTCTTAGGAGACACCTATATCAGGCTCCTGTCAGCATGCACCTCTTGGAATTGACAGTGTTGTCTAAGTGACAATATATGGGATGGATCCCCAGGTGGGCCATCTCTGGATCACCTTACCCTCAGTCTCTGCACCATATTTTGTCTTGTATTTCCTCCTGTGAATATTTTGTTCCCCATTCTAAGTCAGATTGAAGTATCCACTCTTCGGTCTTCCATTTTCTTGAGTTTCATGTGGTCTGTGGATAGTATCTAGGGTATTCTGAGCTTTTGGGCTAATATCCAATTTTCAGTGACTGCCTACCATGTGTGTTCTTTTGTGATTGGGTTACTTCACTCAGGATGATAATTTCTAGTTGCATCCATTTGCCTAAGAATTTCATGAAGTCATTGTTTTTAATAGCTCACTAGTACTCTATTGTGTAAGACATTTTATGTATCCATTCCTCTTCTGCAGGACCTCCGGGTTCTTACGAACTTTTGTCTATTATAAATAAGGCTTCTATGAACACAGTGGAACATGTGTCCTTGTTATATGTTGGGGCATCTTTTGGTTATATGCCCAAGAGTGGTATAAGCTGGGTCCTCAGGTTCCAATTTTCTGAGGAACTGCCAGACTGTTTTCCAGAATGGTTGTAACAGCTTGCATTCCAAACAACAATGGAGGAGTTTGCCTCATTCTCAACATCCTTGCCAGCATCTGTTGACACCTCACTTTTTGATCTTAGCTGTTCTGACTGGTGTGAGGTAGAATCTCAGGGTGGTTTTGATTTGCATTTTCCTGATGACTAAGGATGTTGAACTTTCTTTAGGTGCTTATCAGCCATTCACTATTCTTAAGAATATTTGTTTATCTCTGTACCCCAATTTTAATAGAGTTATTAGGTTATCTGATGTTTAATTTCTTGAGCTCTGTGTATATATTAGATATTAGTCCTTTATCAGTTGTAGGATTGGTTAAGATCTTTCCCCTATCTGTTGGTTGCCATTTTGTCCTATTGACAATGTCTTTTGCCTGGCAGAAGCTTTGCAATCTTATGAAGTCCCATGTGTCAGTTCTTGATCTTAGAGCATATGCCATTGGTGTTCTGTTCGGGAAATTTTCCCCTCTACCTATGTGTTCAAGGATCCTCACCATTTCTTTTCCATTAGTTTGAGTGTATGATCTTTTATGTGGAGGTTCTTGATCCACTTTGGCTTGATCTTTTTCCAAGGAGATAAGAATGGATCGATTTGCATTTATCTACATGCTGACCTCCACTTGATCCAGGACCATTTGTTGAAAATGCTATCTTATTTCCACCGAATGGTTTTAGCACCTTTGTCAAAATCAAGTGACCTTAGGTATGTGGGTTCATTTCTGGATCTTCACTTCTATTCCATTTATCTTTCTCCCTTTTTCTGTATCAATACCATAAAGTTTTTTTGTTTTTTTTTTATCCTGATTGCTATGTAATACAGGTTGAGTTTGGGGATCGTGATTCTCCCAGCAGAAGAGAGATTAGTTGAGATGGATTTAGTGCAGAATCCAAAATATGAAACTATAAAACATACTATATGTTTAAAGAACAGGTTAATAAAAAAAAGCCCTTCTCAGAACGCTTCGTTAGAAAAATATTTTAAATGTATCTATGAATGTATAATGTATGCAAAAGATGTTTTCATTAAATATTTGTATTTTCATTACTTTAATATTATAACTTATTTAAATTTTATTTTAGTAAATATATGCTGATCTTTGCAACAGATGTGCTTTGCTTTTCTCTGTGGTAAAAAACAATATTTTCTTGACATTGTAATTATTCACAGATTATATATGCTCATTATCCTTTTATATTTTACTTTTAAGTCATTCTTCATATTTTCCAAAGATGTTTGCAATAATCAATAACACATTCACAACATTTCTTTATAGCTTTGTATAATGCTCAGAAAAAGTAATTATTAATAAGCATCCTAGTACATAATAGTTCATCAGAGCTTATTGTGTTCTAACTGTAACAGAGAACCCATTGATGAGTTTGAGGTGAACTGACAGAAGGTTACTAATGGGTATTACTTATGTCAATGTGATTTTTATGCTTTGTAAAGAATTTGTTAATATGTTTCAATTGCATTACTTTTGAAATACAGAATTCTTTATATTCAAAATTTTCTATATTCATTAATGTTATGAATTAATGACAGTTGGCATTCAATAATTACTAGTTGGGGATAATTAATTGAATGTTTTCAGAATAATAACTACAAAACACAAAACCAAGAAACACTAATTTATTCACATGCCCATTCTATCATGACCTATTTTTATTTTTCAGAGAGAAGTATGTGCATGTTGCAAGTGCATTTGCATTTTTTCACACATGAGAGTGTGCACACATGTGTTTTCATATGTGTATGGGGGCCAAGGTTCATGTTCTGAAGTCTTAAATGGCTCTTTTCTTTATTTATGGAAGCAAGGTATCTTGCTAAACCCAGAGTTTACTTATTCAGGTAATATCTCTAGTCAGTTTCTCTTCTCCTCCAAGCCCCAAATGGGTGTTGCAGATTCTTGGATGTCTAAGCTCCAGTCATCATTTGTACAGTGAACACTTTATCAGTCTCTTTAGTCCCTGATGATTTAATTAAAAATAACCAAGAGTGTCAAACTAACTGCTTTTATAAAATTTAAAATCATTGAATATAATGGATATGTTTCTGTATACCACCTGAAACTATCCTCAAATACAAAACTTAAATACATTTTAATGATATCCTTATTAAGATTTTTGTCAACTCATGCTTAAACCATCCAAATGAAATAAATGACTCATCAGAATTATTAGAGGTAAATAAGTTTGCTTTACCTTGATCTATATTCCAAAATTGCATATCAGAAGATACCTTAGACTCATCACCTTACAGGATTAATTGTGTTGATTCCAGCTATATGGGAATGTCTACTGGTTATACTGGGATCCAAGGAAATTATTAATTTAAGTTTGTTTTACTCTCATACATGTCTGCATTCTGATTATAAATTGAGGGTTCACTACCTTGTCAGTGTTCTGAAAGTGCCAGTGTTTTTCAATCTGCACTATATCCCATAAACAGATTACAAATCTTGATGGATTGCTACAATAAAATCAAAGGGCAGTTGCATAAACAGAGCAAAAAATGCTGATATTTAGATGAACCAGAACTTATATTGTTTTACAATGAGGTATACTATTTAAGCTACTCTACCTTGATCCATTAAAGCACAGACTTAAACAATGGGGAAAACAGAGAGGAATGGGATGAATAGACAAGAAATACAAAACCAATACTGAGTCTAAAATGGAACTACCTTCAGGTATTGACTTGACTAATCTATAATACCACTTCATGTATGCACATAAGATATAAACAGAATGATTTTAATCTATGGTTAATGTAGCTTCCCATGTAGTTCTTGAGTAAGGTTTTTTTTCTTTTTTTTTTTTTTTGAGGGAAGTTCTGAGACATTTTGTTTTCTGCATAATTCATAGTATCAAAATATGTAGAAACAAATTTTAAAAGGACTAGAAGTTCAGTGAAAAACCATCATCAGTACAAAATGATTTCATATCTTTTTTATACCTTCAATCAGAACTATTACAATAGTGGGGAAATGAAAACTGTGTACAAATATGTATTTTAATGAGATTACTATAAGAACAGATATGTGTTAATAGTATCAGAGGCCAATATGTATGTGTGCATCCTCACAGGACAAATCAGTTACCCTGAAACCGGCATTATAGGCAGCTGTGAGTCTGTAAACTAGCATGTTGCGAATCAAAATGGTGTGGTCTGGAAAACAGAAAGTGTGTTTACTTATTTTCCCACCCTTTCAATATTTATGTTACATAAAGTTAGTGCATACTGAAGGCAAATAATTGCCTCAGAGGTTAATTTGCTACTCTTTCAGAAGACCCACATTTGGTTCACTGCATGATCATGACAGTTTGCCATCATCTGTAAATCCAGTTCCATGAAAGACAACACACTCTTTCTCTATATAGTAAAGCACATGATTCATAAACATGCAGGCAAAACACCTATACAAATAAGATATATGTCAAAAAAGGAAGCCTGGTCCATTAAGCAATAAAAGAATTTTAATTTTTTGGCTTCTTCCTATTCTCAATTATTTTGAAAAAAGAATTTGATCCAATCCAGTGACTGAATTTCAATCAACATTAAAATTATAACCTGTGTTTGGAGAGAGAGTCATTTTCTAGAACATCATAAACTGACCATCCTTTCCAAAATAAATTAAAATCAATCTGCCTTGGGCAAATATCTGGTGTTTACTTCTGTTCTGTTCCGACCTGATCAAGTGTAGCAGATGTATTGCTAATATGGATCTGGAGAAGTGCCCTTAACAGATTTGAGTGAACAGATGAGCAGTCAGGGAAAGTTTAGAAATTACATAATCTACAATATCTCTGTGACCTTTAGAAACATCACTTGGCGATTAAATCATCACGCTGGAAAGTTCTTATGGAGTTATTGTGAAAAGTAGTTCAGTGTGTAAGAAGTGACTTAAATGTAGCCGATATAAACAGACAGATTTGACATTTAGTTATTGTTCTGATTGATGATGAAAAAATTTTATTTGTCACTGTTCTGCCTTGAATATTTTCTTTGGGTATAATTTAAACATTTTAGAATGTAAATGACCAAAATATTCTCCTAATAAAAGATATTATGAATTCACAATTTACAAATACATGTTTCTAAGAAGAACAGCATGTTCTCAAAACGCAGCATAGGAAAATGTTTAATTTATACTACTGAATTCTTGTTATTTCTCATTTAGAGATGCATGGGACATTATAAGAGATTTTCTCAGTGACTATCATCTGTTACACAGATTTTTCTATCTATATTCATTCCTGTATTGAAATTGTCTTTTGTGTATGTATAAATTAAGAAAAAAAAATAATGGTCAAAGCTGAATGCACTTTGATAACTGGGAAAATGTAGACCCAAAAACAAAACATTAGAAATTGTGTTCCACCCATTCAGAGCCTGCCCCACATGTGGCCCATACATATACAGCCACCCAGTTAGATAAGATGGATGAAGCAAAAAAGTGCAGGCCGGGGGCTGGAGAGATGGCTCAGCAGTTAAGAGCACTGACTGCTCTTCAAGAGATCCTGAGTTCAATTCCCAGCAACCACATGATGGCACACAACCATCTGTAATGGAATCTGATGCCCTCTTCTGGTATGTCTGAAGAGAGTTACACTGTACTTGTACATAATAAATAAATCTTAAAAAAAAAAAAAAGTGCAGGCCGACAGGAATTGGATGTATATCTCTCCTGAGAGACACAGCCAGAATACAGCAAATACATAGGTGAATGGCAACAGCAAACCACTGAACTGAGAACGGGACCCCCGTTGAAGGAATCAGAGAAAGTACTGGAAGAGCTTGAAGGGGCTCGAGACCCCATATGAACAACAATGCCAAGCAACCAGAGCTTCCAGGGACTAAGCCACTACCTAAAGACTATACATGGACTGACCCTGGGCTCCAACCACATAGGTAGCAGTGAATAGCCTAGTAAGAGCACCAGTGGAAGGGGAAGCCCTTGGTCCTGCTAAGACTGAACCCCCAGTGAACCAGTGATTGTTGGGGGGAGAGGGCGGTAATGGAGGGAGGATGTGGAGGGGAACACCCATATAGAAGGGGAGTGGGAGGGGTTAGGGGATGTTGGCCTGGAAATGAGGAAAGGGAATAACAATCGAAATGCCAATAAGAAATACTCAAGTTAATAAGATGGAAAAAAGAAAAACAAAAGAAATTGTGTTCCATGTTTTCTGAATCTGTACAAGTAACCCAATACCCACTACCATGAATTTTCAATGTCTATATGACATAAAAATACTAGAAAACTATGTCTATATTTCCTCCATTGAGGAAAACTGACCTCTCTTCTACCAGGTATCAAATGAAAGTAGCTTCTTATTTAGAGTGACAGGAAGAGAAAAAAATGTGAACCAAATATAGTATATGTACAATTAAGAAAAATAAAAAGGAATGAATTAAAGCAATTATGAGAAAGTAAGACATAAACATTACTAAGATTCATATGCAATTGATTAACTTTTTGGAATATATTTGAACAGTAAAAGAAAGCATAAAACATTTGATTATCGTGCCAGTTTATATACAATAATGCATAGAAGGAATACTTTTATTTAATGCTAAAAGTTGTCTTCTAAAGTGTCGTTATGTGCCTTAGTAAACAAGTGCTTAGAACTTGAATCCCTTCCTTTCTCAGCGTTCAGTGTATGAAACATGACAGTTTCTCATCTAACTTTACCTTCCGATGAGCAAATAAACATATTGGGGGTTAATGCATATGATTTGAAATACTTTGACATATAGTGCTAAGTCATTTATTTAAAAAAATTGATTACATAAAATTTGATATCACAATGTTACTACTAGCCATTCATTCATTAGTTGTATAATATTTCTAAAAAAAATCTAAGACAAGCTGAATTACAAATAAACAATTATTTTGATATAAAGAATGCTATTTTGAGATGACCAAGAACAAAATAAAAAATTTAAGGATAAGTGTTTGTAACAGAAGTGGCAGCACAGAATTCCAAAATTCTTCAAATAAATATTTATGAAGAGGAATTCAGGACTTAATTGACCTGACATTCAATTACTAAGATGATATTAATTTTTTAAAAATCTCATCAATAATTATGAATATGAAATCACGTGAGCTTGATTCAGAATAGCAGCCACACAAATAGCCTTCTAGTGCAAAACCTCATATTTAACACACACACACACACAAACACACACACACACACACACACACACACACACACACACACATATATATATATATATAGAAGTGGCTATATATTTGAATGTAATATGATATTATTGCTGTATATGTAAATAACATTGTCAAAATAAAGAACTTGATTTTCTGAGTACTTAGAAATGATGTCTTTTTTACATGCAAAAAAATCTCTCAAATGATTCAAACAAATATAATATTAATCTTTTCTATAACAAAAAATCATTTGGTATCTCACTAATGTAAATAAAGGAAAAATATCTTAATTCACTGAAATATTATGGGGAATTTCTCAATATCTCTCACATATCTTTAATATTGAGATAAATAAGATAACTATTTACCTGGAGTTCTAAATTAGCTTGTCAATGAGCATTTTGGTAAAATTCTTGTTTCAGATTGATAAAATTTTGGATAATCATGAAAATTAATTAAGAAAACTGTTTGGCTCACTGAAATCCTGACACAATCTGACTTGCTCCCAGAATATGTTGATATACGAGAAAAAAATTTAATCTTTTGAAAATCCTGCCCATTTTAGAACTGACTGTTCTTAAGGAGCTTGTAACAAATAATTTGAAGCAAGGTAATGTCACTAGGATGATTTTAATTATTTATTTTTTAGTAATATATGTGAATTTAAAGGGAAGATATTTTTATTTTAACTTTTTTTAAGTTGTTTAAAGTTGGAAGTGTTATATTGGCTCAGAAATTGTAACAATTGTTTCTCTTACAGAGGACTGGATTTGGATCCCACCACCAACACAGTAGCTCACAATCATCTGCTACTCCAGTACCTGGGGATCTGATACCTTCATCACCTACAAGGACACAAGGAATGCGTATGGTGAAGACAAATACATGTAGCCAAAGTACTTACATTCATTCAATAAAGTAAATAAGACTAAAAATTAAAACTTATAAAACTTACGTGCTTTCCTATAACTTATTTTTATACTTACTTTAGCCAATGAGTTCTCATATGCATATATTAAAAAATAAGAACCTATTTAAACCTTACATATTTTGTAATGAAAATATTCTACCTTCTAAATTCTATAGATTTATGCTGAATATTTTTTGATTTATTATTATAACTTAAATTTACTTTTTGGAGGAGTGAGACAAGGAAGGATGTTTGGATATAAACAAAAGGGCAGAGTAACTGGAAAAAATAGAAGGGCAAAGCATAATCAAATATATTGTATGAAAAATTTATTTTCAAAGCTTATATTATTCATTCAAGGAATATAGGTGGTTTTGTTTCTTTTAAAAAAATCTTAGAAATTCGTTCTTTTAAAGGCATATTACAGAAAAAATCATGATTTATATAGTCAGTCCTCAAAAGTCTGAGAGAGATGTTTACCAGTCACTTTTCAGGCAGCAGTTGTGGATAGAATAGTGGTGGGGTCTGAGCACCCTACCAAAACACATTGAGGAGTCAAAAGAGTGGAAAATACCTGATGTTAGGCAGGTTACCTTGATGGACTTGATGGTAAACGCTTTAATAAGGTTGCAATCCCACCAGCAATGGAGAAGTGTTCTGCTTTCTCTACATTTTCACTGGCATGCGTGGTCCTTGAGTTTTGATATTAGTCATTCTGGTTGAAGTAAGGTAAAATCACAGGGTCATTTTGATTTGTTATTTTTCTGATGACTAATATTTCAATATTTTAAGTGCTTCTTGGCCATTTGATATTCCACTGTTGAGAATTCTCTCTGTACCCCATTTTTAACTTTTTTTTATTTTTTTATTTATTTATTTTTTTGGTTTGTTTGAGTCTAATTGTTAGAGTTCTTCATATATTTTGAATATTAGTCCTTTGTGGGTTGTAGGGTTGGTAAAGAAATGTTCCCAAAATGTAGGCTCCATTTTGTCCTATTGACAGCATCCTTTACCTTACAGAAGATTTTAAGATTTAAGAGGTCCCACTTATCATTTGTTGATGTTCTGTCCAGGGAATTGTTTCCCATACCAATCTGTTCAAACTACTTCCTACTTTCTCTTCTATTAGATATAGTGTATCCAAGTTTAGGTTGTAGTCCTTGATTCATCTTGACCTGACTTTTTGCAGGCTGATAAATACAGATCTATTTTTCCTTCTTCTATATTCTGACATCTAGTTAGAAAGCCCTGTTTGTTGAAAATGTTTTATTTTTTTCCATTGTATGGTTTTGGCTTCTTTCTCAAAAATCAAGAGTCCATGGATAGTTGGGTTTAATGTTAGGTCTTTGATTTTGTTCTATTGATTAACCTGTTTCTGTACAAATACCATGACGTTTTTATTACTATTGCTTTGCAGTACAGCTTGAAGTCAGCAATGAATATTCTTCTAGAAGTCCTTTTAGTGTATAAAGATGTGATTAAACTGATTTTGTTTTTCCATGTGAAGTTAAGAATTATTCTTTCAAGGACTATCAGAAACTGTCTTGGAATTTTGGTAGGGATTCATTGAATATGTGTACTGCTTTTTGTATGATGACCATTTTCATTATGCTAATCATACCTATCTATGAATATGGGAGATCTTTCTGTCTTCTGACGTCTTCAGTTTCTTTCTTCAGGGATTTAAGTTCTTGTAATATACATCTTTCACCTCCTTGGTTAGAGTTATACCAAGATATTTTATATTATTTGTAGGTATTTTGAAGGGTAATTTTATATTATGTGTTGCTAATTTTCTTTCTCAACCTGTTTATTAATTTGTAAAGGAGCATTACTGAGTTCTTTGAATAAATTTTTATATCAAGCCTCTTTTCTAAAGGTTTTTATAAGCTGTAGGTGTTCTCTGATAGAATTTTGTGTATTGCTTATGTATATTATCATGTCATCCCTGAATAGTGATAGCTTCACTTCTTCCTTTCCTATTTGTATCCCATTTATCTCCTTTAGTTGTCTTAGCACTCTAGCTAGCACTTCAAGTATTAGATTGAATGGATAGAGAAAGAGTAGGCTGCCTTATCTTTTCCCTGATTTTAATGGAATTGCTTCAGGTTTCTCTCCATTTCACTTGATGTTGGCTTTTGGGTCACAGAATATTGCTTTTATTTTGTGTGTGTTTGTGTGTGTGTGTGTGTGTGTGTGTGTGTGTGTGTGTGTGTGTGTGTGTGTGTGTGTGATGAACTCATAATCACACCAAGAATTTCCCCCACTGCTGGCCATTTTGACAAAGGTCACTCATATTCACCCTAATTCCAGGTATCTGGGACTTTCTAGAGGCAACCCCACTCCCTCCTTATCCCTGATAGCTGTATATTTCCATCCATTCTTCTGGCCCTCTACTTTTCTCTCCTGTTTTCCCATATGCCCGATCCTGCCCCCTATTTATATCTCCCTTATCTTTCCCACCCAGCTCTCTTGTTTGCTCTGCTTCCCATGATTATTTTGTTCCCCCTTCTAAGTGGATTTAAATATCCTCCCTTGGGACTTCATTCTCATTCAACTTCTTACAGTCTATGGGGTGTCTCTTAGCTATCCTGAACTATCAGTGAGTATATACCATGTATTTAGGTTTGCATCTGGGTTAGTTCACTAAGGAATACACTTCTACTCAACTATTAAAAACAAGGATATGGATGGAACTAGAAAATATCTTTAAGACTTAACATGGATGGTATTGGATTATGTTGAAGGCTTGTTCAGAATCTGATGAGATGATCCTGTGATTTTTTTCCTCTCAGTTTGTGTATATAGTAGATTACATTGATGGATATATATATATATATATATATATATATATATATATATATATATATATATATATATATATCTCCCTGCATCACTGGTATGAAACCTAATTGAACACGTGAACTATTTTTGTGATATATTATTTTACAAGGATTTTATTGAGCATTTTTACATCAATGATCATAAACAAAATTCGTCTGAAACTCTATTTCTTGAGTCTGTGTGGTTTAGGTATTAGGGTAACTGGAGCCTCATAGAATGAAATGGGTTGTGGGGCAAGTGGAACTGCATTACCAGACAAAAACTTGGAAATGAGAATGGATTCAGAAACCCTGGTATCCTCATATCTGATACTAGGCATTGCATCTGCTACCAACATGGTTCCTGTCTTGGAGCACAAGGCTACAACACTCCACTTGAGGATCAGGACCACTAGTCATAAAGTACAGAGTTCTCCATACCAATGAGGTATCCAGATATGCTGGTCCAAAATATTTAGCCCATAATCTTCCCTTTTCAGACATTTCTTCCTGCAAATGGTAATCACATGTCTACCTAGAATAAGTCATATGCATATATTTTCCAAGATGAACGGTGAGCAGTTCAAACAAGTAAGGACTGTCTCACTCATCAAGTATTACCATCGGTGAAAGCCTTTGTCATATAAAGCAACCCTGTTTAAGAGTCCTGCAGAAGAACCCTCCAGGCTCCCTGACATTCGTCCCTGAACTAAGCCAGAGCTTGTCCCTCCCCCTGGCCTGGGCATATCTATGGCCTGAAGCCACCTCCTTTCCCAATCCTTAAGCGTCCCAACTTGAGGAAGTTAAAAAAAAAAAAAAAGCCTCAGTCTATACCATTTCTCACCTGGGCTGGGGCTCCCCACTTAGGCTCCATTCACCATTTCTGAGTTGTGTATTGGCACTTCCTGCAAACCCAAAATGCAATGGCAGTGAAGGGTAAAATGGAAACCTAGTGCCTCAAAATTCATATGCTTGATCAGTGTTTGCACACACTAAGGATGAGGCAGAAGGCAGAACTACATTCGATAGTGTGGTTTAGTTTGTGAAATAATTTGAAGAGAATTGGTATTAGCTCTTCTTTGAACTAACCCAGATGCAAAACTATATGCATGGTTTGTAAACACTGATAAGTTCAGAATACCACAGACTAAAGAAGTTAAACAATAAGGAAGTCCCAAGGGATACTACTTAAATCCCACTTAAAAGGGGGGAACAAAATAATCATGGGAGGCAAAGAAAAGAAAGGAGGTAGGTGGGAGAAGGTAGGGGGAGGGGTAAGTAGGGGAGAGGATCAGGTATATGGAGAGATAAGAGAGAGAAGCAGAGGGTCAGAAGAATGGATGGAAATATAAAGCTACCATGGAGAGCTAGGGAGAGGGGCACCTCTACAAAGTTCCAGGTACCTAGGACGAGGATCAATATGGGTGACTTTACTCAAAATCTGGCCCTGGGCCTTTTTGGTTGGAGGGTTTTGAATGACCGATTCTTTTTTCTTAGGAATTATAGGACTGTTTAGTTAACCTATTCTTGTTTTAAGTGCCTTTTGTCTAGAAAATCACCCATTGCACTTAGATTTTCTAGTTTGTGCAATGCAGGCTTTTGAAGTAAAACATAATGGATTTTTGTTGAAGAGATATTTGATTTAAAATCTAAAGGGTAAAGTTATCAACCAAATTAAAGCAGGAAAAAATGGAATGATAAATAACTATTACTCAAGAAGAAAAAAACCCAAACACACACACAAAGACACACACACACACACACACACACACACACACACACACACACACCCCAAATCCAAAAATGTTATGTTAAAACATGGAAACTTCAGATATCTTTCTACTTATTGAAACTGTTAATAGTAACTCTACTCAATTTAATTTGGACAATGCCTGCACTGTGGGATTTCTATAACTTGGTGGATATGTTGACAAACATTGGACATTGTGTGCAAGGCTATGTAATGCCTGGATGATGCTGAGTTGTAGGAAAGAACGCAACCATAATTTTGTTGCTTTTTTATGAAGTAGCTCTCACAAGTTCTCCTGCTTTTTGCCCTGTCACAGAAACTTTGGAAGTGAGCATGCATCTTATTTGTCTCAAAAATATTCTTGGCTTATGTCACTTCCTTCTTTCTACTCCCTGCAACTCCCTTGTCTCTCCTGAGGCCTCAAATTCATCATAGGTAACAGGGAAAATTAAAGACTTTCTCAACTCATATTATGAATCACGTGATTAAGAGAAAATTTTCTATACCAATCCTTTTAGGATATTGAAAATAACAACTGAAGTACTTTATTTTTCGATTAGAGACAAACTAAGATCAATTTAGCGATAGGTTAAAATATGTATGTAATAATAATTTTATCTGATAAGAGCAGCTAAGTACAACTAACACTGAGTGTTGCAGTGTCAATGAACAATACAATGCCTTGATGTCTAAATAGTCTCCATTTCACAGGAAATCCAGTTATCGCAAAGTCACACAACCACTTTCATGGCACAGACAATTAACTAAATGGATCTTAAACCCTGGAATAGAACACAAATTAAGGAAATTTTCTGTGAATCATAGCAGGATGGCAAAGATATGAAAGTCACTCAGAAATGACGCTGATTGGTTAAATTTTATCATGTTATGTACGAAGAATGAATGATTGTATTCATAGAGTGTAAGCGTAAGAATAAATGGCCCTGCAGTGCGGGTATGTGAGTATGCACTGATTAAAGCAGAAATATACAAATGGGATAGAAGAGATATGCCAACTTAGTAAAAAAAATAAAGGAAATTGTATTTAGAAATCATTGTGTGTAGGTAAACTGGCAAATTAAAGCTGGAGAAGCAACATTATAGTACATGGTTACAAAGGGTCTCTGAACTCATTACATATTAACAGTCAATTGGGAATCAGTAACTTTTAAATATAGAAACTGGCCATCACTCCTTAAAAGCTCATTAAAACGCACTTTGCTCTTGCTTTGAAAGCAGTGCCATATAATACCACATAAGAAACAATGGGAAGGTTAGATAAATTCATCATGTTATTGAAATGTATATCTCTATGTATAAGAATTACTGATCAATATAAAAGACCTCTTATGGAAATGCTACTCCAAAACTCTTCCAAAATATTAGTTAACAATCACAAATAGCATGAGGTACTGTAAAGGTTATAAAATGTTCACATATTTAAATGATACCATGCTACATTGGAAACATGCCTGTCAAAAGATGGAGCTTCTGCAGATACTAATATGAAAATAATATTTGCCTGCATGGTATATGACAGTAAGATTTCAAATGTTCCAATTAAATACAATAAAAATTCATTAATGCATAACGATATTAGCATGATTTGCATTTCAGATTTATACAGGTAGGGAACAACTAAATAATGAAATAGGATTGGTGTGAGGTAGCAGCTATCATGATAAGGGGAAAAGGCATTAATAAACTAGAATGGATGCTAAGTGAGAGCAGGAAATTGATTGATGATCAAATTATTCCATCAATAAATATGCAGGTGTGTATACAGGAGGATTTGTGTTCTGTGGTTTCTTCACTGACACACAGGTAAACTATTACAACCCAGATATTAAAAACAGAAAATAAAACAATTTCCTTTGTCTGTATATGTTCTGATGTGCAGGTGTGTTTGTGAGTGCCCCTGCATAGACAAGAGAGATGATATCCTTGAATGTTGTTCCTTGGAATAGCATCCATCTTTTAGTGTGAAGCAAGAGAAAGTGGATGAATGATGACCCCTGGGATTTCCCTGTCTCTACTTCTTGTGCTGTGATTAAAAGTAAGTACTAGGGTACAAAAAGAGACCCTTATCTTTGCAAGACAAGCACTTTACTGGGGGAACTATATACTTTCCGGGTAATTATTTTTTTCCCAAAATACAGAAAATTTGGTAAGATAATTTCATCAATTATGAGATTCTTACATATGTACTTTTCCTTGATCTGATTTTCTTCAGTTATGCAGAAACTGAAATTTTCACCTTAAGTCATGTCTAAAACCTCCCAATCAGAAAGCCAGTCTCAAATTACTGACACTCTAAATGAGTAAAACAATATTATAGATATTTATTACATTTCAAAATGAGAAAAGGAAAACAAATATTTTCTGATATCCATAAGCTTATTTTTTCTCCATCTTTATTAAATTGGGTATTTCTTATTTACATTTCAATGGTTATTACCTTTCCTGGTTTCCAGGCAATCATCCTCCTAATCCCCCTCCTCTTCTCTGTGGGTGTTCCCCTCCCCATCCTCCCCCCATTACCGCCCTTCCCCCCAACAATTCTGTTCACTGGGGGTTCAGTCTTGACAGGACCAAGGGCTTCCCCTTCCACTGGTGCCCTGAGGACCCAGCTATAACACTCTTGGGCATATATCCAAAAGATGCTCGAACATATAACAAAGACATATGTTCTACTATGTTCATTGCAGCCTTATTTATAACAGCCAGAATCTGGAAAGGACCCAGATTCCCTTCAACAGAGGAATGGATACAGAAAATGTGGTACATCTACACAATGGAATATTACTCTGCTATCAAAAACAATGACTTTATGAAATTCATAGGCAAATGGATGGAACTGGAAAATATCATCCTGAGTGAGGTAACCCAATCACAGAAAAACACACATGGTATGCACTCACTGATAAGTGGATATTAGCCCAAAAGCTTGAACTACTCTAGATGCACAGAACACATGAAACTTAAGAAGGATGACCAAAATGTGAAGGTTTCACTCCTTCTTTAATAGAGGAGCAAGAATACCCTTGGGAGGGGCTAGGGAGGCAAAGTTTAGAACTGAGGCTTAAGGAATGCCCATTCAGAGCCTGCCCCACATGTGGCCCATACATATACAGCCACCAAACTAGATAAGATGGGTGAAGCAAAGAAGTGCAGACTGGCAGATCTCTCCTGAGAGACACAGCCAGAATGTGGCAAATACATCAGCGAATGCCAGCAGCAAACCACGGAACTGAGAATGGGAACCCCATTGAAGGAATCAGAGAAAGAACTGAAAGAGCTTGAAGGGGCTTGAGACCCCATATGAACAACAATGCCAACCAACCAGAGCTTCCATGGACTAAGCCACTACCTAAAGACTATACACGGACTGACTCTGGACTCTGACCTCATAGGTAGCAATGAATAGCATAAGCTTATTTTTAAAATCTATAGAAAAGGAAATTTAGTGGTGGTGAATGATGGGGAAAAGCAATAGGCCTTAAGCACTAAAATCCAGAATCGTATATGGTATGGTTAATGAGTGTATCCAGAATGTTACTTGGGGGAAATAATACAATCATTCAAGATGGTATTTATTTAGCAAAATCTTCAAGATACCATAATCACATAATTGAAAAAAGCAATTCATTTGTTTCAATGATTACTAAAATTCCTCTTGTTTATACTAAAAGCTGAAAGCACTATCAGTTTAGGGGGGCTTTCAGGGAATTTAATGTAATTTATTTTTTCAAATCTTCCTCAGATTTTCATTTTAGTCTCAACATACATATTCATTTAATCTTTGGGTAACAATTACCTAGGAGAATTGGACTGGACCTGGCCTAAATGATCCCATTGTTCTTGTTCTGTCCAGCCTTATAAAAGTATCTACATACCTATGTGTTTTTGTGGATGTGGGATCCTCTTACGGTGCAAATGGTAGGATTGTATCTTGTATTATAAACTTCTTGGTCCAAAATTCTGTCATTTCTGTGATATTCTGTCTCCACAATGCCTGAACATGCTATAGGCACCATGGAAAAGTGAAGGATATAGTTGGTACTTCTCTTTTCATTAGGAGAGCACAACTTTCATTTATAGCTTGAACTGATTCATTTAATCTCACTCATCATTATTCTTTTTATAACTAATTAAAATAGTATACTGTAGCCCTTTGATCTTTGCAGATTCACTTCCCTCATCCAGTCTACTTACAGTTGTAAGACTCACCTTTCCTAGGCCCCCATTCACAGGCAAGGATAGGAGGTCTTAATATATACAGAAACAAGTGGGATTTTCATATTCTTAGAATTTTGTTTCATTCTTCAGCAGCACATAATTGCAAATGGAAAGCTTCATGCTTTCTGATTCATTGTCTTCCTTCTAATATCAAGCAAAGGAGGAACTCTACTAGATTATTTATTTATTTATTTATTTATTTATTTATTTATTTACATCTCAAATGTTGCCCTCCTCCTTCTTGCCCCTTCATAGAGAACTAAGTCTCTAGGATTTGGCACATCTTCTCCCACTTAGGCCAGACAAAGCAGTCGTCTGACATATATGGTCCAGTGCCTTAGAAAAGTCTATGTATGCTTTTTGGTTGGTGACTTAGTCCCTAGGAGCTCCCCTCACTTAGAAAGAAGAATGAAATAATCATGGAAGTCAAAGTGAGGGAGGGACTTGGGTAGTAGAGGGAGAGGGAGGAAAAAAGGAAGCAGGATCAAGTATGAGGGGAGACAGGAGAGAAGCCTGGAGTGTCAAGAAAGTAAAGAGAAATAGGCACATGCCAGGGGTGATATGCCAAGGACCATCCCTGGAGGCTCTTTCTTTCTTTTTATTGGTTCTCCTTGGGACAGAGGAGAGAGATGAGTTTTGGCCAGAGTAAGATTTAGCCTTATGAGGTATTTAGGAGTGCTGAAGAATAATAAAACATTTACATATCTAAGTCTAAGTTATTTTGCTACAGTAGCTGACTTACCTGAGTCCCATTGAGGACAGAGACTGCAGTCTCTGGCATTTAGCACCTCATCTTTAAACAGCTGGGTATTAAATAAAGGGTTAATCACAAGCACCTTTTCCCTTTTGTCCATATGTCTCTTGCTTGTCAGCCTAGGGTGGAATTGGAACAATAGATTTCTATTGAACAAGAAGAGAATCACACTGACAGAAGGAAAAAATATTTACACACACGAAAAAGCATAAACTCACATAAATTAATACACAGTTTTACACATGCACATTGTTAAATCTCCCTTTGAGCCTTCAGGGACCAGCTCTCATACTGACTCAAAATTACATAATTACACACAAATCCATACTTACATATGTATATAGAGCAACAGACTAAGAGAGAAAGAACTCATTCATTCTGGATGAAAATGAACTCAAATCTTAACCGCATAGAGAAATAAAAGGCCCCTACCCTTTTATTGCTAAAAAAACTAAAGTGTGTAAGAAGAAATCTTTGTTCTCTTTAGTAAGACTAAACCTGCTTCACAATTAAAATGAGACTTGTTTTGTTCCATTGTAAAGAGAAGACTGCCTTTTTAAATTTTTTATTGGATATTTTCTCTTTTTGCATTAATTGCATTTTTAATTTATATTTTAAATGTTATCCTATTTACCAGATTCCCTGCCAGAAACCCCCTAACCCACCCGACCCCTGCTTCTATGAGGGTGCTCCCTAGCCTACACAACAACTCCTTCCCACCTCCTTGCCCTGACATTCCCCTATACTGCAGCATAAAGCCTTGATAAGACCTAAGGCCTCTCCTCCAGTTGATGCCCAACAAGGCCATCCTCAGCTATATATGCGGATTGAGTCATGGTTCATCCCTGTACTCTCTTGGGATGGTGGTTTAAGTACCTGGGAACTCTGGGGGTTCTAGTTGGTTGATACAGTGTTCTTCATATGGGCTTGCAAACCCCTTCAGTTCCTTCAATCCTTTCTCTAACTCCTCCATTGGGGAGCCCGTTCTCAGTTCAGCGGTTGGGTATGAGTATCCACCTCTGTATTTGTGAGGCTCTGGCAGAACCTCTCAGCAGACACCCATATCAGGCTCCTGTCAGAAAGCACAATAGTGACTGGGTTTGGTGGCTGCATGTAGGACAGATCTCCAGGTGGGGCAGTTTCTGCATTTCTTTTCTTCAGTCCCAGCTCTAGTATTTTTCCCTGTATTTTCTCCTGTGAGCATTTCATTCACCATTCTAAGGAGGAACAAACCATCCATATTTTGGTCTTCCTTCTTCTTGGGCTTCACAAGGTTGTTTAGCATTATAGGTATGCAAAGATATAGACAATGTAGAGATATACAAAACTATTAAAGATAGAAAATATAGACTATAAAATATTTTATTAATTGTACCCACTTGCACTATATCAAAATGATGTATTTCATGATAATTAAAGTATCACCAGGTATTTATAAATTTTCACAAAGCTTAGATTTATAGTATTTTTAAAACATTGATTTTTTTTTTAGTATACGTAAAGTCTTCAATTCAATCTTCTCATGTAATGAAAATATACACAGAGAGGAAACAAGTTTTATAGATGATACTTTAGAAAAATCTAATGTCTTTTTCTATAGTAGATCAAGGATCTAGGAAAGAAATGAAAGATTACCTTCATCATACTATGTCTGCACTCACAGTCAGCTCTGGAGATGCCCTTTAGAATGGAACAAAGATGATTTCTCGCACTGTGCCTTGACACGAGTAAGAGGCATAATGACTTGTTCTGTATTAGGTCAGTCTCTCTTAGTGTGTGGAATCTTTTCTAGGCTTTCAAAAGTAATGGGCTACCTGGAGTTTGTTCTATACAGGAAAGCAGATGGTCCACCATTTGCTAAATGACATTCTGGTGAAAATACAGGAAGAAAGGGTAAAGTAAGAATAAGTGCCCAGCAGGAGGAATGAAAGGAAAAGAAAGAGAAGGCCTTTAAATAGATATTCTGTTCTTAGAGACAGCAGTACATCGAAGGGGAAAGCTGGAGACAAGCAGAAAGAGCTAAACAGTATATACAAATTATTATCGACTTGGAGCAACCCATTCTTACATAAAAGCTTATTGAATAAAGACAAGTAGAGAGAAAGTGCACTTTCATGTACACTTTTCTTTATCATGATCAAACACACTCACTCAAGAATTATGTCCTCTTTAGTACAGATTTGTTTCACAAGTGCTAGTAGATAAGATTCCCTTTATATACAAATACATGCAGAACTAGATTACAAATATTTGTTCTTATTTGAGTTTCCTCAAAATAATTACAAAATTAGAATTCCTGTAAAATGTACATTTTGAAGTAATCTATCACCGTAGTCTTAAAATCATACCTTTTCACCAGTGAACAGTATTTAAAGAATTTTGTTTTCTGTGAGTTAATAGATATCAAAAGAGCAGGCAGACCAAATGACACTGGCAGTTTTCAAGCTGTAATGTCATACCCTAAAATTGTCAGCATGTGACAAACAGCCCTTTTTATCTTTATGAGTTCTCCAATTCTTCCGGAAGGAAATTAGCTAAAGGTCAATGTTGTTTTTAGAGAAATATAAATTTTTATTAATGTGCTGTTGAAATAATTATTATGAAAACCTAATGATAGGTTCACTACCGGCCTCAATGCTTTATGTTCCCAAATGAAAGACACACAGGCAGCCTTCATATTTTAATAAGCCTTAATCAGCACAAGAGATGAGCCACTGTCTAATCTCTCCACAGTTAATCGACTTCCTGTAAATAACCCTGAGTTATTACTAACTGAACACTATATTCTATTTTGACTGTCCTGGACCCAGTGGGCCACCAAACTGGTTGATGCTCTCTCCTTGCCATGGTGGCCACACCTCTCTGTCTTGTATTTTTCTTAGTCATAGCATCTCTAATCTCTACACACTCCTAGCATGGCCAATCTCCTTTTCCCCTTCTTCTGGTCCAAGCCCCCAGGAATCCTAAAAATTCCAACCCTTCTCTGTACTCCTCAGCTATTGGTTGTAGGCATCTTCATTACCAATCTGAACCAATTGGAAGCAGACTCCCAGAAGGTATGTGCAGAAGTTCTCAAGCAAACAGATTTTGGTGAGCATAATTAGCATTAAAATAAAGGGAGCTACACTATGCTATTTTAAATCTAACACACTAGTGGCAGCTTAATTAATATATTGACCCTTCTGGTGTCTGTGAAATCACCCATTTATAGAACAAAGATTGCAAAGTGGTACAACTACTTTGGAAATCAGTCTGGAGGTTCCTCAGAAAAAAATGGACATAGTACTACCTGAGGACCCAGCTGTACCACTTCTGGGCATATACCCAAAAGATGCTTCAACATATAACAAGGAGACATGCTCTACTATGTTCATAGCAGCCTTATTTATAATAGCCAGAAGCTGGAAAGAATCCAGATGTCTTCAACAGACAATGGATACAGAAAATTTGGTACATTTATACAATGGAGTACTACTCAGCTATTAAAAACAATGATTTTATGAAATTCATAGGCAAATGGATGGAACTAGAAAATATTATCTTGAGTGAGGTAACCCAATCACCAAAAAAACACACATTGTATACACTCTCTGCAACCAACTTCAATAAAAAATAAATAAAAAACAACTAATATCTAAGACTAAAAGATATGGACATTATGTTTTGCCATTTCATAAATTCAGAATGTTGAAAAAATTTTAGGAAGGTGAGATGGGTCTCCTGTTTCTTTGGGAACTGCTATGTAGTTTGATGGGCATTTTATAATACAAGTACAAGTGCATAATAGGTAAAAATATAATATACGAGGAAATACACATAAAAAAGAAGATATTACCCACGAAAGTTCAAAATACAAAGCACATGAAGCTCAAGAAGAAAGACAACCTATGTGCGGATGCTTAATTCCTTCTTAGATGTGAAAAAAATATTCATAGATGGAGATACAGAGACAAAATTTGGAGCAGAGGCTGAAGGAATGGCCAGTCAGAGACTGCCTCAACTGGGGATCCAGCCCATATATATACATCCACCAAACCCAGGCAATATTGCTAATGTAAAGACGTGCATGCTGACAGGAGCCTGATATAGCTGTACCCTGAGAGGCTCTGCCAAAGCATGACAAATATAGAGGTAAATGCTTGCAGCAAACCATTGAACTGATAATGGGGTCCCCACTGAAGGAATTAGAGAAAGGATCGAAGGAGTTGAAAAGGTTTGCAACCCAATAAGAACAACTATACCAACCACCAGAGCTCCCAGGTATTAGACCACTACCCAGAGTACACAAGGACAGACCCATGGCTCCAGCTACATATGTAGCATAGGATGGCATTGTTGGGCACCAATGGGAGGTCCTGCCAAGGCTGGACTGCCCCTCTCCCCCAATTTAGGGGAATGTGAAGGCACAGAGGCTGGAAGGGGTGGGTGGACAGGTGGGGGAACACCCTCATTGAAGAAGGGATAGAGGTTTTGGCATAGGGACTTTATGGACAAGAAACTGCGAAAGGGGATAACATTTGAAATGTAAATAAAAATATCTAATATCAATAGCATTATTTCATTCATGCAAATGTTATAAATATGATTCAGATTTGAATTTTGATAAAAAGCCATTATAGTGGATAGTAATAAAATGGTAAAATGATAAAATAATGCTCCAATGCTTATTTTTATACCTAAATATATATTTAGTATGTTTATTAATGAATAAATTTTTATAAATGCTAAAAATGCCTTAAAACCATTGCATAATAATTCCTGTTGTTTGATGACAATTATTTTCAAATAACCTCCTTTTATTATATATTTAGATCATTAAGCAATAAATTAGTATTGATCATTAAATGTAACTAGAGAATGCTAAGACAAACCTCAATTATCAAGACACACAGAGGTTGTGTTTGGTACCAGTAATTATTACAGTTATAATTGACAGTTTAGAGCTAGGATGTGGAATCTATCAGTACAACAGGTAAAAGAATTGGCAATTCTCAGACCATATAGTAGAAAAATAAGTAGAGATGGGATGGAGTAGAAAGTATTATCATTTGTGATTTTGTAAACTAATAGAAGGATTTATAATTTTGAAGTTGGATTAATAAAGGTAATAAATAAAATTATCATAAATGAAATGGGTCCTCAGTTGGTATTTAAGAATTAGTATTTATATTTAGTTTGGAAAGTTGAACAGAGACAGAATGCCATGAAACTGTGAGGAAATTATCAAATCTAAAAGACTTTGAAACAGTTCGACCACAGAGGTGACAGTAGAAATGCAACAAAGTTCAAGAAGGTGGAGCAGGTTTTGCTATTCTTCTGTGAGGACATGGTGATGGAATAGATTTTAGTAGAAAGATAAATTTATCTGTAAAAAATGGGATCAGGAATATTAATTAAGCAACTGTTTCAATAAGATGCACTTTACTAAAAATGGAGACCATGAAGTCAATTGATGAGACAAAGAAATGTAAAAGTCTACGTGATAAATATAAGGCAAGGATTAAAGTGTTTAGTTTGTGTAGATAGGTAAACATAAGACAGAAATGTAAATAATTGCATTATTATCAAGTTGGATAAAGTAGAGCAAGATTATTTAAAATTTATCTACAGTTATATTAATGAACATTATTTGTTCTATTATAGTCTATTAGTTACAATATTTAATATTTACCAATATTACATTACCATTATTTATATAGCATTTTAAAGACCCTGAACTTTATGCATTTTATGGTTCATATATTAGCGGTGAAAACTTGCAATTACTTATGCTAATTTCATAGCTATAATTATTTTAATCTCATCATAGATAAAATTGCCATGAACATTTTGATCTCTAGTATGTCTTAAAATTTTTTGCTCTATATTAGTCTCTTATAATTATAAACATGCTGCTTCAGAGATACAGATATATTAGTATAGTATATAGAATTAATATAATCAAGTCATACAATTTTAACATATAAGATTCATTTTTAATTTTTAATTTATACCATTTTACCATTCCAACATATATTATATTTGAATAATTTTTACTTAAATTTGATTTTGTTTTATATGAAAATATTGAAAAATTTAAATCTAAATTTAATCTTCCCTGGTTCTGGAAATTCACAATTAGTATATCAATTTTAATTGTCACAAAGTAGAGCTAAATTGTACTTTATCGGAAGTGTCATCATCGTAGAAGTACCAGAGCTGATTTGGTGTGTATTAAGCTTTTCTGAGAACAGCATGACCCATCTAGGAGAAACAAACAGGACCCGGTTATCCTGTTTTAATAAAGTGGCGAATTTTCAGATTCTGAGATTATAAGAAGAAAAGTAGACTGAGGATGTCCGTAAGACAATTCTAGTAACTAAATGTAATGAGAACATTAAAATTAGGTGAGCATAACATTTGGCTACTTCTCCCATTAACTTTAAAATTAGATAGAAATATGCCATTATGAGAAAACAAAATTAGCTGTGAAATTTATGTCCTGACACTCTTTGGTCCAAGGATACATTACCCTCCAACCTCAGAAGTGAAGTGATAACCAAAAGCATGGTACAATTAAGAACAAAAGCCTAGTAGGGAATACAAACCTTCAAGTATGAGCTAACCAAATTAAAAGTAGGATTCAGGAAAAATGGACTATCAATTAGGAGTAATCTTACTGAAACTAAAATTTTAAGACCAGTATTATTTAGTTTTATCCAGGGTCTCTGATCTATCTAGTTTTTATTTATGTTTTTAGGTAACCCAAGTACTGTTGAAAACGTGTTCTGTCTCATGGACTAGACCTTAAGACAAATAAAACATTCATTGGCTTCTCTCACAAATTCTGTGCCACCATCTCTCTAGCATAAATTGCAAGAACAACAGGTTGTATGTCAATGGCTTTGGGATGGGTTAAAGTTTATGGTTTGCTTCATTAGCATATAGTATATTTGTCCACACCAAAAATTGTAGAAAATAAGGAAGATGGCACCGGGTCAAATATCCATCCATGATTTATGTCAGTGTTGTCCACAGCCAGGGGTCCTGATGTCAGTCTGCAATGAGCAAACCACTGTCTTGGTCACAGTCTATGTTGCTTTGTATTTTTAGGACCATCTTGGCCTAGGACTCAATTTAATGTCATACAGTTCAGGCACTAGGGACGTCATAGTGACAAGAGATGATCAGTTGGAACTCTGTGTTCCCCATTATTTTGAGGCATACATAGGATCACATTCACATATTTCAGGATGGTTCTACTACACTAGATTTCAATACCATTCTTCCAATGCATTGCAAATTCAGATGTTTATCCCTGTTTTCCCTCCATAAATCCCATCTCTTCTTCCCCTCACATACCTGTTATTCACATTCCCTCCTGCTCCCAGTCCACCCAGAACATCTAGTAAATTTCCCAAGACACAATGTGGATAAGATTAGCTAAAATGCCCAACAATGGGGGGAGGGTAGAACCTGTAGAGACCAGATTCAGAGGTTAGGCAAGGCCCCTGGTTGGGGGAAAGGCCACCCACTCATCTTGAAATTTTTAACCCAGAGAACAAAGTATAGAGCAGAGACTGAAGGAGAGGCCATCCAGAGATTTCCCCACTTAGGGATCCATCCCTTTTTCAGACCCATTGCAGGCAATATTGCAGATGCTAAGAAGTGCTTGCTTACAGGAGCCTGATATAGCTGTCTCCTGAGAGTTTCTGCCAAAGCCTGACCAATACAGATGCAGAAGCTCACAGCCAACCATTGGACTGAAGATGGGGACCCCAATGAAGGACTTAGGAAAAGGACAGAAAGAACTGAAGGGGTTTGCAATCTCATAGGAAGAACAACAATGGCAACCAACCAGAACCTCCAGACCCTCCAGGTAACAAACCACCGAAGAGTACACATGAAGGGACCCATGGCTCCAGTTGCAAATGTAGCAGAGGATGGCCTTATCTGGCATCAATAGGAGAAAAGGCCCTTTGTCCTGTGATGGGTGCACGCCCCAGGCAGGGTGGTGAGATGGGAGCAGGTGGATGGGTGGGGAAGCACCCTCATAGAATCAGGGAGAGGGGGGAGGTGATCGAGGGTTTTTGGAGAGGAAACTGAGAAAAAGGATAACACTTGAAATGTAAATAAATAAAGTGTCCAATGGAAAAAAAACTATCCTTTCTGAATTTTAAATTATATTTTAAGATAATCTACATCAGTGCGATTGACAAAAATATCTAATCCTAACTAACAACCTAATTCTCCAAATTCTTTCTAAGGGTGGGTGTTATTGCTAACAACTTAAATTTCTAAGTTTTTTTCATGGTTGGTGATTGAATTTGCTCCAGCAGCAATGCTTGAAAAAGTTCAATCACTAATCTTTTGAGTGCCAATGTAAGTGCCCAGTGATGAACTAGAAGTTCTTTTAGAGTTGTCACAGAACTCAAATTAGAACTCAATAAGAGGGCAGCAAGCAGAGCAAAACTCCACAATAGCATGAAGTCCTCAGGACATGGAGTTTTAGGGGCTCTGACTCTCTGACCATATTGATCATAGTTGTGCTAACGGGTAGGTTACATTCCATGAGTCCCAAAAATGTTTCGCTCTTCTGTTTTCACAGAACATATGTCTAAGATATTAATTATTGAATATGATGCAGAAGTATTATTATTAATATATGGTCAACAAATATGCACTCATTAGTTACCAATGTGCTTATTTTAGCACCATAATCTGCTATTATACTTTTCTTCAATATTTTTCATTTGTAAAACTTATTTTCTATGCTATGAACAAGTAATTTTTAATTAATGTTTTAAGGCATAATTTTAATTATGTATGTGATTGATGTACTATAAAATACCTTCAGAAATATCTGACATTCAAAATATGTACAAAGTCTTCTACAAGAGTTTTTACATTTCTTAACTATCAAATTGTTTCCTGGTCACAAAATTTGTTGCATCTAAAATTAATGACAACAATCTGGAAAGGGAATTAATTTGATAGGCAAGTCCCAGCATAAAAATCCAGAACAAGTCTCTGTAACATGTTACCAAATATTTTAAAAATTAAATAATTAATTGACATTGAAAACATTGGTATACTTAACATGTATAAAACAAATCAAAATGATAGTGCATCATTCCCCTTTTGTGAACCATATATCATATACTTTTGTTTTGAAAAATCTGTATAACTGTGAAACAAAATACATTTCACTAGATTTGCCTAACATAAAAATTGGTGTGAGACATAACTTTTATGTTATTAACGTTAGATCAATAGAATATTTGTATTTATTCTCATCAGTAACATTTACATTCTTGGGTACATATTTGCTGCTCAGTTGAAGAGAAGAAAACTGTGCTTGCTTTTGGCTGGGTGTGTTGGCAGTAGGCTGATTTTGAATAGTAAAAAAAAGAAAAGACACCAGTTCTCATTACTTCCTTCTACCTCCATTTTAACTCATGTAGTACCAAAACCACCAAACCCAAATTATTTGCTCTTCCTTTGCAATCTATGTACTTTAGGCTATGGGTCATGGAGAAATTATATTTAATTTTGTATTTCTTTAAAGTTCATATTTTACAAGAACAAGGGGAAGTAGAAGATATTGTGTGTGTGTACATTGTGTGTGTGTGTGTGTTAGAGAGAGAGAGAGAGAAAGAGAGAGAGAAGAGAGAGATAAAGCGAGAGAAAGAGAGAATGATAAATATTTGTTTTCGTACAACAAAATTTAGTAATTCTTCTCTTCTGATTAATAATTCATTGGAAAAGCAATACATTAAAGTATAAATAATTGTTCAATAAATAAACATTAATATATTAATTAGATCTGATTAAACATGCTTAGTTCTCCATCAGATTTCAAATCCAGGTTTTTGTTTTTTTGTTTTTTTATTATTTATTTATTTATTATATGTAAGTACACTGTAGCTATCTTCTGACATACCAGAAGAGGGCATCGGATCCCATTACAGACAGTTGTGAGCCACCATGTGGTTGCTGGGATTTGAACTCAGGACCTCAGGAAGAGCATTCGGTGCTCTTAACCACTGAGCCATCTCTCCAGCCCCTCAAATCCAGGTTTTATTTAATCTACCATATTTTAAAAATGCAATACTGATTCCCAAATTGCATTGACTAGTTGTTAAATATATTTGTAGTCTGGATTATATGGGATATTGACTGTAGAATAATTTAGAAGGTATTTAGTAAATTAAAAAATGGAAATCATTAAGAAAGACATGTATGTTTATGCATGTACAATTAAATTATTAAGCCCCATACATAATTTTCTTCATTCATCTTTAAAATACTATAAAGCATATGATCATATTTCCTTCTTGTTTAATACTTAAAAGTATAAATTCTTTTCTTTGAATTAGTTATTGTCACATCCCAAAGAATCATCGGACAAGTCTCTATCAGTATCTGTGGCTCCTTCCAGCACATCTCATTCTGCCTACTACTTTACATCCTCCAGCCCTGGTACTAAGCTTTGCTTTTCTAACTCCAGCTTCTGACTCCTATTTAACTCCACCATTCTGACTACCTACCTTTTTGGTACCATATGCCTTCTTGACTCCCAATCTTCTTTCTCCCTCTTTTCACTCTTCAGCTTTTCGCCACTCTTTCCTTTCAAGGGAGAATGTATTCTGCTGGCTATCTTCAGTCTGAAATCTTAAGGTGACCATGGCTATTCTGTTCCTCATTTTTACAATAAAACCATTCTTCTCAACCATCCCTCTTAAAAGTCATGTCTTCATTTTCACAGTTCTAATACTTTTGTTTTATAAATTTGAAAAAAAAACTATTCCTCAGGTTATAAGCTGGTGTTGTATTTTAATTGAGAACTGCTTATTCCTAGGTGTTTATTATTAGTGGTTCTATATTAAATGATACATTGCATGCTGCCTTTAATATTATTATTCCATAAATATAATGTATAGTAGAGTCGCCTTATCAGCTAACTTTTCTACCATTTTATTTATAGATTTACATTGCTCAAAAAAGCTTTTAAAATGAGTTCAGGAATGCATCAAAACTACAACTAAAACTACAACTCAATTCTTCATAGTTAGAAAGCAATTTGAAAATTCACTTGTAATAACAAAAATCTCAGGATAGTAAAAACTCTCCTCAACAATAAAAGAATTTATGAGGAAATCACCATCCCTAACCACAAGCTGTATTACACAGCAATAGTGATTAAAAACTGTATGGTATTGATACAGAGAAAGGCAGATGGATCAATGGAATAGAAATTAAGACCCAGAAATGAACCCACACACCTATGGTCACTTGATCTTTGACAAAGGAGCTAAAACCATCCAGTGAGAAAAACATAGAATTTTCAACAAATGGTGCTGGTTCAACTATAGGTCAACAAGCAGAAGAAGGAAAATTGGTCCATTCTTCTTGCCCTGTACAAAGCTCAAGTCCAAGTGCATCAAGGACCTCACACACACACAAAAAAAAAAAAAAAAAAAAAAAAAAAAAAAAAAAAAAAAAAAAAAAACAGGTACCTCAAACTAATAGAAGAAAAATGGGGAAGAGCCTCGAGCATATGAGAACCGGGGAAAATTTCCTGAACAGAACAACAAGGGCTTATGCTCTAAGATTAAGAATTGACAAATGGGACTTCATAAAATTGTGAAGTTTCTGTAAGGGAAATGACACTGTCATTAGGGCAAAACAACAACCAACAGATTGGGAAAAGATCCTTACTAATCCTACAACTAATAAAGGGCTAATATTCAATATATACAAAGAATTCAAGAAGTTAGACTCCAGAGAATCAAATGACCCTGTGAAAAATGGGGTTCAGAGCTAAATAAAGAATTCTCAGCTTAGGAATATTGAATGGCTGAGAAGTACCTAAAGAAATGTTCAACATCCTTAGTTATCAGAGAAATGGAAATCAAAACAACCCTGAGATTCCACATCACACAAGTCAGAATGGTTAAGATAAAAAACTCAGGTGACAACAGATGCTGGCAAGGATGTGAAGAAAGAGGAACACTCCTCCATTGTTGGTGGAATTGCAGACAGGTACAACCACTCTGGAAATCAGTCTGGAGTACCATTGCAGTGTTGTGAATTACTTTTGCTTAATTCAGTGGTTAACTATGGATCAATCAAGTTAGAAAAATTAAATATAATATCAAATTCAAACATATTGTAATATTCTGTATGCATTTTATATTTCACATAAAATGTTGCTTAAATATAGATTGTCAAGAAACAAATTATGTTTCATTTACATATTCTATCAAGCATTAAATTTGTGCACACAGAAGAGAAAGCCTAAAACAAATTTGTGTATATATATAAATGATAGAAAATACATTTATTGTATAGTATCGTGTGTAATTGAAAATATACATATGTATATATATGTATGAAGATAACATTATTCTCAGATATATTTTGAACTTTAAACTTATTTGCATTACATTTCAAAATCTGATTATATATAGTTTGTTTTGACAGTTCCATTACATTCAGTAATGTCAAATCGATTGTGAATGAATATAAACCCTGAATCATTAAATGTTTTCTAAGCACTCATAAGTCAGTCCTTAATTATATATGATATTATTAGACTGAGAATTAGTCAACATTTGATAGAGTTCAGAGGATCTCCCATCCTGCAGAGAAAGCCTGTCACAAAGCCACACATCATAGTCAACAAAGATGCTTGAATTAAAATAGCCAATTCTGAGATGGCAATGGGAAAAAGTGTCATAGAAACTTATCACAACTGTGTTTAACAAAATTGCAGAGTATATGCAAAACCCCCAAAGTTCATAATTAGTTTGACTTAGAATGTAATACTGGCAAGGAATTACATTGTCCTAAATAGTAAAATTAGACTACTGAATAACATAGTCATCTTCTCCAAATGATCAATAGGTTCAAGATACTTCCAACATATCATTTTATGTAGCTCTCATATTAATTATATCCTTCTTTTCTTTATGATTAAATCATTTTTTACCATAATTTACAATTTGTAGTTGTAACTACTTCATAGCCTATAGAGGCTTTGATTTTTAAATTGTTATTAACTTCCTTCTTTTTTATTTATTTTCTCAGACACATTTAACTAAATACATAGTACCTTTAGCTCATATCTTTAAACAATAAGTGCACATTTCTGCTAGGGAAATTCATCTGTTTTCACCGGGTAAAATTACTGTTTATATATTTTCACATTTAATAGGGTCATATAAAGAAGAAAACCCAAAGACTCACCATAATAAATTAGAATCATTTTTGACAGAAGATAGAAGGTAATTTAAAAAGGGAATGATCAACTCTTCTTAAAGCATGTGTTACTGAAATAGCTAGAAAATGTATCCTTGAAATAGGAATCTAGATACAGATTCTACCCAAAGAAAGTCAATAACGTGAAGATCATTATTTATAATATATAACCATGAAGTTGTATAATAAAGGAGACCTAAATAGTATTTATTTGCTGTTAAAAATTAATATTAATAATATTAATATGTAATAATATATCATATTCTATAGTATAGAATATTGATAAAGTGGATTTTATTAAACTATGCATGAAAATTTCTACAAAAACAAAGTCTGAACTTGGAAAAAGTATTTGCAAACTCTGACAAATAACTTATATATAAAAATAAATAGAAAATTCCCATATCATTGAAAATGGAAATATGATGTAAAGAAGAAATATGCGCATCAAATGACAATATGAAAAGCTAGCAAATGTGTTTCACACAAAAAATTCTAAACAATGAAATATTACTATACACATATTAGACTGAAATGAAAGCCAACATAACATTCCTTGATACTGGTATTATAAAATTTATGGGGAAATGTGAACCCTCAGTTGGTCAATTGTCTTGTTATCCTGGAAAATGGAGACACTCTTAGGGGTTAAAAACAGCAAAATATGCTCTTAATATATGTTATACTTACAATGGTTTTAAGTATTTGAAAAGACAAAATTTAATTCCTCACAAAGAATACCTCAGAAATGTGCATGAAAACTATCTATAATTATCAATATTTGGTAGGTAAAATAATTTCTCTATATTATATTGTGATCATCTACTAAGTTTATTATCTTCTAGTTATAAAAAAGAGAAACAATATCAATTAATTGCCAATATGAAAGAAATATAAATGAATGCTAAGTTAATAAAGCCAACCTAGAACACTCATACATATCATTTTTACAGATCCACAATTGTTATTATATTATAGAACACAATTGTTATTATATTAAAGAAAATATTATAGATAAGGTAGAAATATCAGTTACCAATGGGATTCTGGTATGCAGAGATAGATTGGTGGTGAACAGGGAGATTTCAGGTAATTAAAAATATGCATTATTCACTAGTGGGGAAAACATTTATGTCACATATGTATAGTGCATATGTACAATGTCATATTTATACCTAGAATGCATCAATATGTAACTTACAGACTTAAGTCAGTAATATTAAAATCTCTCAGCTTATCACTTTTTGGCCTAAAATAAACTGGGGCAATTTGTTCTAATATCTGGACGCTTGTTATTTTCTAGCTAAAAGTGCCTTTGCTGGCCGGAGTGAAATGCATGATGCCCTGCAATCTCTGCACTGACTCACAACTGACTGACTCTTTCCCCACACATTGATCTTGAATAGCATCTCTTTCTTGGGTTGTTCTTGTGAGAGTTTGATGTATCCTATCTGTGACCCATTATATCAAATCTTTCTCTGATTCTTCACCTTGTCTGCCCCTCAATTAGTCATCACTTTCAAACATTGCTGCTTCTTTCTACAACCTAACATTTCCTTAAAGGTGTATATTGAGAAAATGACTGCATTCCAAGTAACAGGTGTACAGCATGTCTGCAATTCAACCACTCACACAAACCAACGTCTTTAGTTGTCAGAGTAGCCATATTTCTACATTAAAATTTCTCTATAACTCTATTAGTTTTTTTTTCTTTTTTAATTGATGCCTCTTCTAGAGACCAATTCTAGAGATGATTGACAATTTGCGGTCTGTTGTTCTTGTCATTTTGGCCAGGTATGAATTTCTGGGATTCTTTATATTTGCTGAAAATAGAAGCTTCTTTGATGAGGGCTGAGAGTTATACTTATGTGTGGATAGAAGAATAGTTATTTAGAAAGCAGTTGGCTATTATAGTGGTTGAGGCAGTAGTATGTGCTCCTCTAGGGCCCATGACAAAAATAACTGGCTATTCCATTCTACTGAGAGTTTTTTAAGGCCTGGTTTTAGCTAGTTTAAACATTATTGTTTTCCTTTAGGGCCTAAGACATCACTAGTTACAGATAGCGAGCTAGGTTCACAATTTCAGGCATGGATTTGCTGCTGCTATTGAAATGGCCTCAAGGCCAATTAGGTAGCTACTGTTTGGCATAAAATCATAATAGCCACTCTTGTACTTTTTGGTATATCTTGACTTTCTGGTTAATATTGTGGTTCAAAAGCTTTACAAATTGGTAACACTACATATGAGTTTTTTTTAATAGCTTGTTAAGCATCTCTAGATAATCAACTCCTATACCTAAGGGCCTATATGATAGTCTCTTCTCTATTTGAAAGTGAACTGTTTCCATGTACATATATAAATACATATATTTACATATATATGAACACATATGAAAATATATTTTCATATATATATATATATATATATATATATAAATGTAGGTTTGTATGTGTTTGTGTGTGTGTGTGTGTGTGTGTGTACATATGTACCTAAAATTACAGAAAATGAAGTCATGAATTTAAGAGCATTGAAGAGAACATGGGCAGAGTGAATTGAATATGGCTGTATATTATGTAAAGGCAATTGTCTTAAACTCTAAATATATGAAATAAATACTGTCTCTGGAAGACTATAATGATATTTCTTTGTTGTCAGTTTACTAATTGCATAATTAGTAATTTGTATAAATAACATAATTGTAATTGTACAGTGAGCTGCACTTTGGATATTTAAGTTCTAGTTTTCCATAATTCCTCTACCAGAGCTGAAATTGCTACAGCCTGATCTCCCATTTTCTCAGTGCTTTGATTTCTTCAAGTAATTCAAAAAGCAGTGTCATTATAAATTAATATCTTTACACTATATTTGAATACAAAGGTTTTCAACATTTCCTTTTCATTCACAATTCCAAGTTTGCCAGCATTAACTTAATTTACTCAATATTTATGCTCCGTTTCACAGAATGGTTACAAAGTGTTAAGCAATACCTGCCTTTAATATCCATTATACAGTCTTTATACATTAAAATCAGAACATATACTGAAGTGTGACTCTCCCTAATATATGAAGTGAGTTTTTCAAATAACTTCAGAAATTGTGGCAATTTCTCCTTGAGCTAGGTTCCACATATGTTCCATCATTCTCATGTGAACCAAATGCTATGTGCTTACACACTACTACAAGAGAGATGGCTATAGCCAATTATAAAAGTACCCATTTGTTGTCTTGTTCTCTAACTAATTATTTTATCCATTTATATTCCAGATATTGCCTCCACTCCCAGAGTGCCCTACCACAATTCTTCATCCCGCATCTCCATTCCCTGGAATCTCAGGTCACTGCAGGATTAGATACATCTTTTCCTATTGAGGCCAGACAAGGCTATATATGTGCCAGGAGGCTCCTACCAGCCTGCATATGCTTTATGGATGGTGGCTTAGTCACTGGGAGCTCCCAAGAGTCCCGGTTAATTGAGATGGCTTATCTTCCTATGGGGTGGCCATACATTTCAGTTCCTACAATCTTTCACCTAATTCTTCCATACTAATGACTGGTTATAAGTATCTATACCAGTATCAGTAAGCTGCTGGTAAGGCTACTCAGAGGATAGCCATGTTAGGCTCTTGTCTGTAAGCACAACACAGCATCAGTAATAGTGTCAGGATTTGTTGCCTGCCCATCCCCCATCAGAGGGATCCCAAGTTTGGAAGGTCACTAGACAGACTTTGCTTCATCCTCTGCTCCATTTTTGTCTCTTACAGTTGTTGTTGTTGTTGTTTTGTTTTGTTTTGTTTTTTGACAGAAACAGTTATGGGTCCAAATATTTGACAGTGAGTTGGTAACTCCATCCCTACACTTGAGATCCTGTCTATCTACTGGAGGATGTGGGCTCCTCAGGTTTCCTCTCCCTATCTCTCACTCTTTCTGTCCAACCTTTATCTTATTCATCACTTTGTACCTATATGAGACATCAATTGCCAACATGTCTGCTACCTTTTGCAAACTAATTTTACCTTCATTGTGAGGGATTAAAGGTATTTACTAAGGGTATATCTGTATTCCAGCCAGAGAGACTAAAGGTGTGTCATTCCAATTGGATCACACAGGCATAGAAGATCTTCTTCAATGTGATTCTTTGTCAGAGCATCCCAGCTGCTGGGTTAAAGTTCTGCTACAAATATTAAATTTGATTCAGACATTTATTTTTTTAATTTAAGAAGTATTCAGACAAATATAACAAAATGTAAAATAATGAAAAGTTAAGTAAACGAAGGTTAGAAAGTCTTCATCTTACATAATCAGCTCAGATAAATCTATCAGCAGTATAGAAGAAATCTAATGGTTATGTAAATCTCTCTATGGAAGTCAGACAAAAAATAAAATAAAATAAAATAAAATAAAATAAAATAAAAATCCTAGAGAGAAGCAGCAAGAAACACAGTGAAGCCTTGAAATTGCAGCACTGGACTAACGCTAAAGAATGTACTGTACAACTGAAAGGCAGGACCTCAAAAGTCAAAGAAGCCAATTGAATTACAGGAAAAGTCTAGACAGACTATATGGATATTAATTGGGTAAATTGTATTAGCACTGATGACTGACGTGATCAGAAATTTACAGGAATGATTGGGGGTCTTCTTTGTCTCATTCCTGTGGTGTACAGGTAGGCAGTAAGGTGACAGAGCTCTGAATCTACCTTGGCATACAGAATGATAATCTACCAGAGGCAAATATGCAGTTTAATTCAACATGACTTAGTAGTAGTTTATGTAGGTTCAACTTTCCATAGTCTAACCACTAGTAGTTAATTTTAGGCATATTTAAGCCCAGAACAAACTGTAAAATGTTTCCTGCTGAAAATCAACTCAATCTCCTAGGCACAACAAAGCTTAAAATTTGACTATATAGAAACTCTTTGTAAATACAAAATTACATCTTCCATGTCACATACATTTACTATAAATACAAGCTCAAGAGGGTGAAGGGAAAGATCTGACCTTGACCAAACAAATATTACAAAGGTTACTAGGCTTTTATATATTTCTCCCCTTGAAGAGACAACCCTCTATGTGTAACATTCCTGGTTCTCCTAGATTTAACTATGAACACAAAAACCTACATAAGTTTATCAATCAGATAATCTATCCTGGGGGCATTGCCATACCGGTGTTAAGTGCTTACTGTTTTATAGTGTCTTGTTGAAGAGGATGCAGTATTTGTTCTGGTGTGCTGCACAGCAGAAAGAATGGAAACAGATGATCTGGAGAGGAAGGAGGTTGAGAAAACCCTCTAGAATGTGCCAGAGTCCTGTGAAGTGAGAGACCCTTAGGTCTCAAAGGGGGCGGGGGGCTAGATGAAAGGCACTACAGTTGGGGAAAGGGAATTTATTGAATCCACTTCCAAAAGAAAAACTGGGCATTAAGTGAGGGATGGGGTTGCTATCACACAGCCAAATCTCTGACCCATGAGTCTTCCTGTCTGAAAGAAATGCAGTAATGGAAATGGAGAAGAGCCTGAGGAAAAGAAAGTCTGGTGACAAGCCCAAAGTGGGATCCAACTCAAGGGGAGACCACAAGTCCTGACACCATTACTGAAGCTATGGCGCTTTCACAAAAAGGGACCTAACATGATTGCTCTCCAAAAGACCCAACAAGCAGCTGAAAGAGTCAGATGCAGATATGTGCACCCAACCAATGAACAGAAGCTGCTGACCCCTCTGGTTGAATTAGGAAAAAGCTGGAGGAAGCTAAGGAGGAGCGTAACCCTATAGGAGGGCCAGCAGTCTCAATTAACCTGGACCCCTGAGATCTCTTAGACAACCTGGATCGCCAACTACGCAGTGTATACCAGCTGAGAAGAGGCCTCCAACTCATATAGCAGAGGACTGCTGGGTCTGGATTCAATCAGAGGAGATGCACCTAATCTTCAAGAGACTGTAGGCCCCAGAGAGTTTAGAGGTCTGGTGGGGTAGGTGGAGCAGAAACATGCCTATAGAGACAGGGGGGTGTAGGGGGGAGGGAAGAGGTATGGGATGTGGAACCTTCAGGGGGTAGACCGACCAGGAGTAGAATAAAATCTAGAGTGTAGAAATATATAAATAAGTGAATAAATAAATAAATAAATAAAAACACAGAGAAAGCATCAGAGGTATAAAAACATTTTTCTGAGCTTGCTTCGCTGATAGGGTGGGTGTAAAGCCATGTGCTTATATGTTTTCAATCTACCCCAATGGTTTTATATAATAGTGCATGTTTTTGCTGTTAAGAATAGGTTATTTGTTAATGTGTGCACAGATGGTCATAGACATGTGGTGGTGTTTATGTACATGAGGCCCAGAGTCATTCTGCTTTTGCATTTGAAGTTAAAACAGAACCAAGTGTTGTTTGCAAAGTGGCATATTCTAGAGTAAGGCATTCCTGCAAACCAGTTTTACACCATACTTAATGAAGTAGAGCAGCACACAGCCTCATATAAAGAATATGCCTAGGAAGATTATCTGAGAAAGTTGTCACTCTTCAAAATCCTCAAAAACAAAGCATATTTAATAATGACCACAGGTAGCAGTGGAATTCTTTAAGTGCAGCTTAATGGTCTATCCAAGACAGAATATTGAAGACATTTTTGCTGTGAGTGATTTGAACTGTGCTGAATTGATCCAAAAGGTTTCAGTGTAGAAAAATTTTAGGCTGTGACCTAGAGACTGTTTTTGTGATATTTTGGTGAAGAATGTGGCTGCTTTTTGCCATTGTCTGAAGAGTTTAAGGTAAAGAGATTTATATTTATTGCATTGACAAAGGAAGTCTCAAAAAAGCCCAGCATAAACTTTCCTCTCTGGTTAAGTGTTATGGAGTGTGGTTTGAACAAGTACACCAAGCTTAAGAAAGGAAAAATATAAAATATATGGTTCAAGCATTAAAGGGGGACTAAGAAATTAAATGGAGCTGAATCTTAGATAACAGATTAAGGGATTTGGGGGCAAGATGCTACCAAGCTAAATTTAGATCCAGGCATGGTTGTACACACCTTTAATCCAAAGAGACAAAGCCAAACAGATCTCTGAGTTCAAGGACAGCCCGGGACAAAGCAGGCTCTAGGTAAAGAAAAACATAAATCAAGTCATTGCAATACACATCTTTAGTTCCAGCCTTATGGGAGATAGGCCATGCAGATCTCTGAGTTCAGGGTCAATCTACAGAACAAGTTCCATGAAAGCCAAGCTTAGGCAGAAGGAGTTGAAAAACAGAAATCTGTTAATAGAATAAGGGGGACCATGTACCAGCTCCTGCAAGCAGAACAGGGAGGCCTCAGACACGTGGCTTTGGTTTTAATGTGAAAAATAAAAGGAACTACTATGACAATAAATGCTGGTTAGCTGGAGCTAAAAAAATTAGCAGTGATTAAGAAGAAACCAGCATCATTGAGGTAATCTTCTGAGAAGTGTTTTCTGAGGGTACAGAGAAGCTATGTTCTAGAGATAGCCAAGGTTTTACCTCATGCTGTGGCTGGACTTGATAATGTTGAGTTACCTATGTGGTACAAGTTTCGAAGTCAGGAAGGGATCAGGAAGAGCAGTTGAGGCTCAGCAGTGTGAGAGGCCAAAAGGAAGGCCATTGGAGAAGGTGCAGCCTCAGTTGCAATTGATGGCACAGGACCAAAGGGGTCATGCAAAGGAGTTGAGGCAAGGAATCATGAAGAGAGCCTATGAGAGACTATTGATGAAGCCTAGTTGCAGCAGAAGACAAAAGTGTTTTGAAGATGCCTGTACCATGAGATTATCAACAAGAATATCATCAGGAGTAGAGTACAGACAGCTGGAGGCTAGATCATAAGGTAGTGGTACAAAGGGCAGAACTGAAGAAGAAACCCAAGCTCTTGGAGGACCCCAGAAGAAAGTGAATGGATCCCAGACATTGGACATTGCTTAAAGTTTGATTTTGCTTTGATTGTGACTGTTCCTTTTGTTAGGAATGATGATGTTATAGGTAACATTTAGTAGAATGTAAACATGAAGAGTTAGATGTATAGTATCAGCAATATTACTAATAATGTATCTCTAATTCTGCTAATTCATTAAGTATGCAAAGTTTATTGAATGCCCAACAATGCTAAAACTAGGCTAAGCTCTGATTTGTCCTTTGTCTTTATTTTTAATCATTTAGATTTTATTTGACATCAGAATTTATGATAAGACACAAAAATGCCAGCACATACTATTAATAAAATAAAAATTTCAGCAGAGTAATGAACCAGTAATGGTTGGAAAATCTTGTTCAATTTTACACAGAAAATGTCTGGTGCATTCATTCAGCTTGATAAAATGTGCTTGCTATAATTTCCTACATTTTCTTCACATCTGCAAATTCAGCAGTTACTACCTGACATCCCTTGATTTACAGAAGAGCCTAGTCATGACAATGTGGTGAAAAGAAATTTGTTCATTTTTTAAGTAAGAATGCACTTCTTTAATGCTAACATATTATGTGATTACTATATCCAGTAAATCGTGATCTTTTACTAAGGCACTTTACTATTCTCTATGAGAAAACAATTTTTGAGAAATATGTTTTACCTCTCAGTAAACCCTGCTCCTGCTATTGACATAAACTAGGCTTTTCAGAAAATAATGCATTTTGTGAAATTCACTATACACCATTCATAATGTAGAACAATTCTATTATCACAGAGCTATTGCAGCTCCATATTTCCAGAAGTTATTCGAGAGATACATAGCTAGAGTAAAATTTCAAGTTTAGTTGCAATGGAAAATATTTTCTTTTAAGACAAATAATCTTATTTTAAGATAAGCATAATACTGGACCAATAATTTTCCAAAGCTTATATACAAAATCAAAGAAGTCAAGGACATTGAAATATTAAATATCACTACTTACTAGAAATTTAAAGAAAGCCAATTGAGATGGAACAAAACCAGCGATAGTCTAATTTTTGTTGTGAGCCTAGACTTTAATTGTAGAGCCAATTTTAGTCAAGATTTTTGTACTGGATGTAGAATAAAACTTTAGTGGAATCTTCAATGCTCTGATTTAGAATAAAGATCAGTAACATTTCACTTGACCTTCACAATTTAAGGGAAAATATTTTTAAAATACAGTGTTTGTTAAAATTGAGTTATTACAGAACTCAATTGGTTGTATGTTATTTATGTTTCTACAGAGTTTCTTAATAATAATCATAACCAAGTGATCCCAGTTTACATTCTATTTATAAAGCACATGAAGTCTAGATAACAGAATCCTAGCCTCCATATACATTATGACATTATTTTATTTGATAAGTTATGTATATAACTCAAGTGTCCATAACTAGATTAAAACATGAAGAAAATCTGGCTCTAAATCTAATGTATTATTGCATACCTGTAACCTTAGCCATGTAAAAAGTGAAGAAGAGGATCAGAAATATGATGCTAGCCAACACAGCAAGTTTAATGGCAATGAGATCTACACTGGACTCTGTCAAACCATTAAACAAAAAGGCATAAGAATGTTATTCAGTACCTAGAATGCAGAAGCCTTGTCATTTGTAACACCTGCATCACAGGGGTTAACAAAGACATTTTGCTAAATGAAATCAGCCTATTGGGGGATAGATATTCTACTTATATAACTTATCAAAAATAAGTTCATGGACACAAAAGGTAGACTGCTGTTTATCATGATCTAGAGAATAGGAGGAAATATCTGTAAAGGTATGATATTTCTGGTATAAAAGTAAAAACTTTAGAGTTTATAATAAGTGAATATTAAGTAATAATGGGTGCATAGTAAAATAGAACGTACTATACTACATGAATTGCTGTTGTCAGTTTTAAGCTCTTTTTAGGCAACCATATTGTTTAGATTACCTGGGTGCAGCTTCCCTGTCTTAAAAGAAACACAACATACACAACATTTACTCTGATCATTTAGCTCTTACAACCTCCTCATTCCCTTTGTCATGATATTCCCTGAGATTTAGTTGTTGTGATTATGTTATAATATATTAAATGGAGATAAGCAATTTACAGTCCATAGATGAATTCATTGTCTTTCTGCAGTAGTCTCTATCTGCAGCCAAAAGAAGCTTCCATGATGAGATCAAGAGCTATACATCTGTGTACAATGTTACCTATTATGACTGTAGTCAGAAATTATACTCATTCAAAATAAGATGGCACTAATAAATTTTCTTGTTTCCATGGTCTCAGAAGCCATATTATTTGGCTATTATGGTATGAGAATTCTGTTCTACTAAAAGTAGGTTGAGTCAAACTAGGCAGCTGTTGGTTATCCCAAAATATTTAAGTGTCACTGTTGCATGTTTTTTGATATCTTGACATTCGAGTCATTGTTGTATCAGTTGGGTGAGACAATTTATTGCATTTTCCCTTCCAATTCTATGAGTTATTTCCCATAGAGGGGATTTTCTAATTATTTGTAACATTTAGAAAATCTTTAAAATGTATAATTATTATTACTTTTTATACCACTGAATACAATGTTTATTGCATATATAAATAAACTAATATTTTATATTTATATATTAGTTTAATATGGGAAACATTCTTTAAAATTAATCAAATGCTGACAGTAAACTATTCATGTAACATTAACATTATTATTTTCACTGAATCCAAGCTAATCATCACAACATGTAAAATTCAATACCACAGAGTTAAGGGATGATACCTCTGACATAAGGATCACTGATATGTTATATCATATTGATACTGTATCAAACACTTATTCCTATACAAGAAAGCCTAGGACACTTCTGATAATGCTTTATCTTTGTTTTTATGGCTGTGAAGAGACATCATGACCATAGCAACTCTTAAGAAGAAAACCATTTAGTTGTTGTGGGCTTACAGTTTCAGATGTTTAATCCATTATCATCATGCCAGGAAACATACCCGATGACAAGCACTCATGGTGCTGGAGAAAGAGCTCAGAGTTCTACATCTTGATCCAAAGGCAACAGAAGGCTCCACGCTGAGAGTAATTTAAGCACATAAGACCTCAAATCCTACCTCCATGGTGATATTCTATCTCTGACAAGGCCACACCCACTCCAAGAAGGAAACATCTCCTAATAGTGCCATTCCCTATAGGCCAAGCATTCAAATGCATTTGTCTCTGGGTGTCATACCTATTCAACCACCACAGATACTGAGGATTACAAATCCTAGAGTCAAAAATCTAAAGTTTCTATTCTGCAGTATGCCGTCTATCGCAGTAAGGTAATTCTATAATATCCCAAGACCTCGTGTGGCCATTGTGTGAATGTATGTGTATATGCATGTCTATAACAGCTACATAACGTCTTTGTCTTAATCCCAGAATCATGTATTTTCTCAGAATATGCAAGTCAGTCAGGTTATACATTTCTATAATTTCTTGGCTTATCTTAAGCATGTTTCATCAATATAGGATGAAATATATGAGTCAATATACCACACTTTTCTCCTGAATTCATGAATTAATAGAAAGAAAGCCGTTATGCTATAATATTTACCTTATATTTGGTATTAGAGTTGTCAAGAGTAACAGAATGTGCAGAATTAATTTCTTTCTGTAACTAAAAATAGGCGTTTAAGAATGATTTACAAGTTGTAGTCCTAGTCCTAGTCCAACAATGGGTGCCTACCAATGGGCACTTGAAGATTCCAATAGTGGTTTAGTCCATGAGCCTGGATTTCTAAGCTGGTCTCCAGTATACCCCGGAATCCTAAGGAAGGATGAGAGCAGGGAAAATAGTTTTCTCCTGTGAAGAACACAGTTAGCTATGTAATACCAAATGGTCAATACTGAAAATAGATACATACAGTTAACATTATATGAAAATAACAAGTTTCATTTATATCTTTGGGAATACACACACACACACACACACACACACACACACACATCTTTGGGAATACACACACACGCACACGCACATGCACATACACACTTACACATAAGGATAGGCAATTCAGAAGGACTAAAGAAAGAAAATTAAAAGAGAAAATGGCATAATTAAACTTTATTTTCAAAATACAAAATTTAAATTGAGATAAAGATATAGGTGTTGTTCTTTACACTAAAGAGGTTAAAACTAAAATAGGAAATTAATTTTACAAAACAGGATATTAACCTATCATACTCAATATGAAATAGAAAGTATAAAATAGTTTTAGCTTAATAAACTCTACAAGTTAATATTCTTATATATTATCTCATTAAGTAGTTGATATATAATGAATAATTACAAAGCTTATGACATGCCAACTAGTAATATAAATAGCTATAATGTTAGATGGATTTTTTAGTGATTAAATTTATTTGTTTGTTAAGAATCAAGGAACCTGTGGAAGAAGAAGAGGAATGATTATGGGCATCAAAAAGTATGGAGCGGGTGCTAGAGAGATGGCTCAGTGGTTAGGAGCACTGACTGTTCTTCCAGAGGTCTTGAGTTCAAATCCCAGCAACCACATGGTGGCTCACAACCATCTGTAATGAGATCTGATGCCCTCTTCTGGTTTGTCTTCAGTGCACTTATATATAATAAGTGAAAAAATTTTAAAAAGAAAAAAGGCATGGAGGGCATCAAGAGAACATGGCCCCTGGAACAACTAAACAAGGCTTTGTCTTTTGTGGGAATTCTAACATTTGGAGCAGGAGTCTCTCTGACTCTTTTGCCTGCTCTTGTGACTCTTCTCTTCCTATTAGTTTGCCTTGCTCAGCCTCAGTATGAGGACTTCTGCCTTGTCTTGCTGTTTTGTCTTATTCACCTTTTCTTTCTTTTTTTTTGTCATGTTTGTTTATTTTCTCTTGGAGGCCTGCTCTTTTCCAACATGGACAAACAAGAGTGGATATGGTGTAGCGGGGTGGTAGGGGGAGCTAGGAGGAAAGGGAAGAAAACTGTGGCTGATCTATTTTATGAGAGAAGAATCTATTTTCAACATAAGAAAGAAAAACATATTTACATATAAAAAGCAATTTTGATGATTTCCACTTAAGACTATCATGAGAAAGAAAGCAATATTTTGCTTTAAGATTGAATAAAACAAACATATTAGCAAATAGTGTGTACACAAAAGATACATTGGATAACAAAATTCAGATAATTGAAATGATAAACAATCCCAGGAAACAGTAAGTTTCAATGGTAAATAATAACAAGTACAAATGTTAATTAGAAATTGAGTATTTCAGGAAAAAAGTACACATTATTGAATATATATTATTCATTCTATCAAGAAAGTTTTATAAGCTCTCTTATTATTTTGAAAATTAATTTCAGAAACAAATGCAAATGTTTTTAACTTTCCATTGAAATTAATAATTACTATCGGTTAACCACTGTGCAGCATATTTAGTTACAAATTTAAAATGAACAAATTAGCCAAACATGGTGCTTAAAATAGAGGATTTAAAAAAATCCCCTGTCAAAATTGTAAGTTTAGGTGGAAATTAAAAAAAAAGGAAGCAAACAAAATTACATAGTTCTTCCATCAAGCAACACAACTTAGAACAAATTATAGACAAATCTCAGAAATTAAAACATGCAACTATTTCCAAAAGTAAAAGAATGTTCATTTAAATATACTCTGCTCTGAAAAACTACATTTCATTAAAGCTTAAAATATAAAATCAATACAATATACTCCTGAAATATTAGATATAAAATAAGGACTAAGAGCTTTTAAATATTTTTAAATAATTAAAAAATATAATGCACTACCAAATTTTAAGACAATGTGAAAGGTAATTTAACATATTTTTTTGTCTAAAAGTAAAAAAAAAAGAAAAGAAAATAATGAAAACTTTCAAATACAGTAAAGATCAATTAATTTACATAGAACTAGAACCAGGAAGAAAAACAAACAAAAAACAGAAAGATACAATTTCTAGTGTTAACATTATTAATTAATATATTTCTGAATTAGAATTGTACCAAGGTATCTGTAACAAAAAAAAAGAAAAGAAAGAAAGAAAGAAAGGGATGAAATTGAATAAATGCTGAGTAAACTCAAGCCAAAACCATATCATTGATCCAAAATTTTAATAGAAGTTTGGTGAATGAGACTGCACCAGAAAACTCTAAAGTTATTATAAACATAAAAAGGGAGTTATTTGGAATAATTTTTCAAGATTCAATATATAGGATACAATGAAAACAATTTTTGAAAAAATACCAGCATTTGATATAAAGGAAAACATATCATTACTTACTATAACTTTATGAAGAAAAGTGAATGATTTTTATTTATTATAACTGTCAAAAAGTAAAATAATGTCCCAATTGTTACAAACTATTAGAAAAAGATGTTACATTAACATGAATATTTCTAGTGTCTATATTAAAATGGAAAGGTTTCCTTTTGTTCCATCAACATTAGTAGACTAGTGAAGATATATTACACACTAGTTTATGTTCACAAATTTAATGAATTTGGTCAAAATCACTAAATGATATTGTCAAACTAATAACATAATCTAACAATTGAAAAGTCTCTTAGCTCATTTAGTAATTAATGAAAACTCCCACAAAGAGAAGTTAGACCAAGCTGGCTTAGTTATAAATTCTATCAAACATATTTATAACAAATTTCCTATAACCCTGTGTTATAGGGAATATTAAAATTATAATTTACTCTACTCACATTAATTTATCCCTGTGATGAAATTTGATTCTGGACATTTCATCCAATAAAAAATGGTTCCTCTTTAATAAAATGAATTAAAATCAGAACATTATCTCAATTGGTCCAGAAAGAATAACTTCATAAAATTCAAAATGTTCTACTATAACAATTTCCAGTAACTGGAATATAAAATGAATGTTTCTCAAAAAATGTAGCCAACAAATGTCAAGCTAACACAGTCAACAATTAAAAGTTGACTGCTTTTCAAGTAAAAGTATTTATATTGTAAATATACTTGTTAGCAAATATGATCAACATAGTTTTGATCATACTCTAACCCTAAGAACAAGAAAAGAGGCCAAAAACGTTTTCCTGGATGGAAAAACATGGTGTGTTCTTGTCTCTGTTTTCCAGAAGATATATACCTCTACATACAATACTTTCAGGACTACATCGAAGTTTTCATATGTGATAAGCAATCCTAGTAATACAGTAAGTTGTATATCTATATTCTAACAGTAAATTCTGAAAAATAAATTAAGAAACAAATATCTTTTATAATTGTATCAGGAAAACTAATCTTATCCATAAATTTAATCAAGTAATTGGAAGTTTCTTCTGCTGAAATATATAAAATACTCAATGGAAAAACTCAAGGTGTGTGATTTGAAACTACCACAAACAATGGAAAGTCATCAAACTTTCATAGACTGGTAGAATTGTTACTCTCAAAACATCAGCATAATCAGACTTGATCAGCAGGTTCAATGTGATCCCTGTCAAACTCAAATGCCATTACATATAGAAAAAGGAAATATAAGTATATGTGAAATACATTATACTTAACTGGAGAAATCCTGAACAAAATAACAAAGCCGGAGATATCACCATGATATGAAAATACAGTATAAAGTTACAGAAATATTGGCATCATGGAACTGAAATAGAAACAAAGAGATCATGCAGTGCCAGAGATCAGGGCTTCTAGATTTACCCACTGAAACACCTTTGGTCCAATGATATTTTATTAAAGTACTTGAACTTTCATTTTTTTAAATTTATTTCTCTCTTCTTTAATTGGGTATTTATTTACATTTCAAATGTTATTCCCTTTCCCGGTTTCTTGTGCACAAGCCCCCTTATCCTTATTTTTGAAACTTTGAGCGTGCATGTGGTAGAATATGATTGTAGCTTCTTCCTATCTTCCTCTCCAAATGTTCATATATACTTCCCAATAAGAGCCCTTCCAACAAATTTGTGTGTGTGTGTGTGTGTGTGTGTGTGTGTGTGTGTATGTGTTTCTATGTGTGTCTCTTTGTTGACTCGCTACTCACTAAGTCCAGTCAGGTTACTCATTTGTACATGGCATAGGGCCATTAAAAGGACCATGGCAAATCTATCAAGGACCACATCTTCAACAAAGAATGATTGCTCAATCCCCATCAATGATCCATTAACAACAGATCCTTGGTGAGAATTCACCTTTTCAGGAATTTTGGTTGACTTGTCCTGGTGTAGGTCATGTGCAGGTAACCACATATTGATATGAGATCATGGTTCCAAACACATGCCAGGTTGTGTTGAGAAGACAATGTCTAACAATATTTCTCCACCTCAATTCACGTTCCCTTATCCTAATTTTTGGAGGGAGGTTAATATATATGGTCCTTAAGGCTGAGCATTCTGTTTTGGACTCTCAGCACTTTGAACATATATATTTGCATTGACTCCTTGTACATTATAAAAAGAAACTTCTGTGGTCAACATTCAAAGAAATCCAGTTCTGTAAGTACAAATATACATACTACAGAAGGCAATTTGACAATATTACTTTTTAGCAACATGATATAACTTCCATCCTAGTGATTATGGCATTCTGAGGGGTGATCTATTGACAGTATTACTGTATTATGCATGGAGTTCACTCCTGTGGAAATATTTTAATTATAAAATCAATCCAAAGTTTTCCATTTTTGCCTTGGAACTTAGAATTTAGGCTTAGAACTCTTAATTGAGAATGGGAACCCAAATATAATATAGGCAACAGAAAATACACTGCATTTGAATATACAATGCATTGAAAAGATACACTCAACCCAAAATTGAGTATATTTGGAACTCAGTATCATTAGGTCTATATGTATATTTTATTTCCTTTATCTGATTCCTTTATCCATCTGTCCATGTCCTTTCAAATCACACTTTTCCCTGTAATTGTGAAGATGCATGCTCTGTTCAATAGCTTTACATATCACAAGGAGATGATCACAAACAAGCTTTCAGGATTTTGTGAGGAAACTTTTGATAGGGTCACAAGACTTCTGTAAAACTGTGCTATGATCATTCTAAATACAAGTTTCACATTCATTTCAGAATTCAACTGACCTTGTTTCACACCCATTGCAGTCCTATTTATTAGAGATAACTTGGTTCATGATCACCCTATCCATGCACTTACTGTGAACAACATACAGACAGGAAGTCAAATCAAATCAACTTGATGATTTTACCTTCATAATAAAAGTGACAAAATATGAAGGAAAGATTTGTAGTGTGTGGTTTAGAGCTATAAGGGAAGAACTCTCTGATAAAGTGATATTTTCTTTAAAAACTGAAGAAAATTATGAGCATATGGTTTCCCATATGGCAAGAGTGGGAAGAGACAGGGGCAGTCTTTCAAATAACAAGCAAGATTCCAACTTGTTCTGGAAGATTCTAAAATAATAGATAGAACATGCCAATTTACAACACTTGTATTTTTCTTTCTTTGAAATTGGAGCATTTAGATTGCTGTAAAAATATTCAAATTTTATATTTAAGCAAAAATATAAATTATTTGTCTTCTAAATTTCTTGAAGAAACATATTGCAAAATAATTTTGAAATGATATTTAAATATCAACCCTACAAAATTCCCACTTTGTTTTCACTATTAAAAGTTAAATACATGTTGAAATTATAAAATCAAAGTAAAGAACAAAGACAAACTATTTGTATGAATTTATTATATCCTAGCAACGTTTCCAGTTCTAAAGAATGTATATGTTACCTTAGGAGCTGAAAAATTTTAGTACAGGTATAAAGTACTGTGTATATGAATAATAATTACAGTTTGTAACTATTCTGATAGTTCCTGTATGCAAATATTATATGTACTATAAATTGCATTTTATTTTTAATTTATTCCCCTTATATATTACATTCTGAATGCAATTTCCCTCCCCTCCTCTTCTCACAGCCCATCTATGACCACTCATATCTGCCCATCCATTCCTTCTCTATTCTCAGAAAAAGGCAGGCTTCCCAGGAATATCAACCATACATAGCATATCAAATAGGACTAGGTTTAGACACCTCCCATCATATTGAAGCTGAACAAGACAACACAGTAGGAGGGCAAAGTTCCCCCAAACAAGTTAAAATTCCCACACAAGAACCAAACTACATAACAAGGTGGTGTAACCCTTCTAAGACATGAAGAAAAAGACTTTAACCAATACTAACCAGAATAGATGGAAAAGGACAATTCATACTCATCAAAGGCAATCCATCCAAATATTGTCTTGCTTCTGATCATTTGTGCCCTAAATACAAGAACACCCACATTTGTAAAAGAAAGATTATTAAAGCATAAATCACATGTCAAACCCTATACATAAATAATGGACAAGCCATTCAATCATTTTATTTTATATAAATTGAGTCAGGGACCAAATGTGTCGGTTCTCCTTTGATCTCAAGCCCTCATTCCTTTTAAATTATTAAGAACTGGCTGCGCTGTTAGGGTTAAATAAACTCTGATATTGGATTTTCATCTCCCCATTTAGAATAAATATGCTCTTCTGCTACAGCAGTGACATGATTGCAAATGACCATAACCTCTTCAACTACAGAGAATCATTGCCATACCTTGGTCACAGTGCATGTAAACATTTCTTTCTAGGGAATCCTTATATTTGTAATTATTTGCTTGCATGGGATTAATCAGAAACCCATATTACACCTAAATATAATACACTCCTGAGGTTCACTGGGTATGGTTTATTCAGTTCTGACTTGCAGTTGCTTAGTTTTGAAGGGATTGGAGTAATACATTTAGTACCTTCATTTGGTTAATATTTAATATACACATGATCAAAATATCACTTTGTGCCCAACGAGTATATGCAAGCAGTATACATCAATCAAACAAAACTAAGCCATTTAAGAGAAGCCTTGACAGTAATATCATATGGATGAAACTTTTGGTATTTTTTTAATGATCAAATTACAATTTCAATGTAAAATGTGCTCCCACTATCTCAAATGTTTGAGCCAGCTAGTGTTACCCATTGGGTAGGTTATGAAAAATGTAATAACCAGGACTTTAGTGTTGCAGGGCCTCCCACAGTAAAGTTTGACCTTTCCATCCCCACTCTGTGCTTTCTGATTTGCCTAGAGGTGAGCAAGCAACCTCCTGATCTTGCAATACCCAATGTGAGCTGTTTCTGTGAGGGTGTCTTCCAGGTCATGATGTAATTGAACACCATGGTAAAATAGATTGCTCTTCTGTTAAAATAATTTTGTTAGGTATTTGAACAAATGAGATGAAAATGTCACAAATACAGTTGGGCGACTCATCATTTCCATTTTCAATGTCAATTCTACATTATATCATTAAGCCAGGATATGATTTACTACTTTGTGTTCCTGTACATCCATGTGCATGGACACACACACACACACACACACACACACACTCACACACACACACACACACACACAGAGGTAGGGGGGGAGAGAGACAGACAGACAGACACAGAGACAGACAGACACAGAAAGACAGACACAGAGAGACAGACAGATAAAGACAGAGGGAAACAGAAATACAAAATAGAAGTCAAACTATAAAAGATATATTTTCTAAGCTTAAAAGAACAGACTTATCAGGATTACAAATAATTTGCTACTTGAGATTGTTTCTGCGTATGTGTATATATATATATAGATATAGATAGATAGATAGATAGATAGATAGATATACACATACATATAGTACAGTATGTAAAATGTATAAAATATTTAATTATATAAATGTATACATATATACTTTTAATTTTTTTACTTAGGAATTTATTTTTTTATTTGTGGGAAAAAGTCATTATTGCTATTTTAATGAAGATCAGTTGGACTCAAATTATCAATTTAGATAACAAGGTCATATCAATACTAATACTTTACATGTAAAAACTGAAGATCTTTCAAATTTTTATGAATTCTGTTGTTTATTTTCTTCCCCTTTCTTTTTTAATTGTGCATATTATATTAAAACTTATACTAAAAGACAAATAGTACAGTTTTCTTTGGTAAGTTGATCTGAATGCCTGTTTTTCCCCAAAACAAATCTTTTCTTTCTTTTTTATTAATTTTTATTTACATTTCAAATATTATTACCTTTCCCGGTTTCCCGTCCACAAGCCCCCTATTCCATCCACCCCCCTCTTCCTCTATAAGGGTCTTTCCTCTCCCCAACCAACTCCCCTTCCCACCTCCTTGACAATCCCCTACACTGAGGGATCCAGCCTTGGCAGAACCAAGAGTATCTTTGGTGCCCAACAAGGCCATCCTCTGCTACGTACGCAGCTGAAGCCATGGATCTGTCCATGTAAACTCTTTGGGTAGTTGTTTAGTTCCTGGGAGTTCTTGTTGGTTGGTATCCTTGTTCTTATGGGGTTGCAAGCCCCTTCGGCTCCTTCAATCCTTTCTCTATCTCCTCCAATGGGGTCCCTGTTCTCAGTTCAATAGTTTGTTGCCAGCATTCGCCTCTGTATTTGTTACACTCTGTATTTGTTTGCTGAACCTCTCAGGAGACAGCTATGTCAGCATGCACTTCTTGGCTTCATCAATATTGTCTAGTTTTGGTGGATATGTATGTATGTATGTACGTGTAAATATATATATATATATATATATATATATATATATATAATACACACACACACACACACACACACACACACACACATACACACATATATATGGGCTGGATCCTTAGATGGGGCAGGCTCTGAATGGCCATTCATTCAGTCTCTGTTCCAAACTTTGTCTCCATATCTCCTCCTATGAAAGTTTTGTTCTCTCTCTTAAGAAGGACTGGACCAACCACAGTTTGGTTGTCCTTCTTCTTGAGCTGTGATCTGTGGATTGTATCTTGGGTAATTCGAGCTTTTGGGCTAATATCCACTTAGTGAGTGCATACCATGTGCTTTGTTGTTGTTGCTGTTTTTGTTTGTTTGTTTGTTTGTTTGTCATTGGGTTACCTCACTCAGGATATTTTCTAGTTCCATCCATTTGCTTATTTTTTGATAGCTGATTAGTACTCCATTGTGTAGATGTCCGGTATATTTTGTATTTATTCCTCTGTTAAAGGGCATATAGTTTTTTCCTGGCTTTCGGCTACTATAAATGAGGCTGCTATGAACATATTGGAGCACGTGTCCTTGTTATATATTGGAACATCTTTTGGGTATATGCCCAGAGGTGGTATAGCTAGGTACTCTGGTAGTACTATGTCCAATTTTCTAAGGAACCTCCAGATTGATTTCCAGAGTGGTTTTATCAGCTTGTAATCCTACCAATTATCAGCTTGTAATCCCACCAAGAATGGAAGAGTGTTCCTCTTTCTCTACATCTTTGCCAGCATCTGCTGTCACCTGAGTTTTTGATCTTAGTCATTCTGACTGGTATGAAGTGAAATCTCAGGGTTGTTTTCATTTGCATTTCCTTGATGACTAAGGATGTTGAACATTTCTTTAGGTACTTTTCAGCCATTCCATATTTGTCAGCTGAGAATTCAGGAATTTTTCATTAAACTTAATGCCTAACAAATGTGAGGCAGACCTTCTACCTGTGAACTATATCCTAGAATTTAAACTTTTAACTCATGATTTATACTTGTTTTGTAATTACCGACCTGATTAAAATTTATTTTTTATCTACTGAAAAGACATATTTTATTAACTGTTTAATCAACTTAAATATTAATTTATTAAAGACTAATATATCTATATTATATTTAATATATCATAAAATGTTATTTAAACATCATTATTTAATAATGTTTTATCTTATAATATTATTTAAATACTTTCAAATCATTTATCTGGTTTAATAACTTTTGATTGTATATTACTATTTTTACTGGGTAAAATCACATTATGTTAAAATGTTTAATTTTAATATACTTATTCCAACTTGATGCCTCTTTTTCTTTCTGTTGCTAATTTTTTTTCTTGCAAAGAGTGTCAGTACTAAACTGAATTAAAAAAAATGTAATCATGAGTCTTTATTTTTTCAGAATCTTGTTGGAAATACTTTCTCCTTTTCTCTTTTCTGATTTGTTTTATAAGATTTTTTTATATTTATTATTGAGGTTTGCTTTTGCTACTACTTTCAAGTTGGACTAATAAATGTTTTAACTTGAATCGTATTAAATGTTATTATGTACATGTAATCATTGATTCTTTATGCTGTTGAAGTTGTCTGCTATCTTGCAGTCCTGTAAATATCAAGTTACCTTTAAACCTCTGCAAAATATTATTTGTCCATGGTGTGTGATATTATTCATGATATTTTTGGTTCAGTTTGCCAGAGACTGGTTAATGAATATCATATATGTATTCTGCATGTAAAATGTTAATATGAAATTATATTAAAGTATATTATTAGAATAGTAATTTCTCTGAAGAAGGCAATCAAACATCAAATAAAAAAATGCTAAAAATTACAAATCAAAGCCTCCTCAAAATATGATCTTGCCTCAGATATAATGTCCATTATCAAATACAAAATATGTAATATAACTTATTAGGACATGAATATAGGGATACACATACTCACTTTTGGTGATTATAAAATATATTAGTGACTAAGAAAAATCATGACTTTTGTCTAAGAAAATTAAAGATAAAACAATCATTTAATATCCATCCAAATAACTTTGCCACATAGAATGCTCATAAAAAAATAACATCATTATATCAAAATGTATTTTCTCTCCTGTGGTAAGTACAGAACTATTCATTAAATCCAAGATTATAAAACACAACTAAGGTGTGATAAATATGTGTAAATATATATGTGACACAATTCATAGAAAGAATGAAACCTTGTCATTTGTATAACTGGAATTGGCAATCATTATTTTAAATTCAAGGAACCAAACACAGAAAGGTAACTACATGTTCCTATAATGGCAACTAGGGTTAAATTAGCAGGTGCAAAATATTCATGAATATATGAAAAAGATAATGCATGAATCAATTCTTGTTTGAATAATTATTGTGTATTACATATGTTATATATATATATATATATATATATATATATATATTAACCTTTGATATATGTCAAGTTTCATATAAGGAAAGAGATTGGGAATTCCTAACTTACACATGATTAATATTTGAGTCCATGAAACATGTGTAATAATCTGATTTGGACATCTTTTATATATGTATGTATTGAGAAATACTGATTTATCTTAATTTACCCAGTATAAATGTGCAATATTGTTTAATTTAACAATTCTTCTAAACTATTTCCAATATTTAGTAGTATTCAAATGGGTTGGTTGAAACTATTATTGAGTGTAACTATACCTCTAAATCCTTCTTCTATAAATTAAGGACAAAAAGACCTTCAGAAATAGGATTTTTGTGTAAAATTCTCTTTTATTTCTCTAGATGAAATAGTTAGACAAGAACAATACCCATGTTATGTGAATACAAGCTATGCGACTACACAGTTTGGGCTAAGCCCAGAGTTTCCTTCTCTCTTTTAACTATCCCTAGGCGTAGGCCTCAAAGCTTCTAACTCCATACCCTGTAACCTTCCAAGCTGATTGATTTAATCTGGCTTTTGTCAGCTTCTGACTGAATTGCTCTGTCTGGTCTCTAACTTTGGAAGTATGTTCCTTATCTTCTGGCTACTCCTCATTCTCTGGCTACTTCTTTTTTCACCTGCGCCTAGCTTGTTCTTTCTGTAACTTAGTTGTGTAAAACTGCTACACACACACAGGCGCGCGCGCACACACACACACCACCTATCACCTATCATCCCACTCTTTTCCTCTCCAGCTGCTCCTATGTAGTCTCTCTTCCTTTGCTGTTCTCCTGTTACTTGGCTTTATCCATTCTTTGACTCAGTGTGACAAATCTTTTTCTGATTCTTGACTTTGTCCCTCATCACTTTTGAACATGACTGCTTCGTTCTACAAACTAAACTTTCTTCATTGTTAAGGATTAAAGCTGTGTACCAAGGTTGTACCTGCATTCCAGCCAGATCATATAGTTGGATATGATCCATTCCCTGAGCAGCCATGTTGCTGCATTAAAGTTCCTCGAGATTTTTTTGGTTGGTACACATCATTCTAGCTTGTTCAAGGTTCAATGGTTGAAACTACTTGCTATCGTACTTTTGTGGTAATATTAAAGACTGAAAAAAAACTACAATTTTGTGTATTTAGTTTGTGTCTATCAAATTTATTTGTACAACTTTGCAAAGAAATAGTGGCTTACTAATAACTTTCACATGAATTATTCATATTTTTCATAAGAAAATCTTTAATGATTTCTTAACTTTTATTGTTTGACCTTCAAGGGTGAATGATAGTTTTGTAACTTGCCATCTGCAAATTTTCAATACATGAATTATGATTCAATTTAGCAAGTATTTAGCCTTTGTTAACAATGTATATCTACCAAGATTAAATAGTCATTAAATTCAGGGGTTTTGATTCAATGTATTTTTTTTTCAGATTTTCTTTTACATTTTAAACATTCCTTAATTAACTTTTCCATTATGTTGTCCTTTACAGATGTGCGATCACCTTATATGGCTTAATACTTTTCAAGCAATAACATAATTTTAACTTATCAAACTGAAGTTCTAATTTCAGTGGAAATTTAATATGAGCCTATATTTATGGTGACATCATCCAAAACACTTTTTCATTTCTAGAGGGAATATAAATGGAGAGCAAAATGGAATGAGGCACATAAAGTCAAACACTATAGAAAAGTTGGATGTCATTTAACTTCTCATTTCCTTGACTTTTCCGTACGGTCTTAGATCTTTGGCTTAATAGGTTTGGAAAACTTTTAGTTCCCAAAAAAGAAAAATATCTTTACTTAAATGTGTAAAAATTGTAAATTATCAAGAAGTCTGGTACAAAATATTGGAGGTGAAACAGTACATCAGAGAAGTAGGCACACATATGAGAGGAAGACAAGAGTGGTTAATCACACCATATTAAATATTTATGAAACTCCTATATAGAAACTTTTACTTTATAATATAGTCTAAAAATATGAAAATACAATTTTTAAAAGGAGGAAAAAACTTGAAAAGAATACATTTCTTGAGAAAGACATTGACCTATTCATGAAAAATCCACATATATAACATAAATACCTACCCACTAGCCACCCTGCATTGCCACAGACCGAGGAACAGACTGTGGCCCCTACCATTTAACCATTGTGAAATATATTAGCGACATAGCCAAGTAGCTCAGATGTCAACTCTAACATGAATTTGCTATTTCCTTTTTATACTTTTAATGAAGTGATTCTTTTCTCATACAATATATCCAGATTACAGTTTCCACTTCTGCATATTTCAGATTTTTCCCATCTCACCTCAAATTGGGGTCTAACCACTTTCTGCCCCTCATTATAATACCACAGAATTCTAAGAGATAACAGTAAAACATAACAAAATAAATACACTAAGGTAAAACCAAATCTCACATTAGATGTGGGAAAGGAAAATCAAGAGAAAATAAAGACCCTAAGCAAAGGAAAAAAAAATCAGAGACCTACTTGTTAGGAGACACAGGAGTCCCACTAAAATACTAAACAGAAAGGTTTAATATATACACAGAGGACCTAGTGCAGACCAGTGTAGGCCTTGTGTTTTCTCCTTCAGTATCTGTGAGTTTTTATGAGCTTTGCTCAGTTGACTTAGAGAGACTCGTTTTCCAGATATTCTCCATTGCCTCTCGCTCTTGCACTCTATCTCTCTCCTCTTCTGCAGAGTTCCCTGGACTCTGTGATGAGGGCTTTTGAACCAGTTTAGAGCCTTGGTGTGTTCCAACCCCCCCCCTTTCTCTCTCTCTTCCTTCTTCCCTCTTTCTATGGTGCCCAATTGGTTTTTTTCTGCTGCCACACTGTTTTTTTTTTTCTTCATCTTTAACATCTTAAGACAAACAACATGTAGTTGTGTAGTTCAGCATGGCAATACAAGGTGAATTGGCTGGCTACTGAAAGCTAATAGGAAAGTTTGTGCTCAATAAGAGGATAGTATTTATTTCGCTATATTAGGAACTTGCTTCCCTACACAGGAAAATCCCATGCTTTCTTTATAGATTTTTATGAATCACTATTTGATATCAATCCCTTCCCAAAATAAAAGGTTGTAATTGCTTCAATAAATTACCAATCATATATTTATTTACAGAAGCTACATTTAGTTATCCATTGCTTAATTTGACGGGTGGTAAACAATGCAAAGTCTTTTTCTGAAGTAAAACGTCTACACTCTGAGAATGTAAGATGTTTGATAATTATGTCTTCAGATCCTAAACATCAAGAGTGAGACAGTATATTGACAACTCAAGTTCAATCTACAAAGACTTCATAGGCCTTCCTCATAATACTGGGATTAAAATGAATGCTTCCCCAAATGACATATGTTTCTAATACTTAACTTGTCTGGTTGCCTGAAATTAGGATTCAGTGGGTACATGTGCTAAATAGACTATAGATGTTTGACAAAGCTTGTTGTGTCAATTGAATTGATTAAAGCTTGGGAAGCTAAAAACTATTAGAGTGGGTTTGTCCGGTAAGTTATAGAAATGTTCCTAGTGGCAATACCAATCTTGTCTCAATCTAGAGAAGGCACAGAAACCTTCTTTCCTGAAGATACTTAGCACTGAGCTAGTAAAAAGGCCAAAGCTGTCACTAAGAAGCTAATGGTACATCTTGTAATGTGTTTTAAAGTGTCACATGGAAATATATTTTCTTTTATTTCTTCATTATACCAGTGGCATACATCATATTTGAATGAGCATATATCACATTGAATGTTAATTGCTTATGTCTGGATAGCTCCTCTGAGTAGTCCCTTTTCCAAAAGACCTTCCCCTTCTCTTATCTGGGGAGGCCAACCCCACCCTCTACCAGGGGAATGTTCCATAGTTCTTGGAACCCATGCAAGTTGAACTTTTTCTCCTCCCCCTCTCCTACCCCATAAGGGATAAGGACAGAATTCCTGGAATGTTTCTTCATGCAAATGAGGCATTCCCTGTACTTTCAACTCTAGCCAATGATTTACCTTCTCCCTGAAAATTCATTCTCACACTCCAGGATTCAAATATAGCCTTAGTTCACCCAAAATAAAGTGTATGTCCAGAGGGTGTCTTAATAAAGATCATCAGAGAAGGCGCCACTCCATCCCACCAACCAACCCTACACTCACTCACAGACTCAGCCAGTTCTGGGCTCTATTTCATCCTTGCCAGTGTGCATCTGGGTGCTCTGAGGGAGAAATCACAAAGCAGACCCACAGCTGGACACTGACAAAACACATACATGAAACCACACTGGCATATACAAATAAAACTTCCAGTGAACACTTTTAAGGATTTTTTAAAAACAAAAATAAAAACAAAAAAATTCCTTTTGATAAAAAAAATCCTCTGTCTCATTTGCTTTAAATTTAAATCACACAATTTATACTTAGTAAATGGTTATTCTGTGTGTATAACATAGTTTAAAAGCTTTTATCATTTATGTTACCTAAAAGCACTATGGAAAACAATTAATTCAGGATACTTGTAGAATGATTAGTTAAGTGAGGATTCAGATACATAGTTGAGATCAAAAGGAAAAGAGATGAAATTGCAAATTAAAACAAACTCTATTAATCATGGATGATAATAAACATCAGAAGATGAGAATGAAGTACTTAACTAAGGGCAGATATAGACTTAAAAGGAGGAAAGACATGAAAGTAAAAGAGACTATATGGACACATTATAATAATAAATATAACTAATTAATCAAATTATACAAAGAAAGTATTTTATTTGCTATTATGTGTCTCCTTTTAATAATAAAAGAAATCAAAGAATAATATTTCTTTTTATTCATTTAGCTGCCAATTTTATTATTTAAATTTACTTATAGCTAAATAATACTACACATTGTATGCCATTTTCATTATCCCTCACCAATTGAAGTACATTGTTTCCATTTCCTAACTATTTTGAACAGAATCTTAGTGCACATGGCTGAGTATCTCTAGTGAGATATCAAGTTCTTCAAGTATGTAAGCCAAGGAATGGCGTAGCTGGCTCACCTGGTAGATGTGCTTTTAGCTTTTCTGAGAATTCTCCACACTGATTTCCAGAACGTGTGCACCAGTGGATCAGGATTCGATCCTTTCCCCCATATCCGTTCCAGAACTTGTTGTCAGCTGTTTTGTTGGTCACAGCGAGTCTCATTGGATAAGATGAAATCTCAAAATAGTCTCAATTTTCACTTTTGTAATTGCTAAGGATGTTGAATTGTTTAAAGGAAAGACATCTAAGCTATTTTTATTTCTTTTTTGAGATCTTTCTATTCAGATGCATGGCCCAGTTTTAAATTGGGTCAAATGTTTTCTTGATATTTGCTTTAATTTTATAGTTCTTTGTATAATTTTCATATTAAACCTTTATAAGAGGTATTTCTGGCAAAGATTTTGTCACCCTTCCTTTTTACTCAATTAGTTATGTTGTTACTGTACAAAACAGTTGTAATTTTATGAGTTTTTGTTTATTAGATGTTGTGACTAATTTCTGTTGATATGGAGTCTGGTTTAGAAAGTCTGTTCTTATGCTGCTTATGCTGTGTTCAACTAGTTTCAGTAATTCAGATTTTACACTGAGGTCTTTGACCTATTTGGAGTCTATTTTTTTGCAGGTTACTTTGGGACAAATATCATTCTCCTGTATATGGACATTCAATTTTTCCAGCACCAAATCCTTTCATTAATTGTTTACTTTTGACACTTTGTCAAATATCAAAAAATATGTTACTCAAGTTTAGGTCTTCCGATTTGCTCCAATTCTCTACATGTCTCCTTTTGTGTTAGTACCATCCTGCTTTTAATACTATAGTTCTGTGAGATAGCTTGAAACCTGGTACATGAATCCTTCCAGATTATTCTTTTTGTTCTGGATTACTTTGCCTGTCTAGGCTCTTTTGTGGTTCCCTATGTAATTTAGTATGGATATATTTTGACTGTGGTGTTGGCCATTAACTGCTACTAGGTAAACTCTGTGTAAAGTATGATGGAACGTGTTGATTGTTTTTCTCTCTCTCTCTCTCTCTCTCTCTCTCTCTCTCTCTCTCTCTCTCTCTTATGTTTGTATTCTTACTTTGACTTTTAATAATTATAACTTCATTTGTTTTTTTTTTTACTGTGGTCTCATGACCTTGCTTCAGATTCTCTTCAATATTAATTATTGCTTCTAGAATTATATGTAGGACTGGTTCGGTATATGTGGATTCCTTTATCCTGGAAAATACTTTTCCATTATTTAATCATGAAATATAGTTATCCTGGATACAGTAATCTAGATTAGCATCTGGGGTGCTTCAGAATTTGTGGTGCATTGCTCTAGGCTCTTCCAGCTGTCTATGAATCCTTGAGGAGGTTCTCTTTTATGTGACTGTGGATTTCCTCTTGCAGCGAATATTCTTGGAATTAGAAGATTATATTATTTTCATGCTTTATACATTTAATATTTAAAATTTTATTATGAATTATACTACGATATTTTAAACAGAGATTTAGTATACAACATATTTCAATATATATTATAAATATATATGCCCTCTAAAATTGCTAGATCAAACAAATATATCGATCTTACAAACTCATTATTTTAAAAATATTTTTGAGATTATGAGTTTATCATTTTACACCTCCCTCTCTCCTCTAATACTTTTCATTTCCCCAATTATGGTGGTTTAAATATGCTTGTCCCAGGGAGTGGCATTATTAGGAAGTATTGACTTGTTGGAGTAAATGTGGTCTTGGAGGAAGTGTGCCACTGTGGGAGTAGGCAGGGAGACCCTCCTTCTAGCCATTGGAACCAGTTTTCTCCTAGCTGCCTTCAGAACAGGAGGTAGAACTCTCAGCTCCTCAAACACCATGCCTGCCTTGTTGATGTCATGCTTTCCACCATAAAGAGAATGGACTAAACCTCTGAACCCATAAGTAAGCTCTAGTTAAATATCCTTTGGTCACGATGTCTCTTCACAGCAGTGAAACCGTAAAACACCAAATCTTGCTCTTTCTCAAATTCATGCCCTCATTTTCTTTAATTATTATTTGTATTTGTGTTCCTCAATACGTAAATATATTCTGCCTTGTGTGTATAATCATAAATGTATCTATGTGTTTTCAAGGTTACCTATTTGGTAGGGGTGACAACATAGTGTGTTTTTCTGTATGGACAACTATTCCTCTATTCTCAGCATCCCTTAGTCACTTTAAGTGTTCTGGTTAGAGTTGCCTCAGTTTTTTTTTACTGCATGTTTTGGCCATTAGCTGTGTCTCAAAACATAGGAAAAATTACAAGATAGCAATATTAAAATGGAAATCTCTATTCCCAGGAAACAATAAAATATTTAACAATGGTATTTATGGAATTGAGAGATTCTTTACGGCAAATCAAAGTTAATAGAGTGAAAAGATATGTTAGTGAATTGGGCAAATTTTTGCCACTCATTGATCCAACAGGGATTTAGGGAATGTAATCATAGCATATCATCAATGATTAGGGAATTATTATCATGGCAGGGAGTGTGGGAGCTTGCAGCCAGGAATGATGAAGGCAAACTCAAACTCATTGAGAGCTTTCCCTCTTGATCTGCAAGCAGACAGAGAGAAGGGAGTGGGAACAAACCTGGCATGGCTCAAAACTCATTTACAGTAACACACCTATTAAAACAAGGATACAATGTCTATTTTTTCTCAAACAGTTCATGTACTGAGTATTAATCGTGCAACATAAACATAGCAACTTTTGGATGGGGAACACTTTTATATTTTCCTTCAAATTTCCACACTGTACACACACACACACACACACACACACACACACACACACACACACACACACACACAAACTTGCAATAGTTATTTATAACTATAAATAACTTAAAATTATTTAATGAAGTTATATAGAAAATAGATACAGTTATCCCTCAATAAAACTAGTTTTCATAAACCAAATCCAAATAAATTTATCTTATTAAAATAAAAACACAACAACTGCATATAACTTAAAACTATTTCCTTATAGACCTTAATTGGATTCTATTAATTCATCATTCTATATTTGTATTTTGTAAGTACATGTTGTATTTTATAGCTTTCCAGAATAATTACAAGAAAATTCCTGTCAATGGTGAATATAGGTAAAATATCCTAAACAAGAACATTTGACTTAAATTTAATAAAGGCTTAGATTCAAACCTGTTTATTCTTTAATACTACTGTCATGAATTTTAAAGCATTTTAAATTTAATTTTTGTTAAGTTCGAACAATGCATTGTGAAGGCATTCATTATACTGCCATCTTTTATTGTCCTCTACTTGTATAAATCCCTTCCTTGTTCCCAACTAATAGTGCTCATACTTTCATGTCTAATGTTTTATACATGTCTTGTGCAGGTAATCATAACTACTGAATGTTCATGATTACATCAGTCTTGTGTTTAGGAGAGAGCATACCACAAGAATCCTCTCTGTTCTGGAGCTTTTAATACTTCTGATGCCTTTGAGTGATGTTCTCTGAATCCTAAAGGGGCACATGCTTATTTATATCTACACACTCAACCAGGATTTATTCTCAGACTTTTGACCAGTTAAATGTCTCTGTATAAGGAAGACTTCACTGCAAAGAAGCTTCCCTGGCAAAGGCAAATAGCAGCACTAGTCTAGGGGTTTATATACATATAAATGGTAAGTTACCTATATGTCTATTTAACATTTTCAGCAATATTGTCTTTCCCAGGGTACACGGCATTCCAGTCACAGGATTTTGCTGTTGGTATCTTCGAAGTTAATTTTCTATTTCTGTGAAGAGAAATCATGGCCAAGACAACTAAAATAAAGGGGAAATAGCATAATTAGTTAAAATACAATTTCAAAAATAAGCAATCAAAAATTAAGCATTAAGAACTTGCTTACTGTCCCAGAGTGTGAGTCCACTACCACCACCATCATTTGAAGCATGCTGATAGGTCCGCACTGGAGGAGCAGCTGAGAGATTACAGATTGAGACAATAACCACTACGCAGAGAATCACACATGGAATAGTGGGACAGTATGGGACTTTGAAAGCGTAAAGCTTATATTACCTAATCGTTCCCCAATTCCACAACCCACTGGGCACCAAACATTCAAATATATGAAAACAGGGCTACATGTCTTGTTCAAATCACTACATTAGAATGATAGTTTACTAGAATTCTATACTCTAGAATACAGTGCAACTAGAATTTCAGTTGCTTATTTGTTGTATGAAAGCCGGCCTCAAATATAGTCAGATAATCATTGCTTTCACCACCACGACACATTCACATCACCATTGAATCTGTGGGGACATCTTGTTTGGACAGATTGATATTGTGGTTTCCAGATTCATTGCTAGGTAGGACTGTTAGTGTTTTTGTATTCACCAGCTACTCAACATAGCACCTTTCAGCCTAGACAGCATGATGGAAGGCAAGCATTTAAAGATTTTATATACTTCCTCCTACTATAGTCTTTCTATTTTGTACCAGTCATGAGGTGAGAGTTTTCATCATACATCCATAATACCATATTTTGTTTATCCCATGTGATAAGTCACCATGGACTGAATATTGTGAAACCACTGAAGCATGAGCCAAAATCAAATTTCCCCTTTAAATTCATTCAAGTATTTTGTAACAGCTATGATAAAGTAATGCAATGCCATTACACATATTGTTTTCCTTAAATCCCTGTTGAGCAAGGAAATGAGGCTCCACAAATACCCTAATTATGAGGGAACTATAATTTTACTTTTAGTAGAAAAAACACATGTAAACAGAATTATGCATTGTTGTAGTAAGAATTTGTTTTTCACTCCTGTTATAAATGATTCACTAATGCATGAAATCAAGCCAGTAGTAAGTCTGACTACTGTGTATCCCCTTATGAATAGTTCTGTGACATTTTAAATGCTTCATGTTCTCAATGTGAATTCTTGCTTTAAAAACTCCATTGGAAGGGGAAGCCCTTGTTCCTGCCAAGACTGTACCCCCAGTGAACGTGATTGTTTGGGGGAGGGCGGTAATGGGGGGAGGATGGGGAGGGGAAGCCCATATAGAAGGGGAGGGGGAGTTAGAGGGATGTTGGCCAGGAAACCGGGAAAGGGAATAACAATCTAAATGTAAATAAGAAATACTCAAATTAATAAAGAAAAAAAAACTCCATTGCTGTTGATAAAGCCATGTGTTTATCTATTAGATTATAAATCACCATGTGTAAGGCAAAGGTAAAACTATTGAATATTACTAAAAAATTGATTTCACTCACAGACACATTCTCGAGTTTTAAATGATGCTAAAATTAGGAAGCTCTTCATCTGTGTAACCTGGATTCATCAGCAAATCCTTCGTAAGGCAAGTTCCATCAAGGAAAGCAACTTTTTCATCATCCTACTGAATTGAAGCTATGGAAATGCTGGATGGTAACAGCAAAGCTTCCTAATCATGAGTGACTTGTTCGCTGTATTGAAAAACCTTTTCTACATATATTGTACATGTCATTTTTTATATACTGAATGTATGTCAATGTGATAAACTGCACTGACAAAGTTTTATGTATTCAGCTACACCTTTCCCCCATCCAAACTTTTTATGTATACCTGGATTTATATTTGTTAAGATAGCTTGGGATTTGGGTTGTTTTTTGTTCTAGTTTCCACATTGGTTTAGGTACAGACAAAAGAAGCTGGTGAGGTTTACATGACTGGTACCCATAGGTGGGTCTTCAAGCAAGCTCAGTCAATCAAAAATAAAACTAGTGTGACTTATCTTAGTCAGCTTGCATGCATTTAGGGTAAGAGGTCCTTAGAATGGCATGATACATCCTTCTGTATAATTGTGGTACTTTATGTTAATGTAATCTTGATAGAAGTCTGTTTTCCATGTTTATATTTTATGTGTACAGAGAGATGTAACTGAGTGATTATATAATTAATGCAACTCATATTTCTTCTGAGTAAGGTCTGATTATCCTCAGTTTTATATGAAATCATCAAACTCAGCTATAAACAAACCAAACCCACAAGTTCAGTCCTCTACATCCTGCTTCACTTCTTCACGTTGTTTATTTTGTTTTCCTGCCCAAACTTGACTAAGAAGTCATATGCATTTTGAACAAGCAATTTGTAGCTATGTTTTATTTCTCAATTTAAATCCTATCTATTAACTTTTTTCTCTGAAGATTACATTTCGCTATTTCTACATCCAGTGGATTTCATTACTCCATTTATTAACTCCTATGTTTGAGTTTGCTCCTTATTTTTCAGTATCTGAACAGATATATTATTAAACATTGCAGTGTAATTTGCTGTGAATGCAACATGTGTTTCCTTTGTGTAAATATGTCACTTACATTTTTTTACATCATTTGCTGTATAACTACTATTACACACAGGTGACACAGAAATAAAAATACACACAGCAGGGTGGAGAGGAGGGGTGGGTATGTTTTTCATACAGTAGGGCATTCTGTTTCAAATCCTACCCTTATTGTAGTTCCTTGTCCATGGTCTCTAGAGATTCATTTCAACATGCCTACAGATTCAGTTCTGCAAATAAAGTTGTGGTATGGTGTTGTGTGAAATGTTCCTTGATGTTTTACAGTAGCATAATTTTATAGGTTTCTAGTTACCAAAATTGCTGGGAATTATGGCATTCTGCTTTACTCTTAGCTGTTCTGTCTTAGGTAAGATATTTTTCTACTTTTGGTTTGGGGAACAACAAATCATCCCAATTTTCATTCCCCTTTCCTTGCCTCTAATGTATTATTTTTGACATGCTTCTTCTCCTCTTGGAGAGTGTAACTCTTGTGCTTTTGCATTGTTTTCTTGGCAGCACTTAATTTTGAATATGCTAGTATTTACTGTTTGCTATGATGATCAAAGTATGGGAGGAAACATATTAGAATTGTTTATTTGGGCTCAAGTTTTCAGACATTTCATTTTGTATTCTGTGCTTGGTGAGACAGAAAAGTCACAGTAAGGACATTTTAATGAAGCAGAGATGTTCATCTGAGGACTCCCAGGAAGCAGAAAGACAGGTAGAGTAGCTGGCAGCCTGATCTACACTACTGAAGTGTGCCTCAATAACTCAGTCCTCCAACCAGGCCAACATTCTAGGTTTCACCTTCTCTCAAGAGTTCATAAAGATTTTAGTTCATGAAAGTAGTAACCCATTGATGATACCTGAGCCTTCTTGGTCTATGGGATAACTTCCCCTGAGCCCATTAGCTAGCAATTATACTTTAGCACATGAATCTTTGTTAGGACACTATGCATTACACCTAGAAGTTATGGCCAAGATACCATTTTTATTGGAGTTATGTGTCTCAAATGCTTTATGTTTTTTAGAAAATATCTACTTATTGGATAAAGATAGATTGATTCTGTATTTCACAAATCAGTGAATGATAACTTCTGTCTCCAACAATCATCCAGAAATTAACAGATAAATTCCATTGATTTCTTTATAATGAAAAGAGATTTGTTTTCTCACATAGTGTATTCTGAAAAGAGTTTCCCTTTCCTCTAGTCCTTTAGCTTCTCCCCATCTTTTCTCTCATCCTAATCCACCTATTTTCTGTCTCAGGAAACAAAAAGGCATCTCTGGGATAATAACAAACTAAAGTAAAACATTATACAATAAAACAGAGACTAATATGTCAGAATTGGGCATAAGAAAATTTTCTATTGTTTTAGTACATTTCCAGTATTCTGTAAGAAGTCCAGTTTTTCTCACCTTATATTGAGACTCTCTGTGGGAATTTTACATTATATCTGCATATATATGCATTTTATAAAATTATATTGTACTATTTTTCATATATTAATAAACTAATAATTTTCAGTTAGATTACTTTTAGACTTTCATCACGTATAACTAGGCATTTCCTTCAGAAATAGCATATCCTTATAGAAATTAGTGCTTGAAACTGTGTTTTGGGCTTTACATTTGTGAATTTTTTTTTGCTTGTTCTTTTTTTTAAAATTTTTTTTAATTGGACTCTTTTATTTACATTTCAAATGTTTTCCCCTTTCCAGGTTTCCCGACCATAAACTCCCTATCCCATTCCCCTTCTCTCTTCTTCTGTGAGGGTGTTCCCCCTTCCCAACTACCTACCCTTTCTGCCCCCCTGCCCTGACATTCCCCTACACTGGAGGCAGTTCCAGCCTTGGCAGGATCAAGGGCCACTTCTCCCATTGGTGCCCAACAAGGTCACCCTCTGCTACATATGCAGCTGGAGCCATGGATCTTGATTGGTTGGTTTTGTTGTTCTTCTTTTCTTTCTTTCTTTCTTTCTTTCTTTCTTTCTTCCTTTCTTTCTTTCTTTCTTTCTTTCTTTCTTTCTTTCTTTCTTTCTTTCTTTCTTTCTTTCTTCCTTCCTTCCTTCCTTCCTTCCTTCCTTTCTTTCTTTCTTTCTTTCTTTCTTTCTTTCTTTCTTTCTTTCTTTCTTTCTTTCTTTCCTTCTTTCTTTCTTTCTTTCTTTCTTTCTTTCTTTCCTTCTTTCTTTCTTTCTTTCTTTCTTTCTTCCTTCCCTCCTTCCCTCCTTCCTTCTGTCCTTCCTTTCTTTCTTCCCTCCCTCCTTCCTTCCTTCCTTCCTTTCTTTCTTTCTTTCTTTCTTTCTTTCTTTCTTTCTTTCTTTCTTCCTTCCCTCCTTCCCTCCTTCCTTCCTTCCTTCTTTCTTTCTTTCTTTCTTTCTTTCTTTCTTTTCTTTTCTTTTTCTCTCTTTTGTTTTGTTTTGTTTTTAGAGTTAAAGACAGATCTTTCCTTTAAACTCTGAGACCCTCACAGGCTTCACAATCTTTTGTTTAGGGGCTGCCTTTGTGGGGGCCTTGGCAGCAGCGAGCAGCCATTTCTGTCTTCTTTGATTTCAGCTTAACCTTTTTTGCTTCTTGGCAGCCCTGATAGCTTGCTCTCACTGAGCTTTTCTCACTTCTGGTTTCTGATTCCTCTTGGCCATTATATCAGCCAGAGACACGCCTGTGGTGGCTTGATGGAACTAGAGTGCACCTCCTGTTCTTTTCTTTTGAATTTCTTCCAACTGTCCTTTCTTGTAATTTCTTCTGTAGAGGACAGTCACGTTCATTTGTTGAGGATTCCTTCTGGAAAGGAATGTGAACTCACATTTGACAATAAGAAACTGGAAAACCCCCTTTTTAAGGAGTGAAGAAATGGGAACAAAAAGATTCATCGGAAGGGATATGGAGGCAAAGTTTGGATCAGAGACTAGCTTTTAATATCCTTGCCTGTCACTATGTTTAGTGTTTTGATTATTATGTGTGAGGGGACATTATTATTATTATTATTATTATTATTATTATTATGTGTGAGGGAACACTTTTTTTCTTGTTTAAATGATTTGATGTTCTATTTGATTCTTATATTCTTATACTTTGATAAGCACCTTTTTCTTCTTTAGTATTAGTAAAAATTTCTTCTCTGATTTGTTAAACATTTTTCTTTGCCTTTGGCCTGAGTTTCTTCTCCTAGTTCCTTTACCCTAGAATTTAGGTGTTTTATACTGTTTGTGACTTCCTGGATATTTTTGAAAGAATTACTTTAGATTTAAAGTTTTCTTTGACTGATATATCCACTTCTTCTATCATGTCTTAAATGCTATGGATTCTCTCTTGCATCTCTTGTATTCTGTTGAGGAGATATTCCTCTGAGGTGCAAGTTCATAAAACTTTCATTTTCAGTTTTCCTTACTTTGGGGGTTTCTTAATTGATTTTATTTCCACTTTCTGTTCTTGAACAGTTTTACTCATTTCAGTCCACTGGGGGTTTTTTTCTGTATGTTTTCATAGAATTCTTTAAGAGATTTATTAATTTTCTCTTGAAAGACCTCTAACATGTTCATTAAGGCTATATTAAAGTTTTTTTTTCTTGTGCTCCAGCTATACTGCAATACTGAGAGTCTACCATTGTAGAATTGCTGGACTATAGTGGAGATACGTTTGTTCTGTCTGTTATTAATAATTTTTATAGTGACATCTGGGCATCTTTATTTGTTTTATAATTTCAATTGCAGAGATCTCTTCCTGTCTTGTTGGGATGGTGTTTAGTTCTTTGATGTCTTTTAGCTCTCTGGAATTTAGAAGAACATGTCTACTGTGCTGACTGTTAGGGATTCTGATAGATTAGGTTCTGATAGATAGGATCATTGGTGATTTCAAGAAAGTATTTGAAACTGACATGTAGCAAAGGAGAAGGGTTAGGAGGAGAGGGGTGAGTCAGTGAGTAGTTGAGAGGGTTCACAAGATAGAGAAAGACAAAGTATTTCACAAAATTTTGCTTAATCACTTAATAATGGGAACAGTATGTATAATATGAAGATACTACAGCAGGTATTCTGTACTGAAGTATGGATGAGACTAAAGGACATTGAAGACAGCAGACAGAGAGTAAAGATCTGAAGCTCACGCAGCCTGACTTCACAGGCAGGCTTGAGTAGCGGGTTCCTGGAGATTGTCTTTTGGGGATTGCAGATAAGGCAGCTGCATGAGAAAAGAGAAAGTTTGGAGCAGATCAGTGTGATCCACTGAAGATGTGGGCATAGAGATGGGGTATGAACTGGGAGAAATAGAATGAATGGTAAAGGTCTGCAAATAGTCTTCCTGATTTCCTGGCTCTATTCACTTGATTTCTTAACTTCTTACCTGGAACAATATTATCTTTGAATACCACTTTAATACTTTCTAAATTTTGCCCATTAATGGAAGGGAATCTCCTAGGTAAGGTAGGAATCTGTTTTAGAAAGCTACGAAATATTTTTATATCACTGCATTTCAGTGAAAACACATAGAAAATATATTAAAAAATTGAAATTGATACCTATATATAAATATCACAGCCTAAACAAAGTGGCCCAAAAAGAAATGTCTATAATCTGAATATAAGTGAAGCAAATTGCTTAATGAAGTAACCAGTCATTTGTAAAGGATAAAAACATACATAAACAACCTTTGAGTCCAAGGTACTGAGAAGACATTCAGTGATTCAAGAATCTGTGGGTAGATAAAAATACATTTAGAACAAGGAAAAAGATGTCATTCTTTTAAATACACAGATTGTCAGATGACAGTTATCAAGAATACATCATAGGTATAAAAAGTACAGTTCTTAGGAAAACTCAAATATATCCTCAAGTAGGGCAAATCAATGGTATTAATAATTCCAGTTAATGACCTTAGCTTAAATACTCAACTAAGGAGAGATAAAACCTGTAGAGACCATACCCAACGAATAGAATAGACACAGCCCCCTGTTGAGGTAAGGGGCCACCTATCCACCTCAAAAATACTAACCCAGAATTCCTTCTGTTGAAAGGAAGTTCAGGGGCAAAGGGTGAAAGCAGAAACTGAAAAAAGGACCATGCGGAAACTGCCTCACCTACGAATTCATCCCATCTGCTGACACCAAAACCAGACACTATTGCTGATGCCATGAAAAGCTTGTTGGCAGAAGTCCCCTTGTTGTTATAGCTGTCCCTTGGAAGACTCTGCCAAAGCCTAACCAATACAGATACAGATACTCTCAGGGCTCTGAGTGCAGGGAGACAAATGGAGATGTGTGGTGAAGGACTGAAGAAGTTGAAGGGGTTTGTAACCTCATAGTAAAAACAACATATCAACCAGCGAAACACCCCAAAGCTCCCAGGGACTAAATCAAACCAAAGTGTACACATGGAGGAACCCATGGCTCCAACTGCATATGCAGTAGAGGATGGCCTTATCTGGCATCAAGTGGAGGGGAAGTCCTTGGTCCTGTGGAGGCTCAATGATCCAGTGTAGGGGAATGCTAGAGCAGTGAGGTAGGAGTGGGTATGTGAGTATGGGAGCTCTCTCATATAAGCAAGGGGAATGGGAAATGGGATCGGGGGTTGTGGAGGGGAAACTGGGAAGGGTGATAACATTTGAAATGAAAATAGATAAAAATAACCAATAAAAGTTTTTTAGAAATTTAAATAATGAAAAGGAATTTTTTTTTGAATCATTTCCCTTGTTTTTCCTGCCTCTCATGTTTGGTTCTATCTCTGAGCCTGGTTTCTGGCCTTCCAGTCAGTGTCAGGATTGGGCTCCCTCTTGTGGCATGGGACTAATGCTTTATTGGTCTTTTGTTGGGCATTCACACAATTTCTACCAAGTATTTTTCCCAGTATATCTTGTAGGCAGGATGAATTGTAGGTGCAAGCGTTTGTGACTGGATTAGTGTCACAATTTCTCCAACTGAGCTCTTGTCTGACTTCAGAAGATAGATGGCCGTTTACATATCCTCCATTGTTAGGAGTCTTGACTAGGGTGACCGTCATAGACTCCTGGGATTTTCCATTGCACTAGGTTTCTAACTCATTTCTGACATTCACCAACTTCAGTTTTCTCTCTTCCAGGATTTGTTCCCTCCATCGACATCCACCTGATCCTTCCTGTTCTTGTTCCCACCTGTCACCAGTCCACCAACAAAAATCTCTCCTATTTCCCTCTTCAGTGCTCATGGTCCCCCTGGAACACTCCTTTCTACTTAGCTTCTCTGGGTCTTTGCATTGTAGAATAGGGTTATCCTTTAGCTTACAACCAATATCCACTTATAACTGTATATATTCCATGTTTCTCTTTCTGAGTCTGGGTTACCTCACTCAGAATAATTTTTTTTTAGTTCTATCCATCTGCTTGCAAATTTAATGATTCTTTTTTTAACTATCTGAATATTACAATTTGAGGCAAAAGGACTGTGCCACCTGAAAGAAACTAGTAAGACTGAATGAGTCCAAACTCTGTGGAAATCACAACTGATAACAGCTGGAACGGGGCCAGCTCCATGCCTAACTATCTGTTCTGGAACATGGAATCATAAGACCCAACTGAGATAATCAAGACAGTCAGTCAGGTAGCATAAAAACCGGGAGTTCTATGTTCAACCAATGAGCTTCCCTTCCTGGGCATTCCTTCTGACAAAAGGAGTTTAATCCTCAGTTCTCAGTGAGTATGGTGCATTCTCATCCACCATCAAATAAAGCAGTTTGAACAGGCAAGAACCATCTCTTCATCTAGGTTCTCTGGGGTGGGGAGGGGTGGAGCTTTCTTATAAAGAGCCTCACCTAAATCTCCAGAGAAAGCTTTCTCATTCCCAGATCCTCTGTATTCTCTTGGCATTCACTTGGAACCAAACTGAGTTCTGCCCCATCCCAGGCTCAGCATTCTTCTTCCTGCCTGGTAAGTGGATATACCCTTAGGAGAAGCACTGACCAGAGCAGCAAGACCCTGTTCGCACTCCAACCAGAATGCCAGAGGTACATGGGTACAAGGAGAAAGGTAGCACAGCAATAGTCCCAGACTCTGCTGTTTCCTACTCCAGATGAACATTGCAGACTGAGTCAAAGAGGAAACAACAAAACAAAGCAAACAAAAACGATAAAACAAAGTACTTAAGTCTTTTATCTCTTGCTGCTGCTACAGAATAGTAAGAAACCAATGCCTTTTAAGCACAAAATATTAAGAGAGAGATACAGCACCAGAGTTCATCAGCCTTTGAACTGAAGTGTTCCACCTCACATGAACCTAAAATCCAGGACTGGCTCCTATTGACAAACTTTGCTCTTAGGACTGCTTTCAGCATGTTCCATAAAATTTGCTATACTATGCATTTATTTTCTTTGAATTCTAGGAAGTCTAACATTTTCTTATTTTTGTCTTGCCCAGTAAAAAACTTCAGTAGAGAGACACTCAAGTTCCTTGAGATTGTAGGCTTTCTTTTGTTTCTGCTGTTGTTAAAATCCAGTTTTAATCCAGGGTGATCTGATAGAATACAGGGCTTCATTTCAATTTTCATGTATCTGCTGAGACTGGCTTTGGTACTAAGTATGTGAGCAATGCCAATCTTGAGAAGGTTCTGTGAGATGATAAGAAGAAGGCATAGTCTTTTGTATTGGGAGGAAATGTTCTGTAAATATCTATTAGGTTCATGTGAGTCATGATGTGTTAACTAAATTATTTTTCTCCATTTAGCTTTTGTCCAGATGACCTGTCATTGGTGATAATGGCATTTGAAGTTTCCCACTATGGTGGTTTGATGTGTAACATAGGCTTTAATAATATATCTTTTACAATTGTGTGTGGCCTTGTGTTTGGGGGATAAATACTGTATTAATTTAGCAGTACTATATAGCACTACCAACTTCACTATGCCTTAATAACATCTCTAGTCATTGGTTCTTGGGAAGTTTATAGTGCAATGCATGAGTTCTCCTCTGTGGAGCAGGGTTTAAATTTACCAGAGAGCTTTTGCTCCTTCATACGTGTCAAATCATCCATGCCACTCTTACAACAATTGTCATATCTTAATTGGCAAATCATTATTGTAATTCTTACAGTTCACAGTTGGGTAAGCCAGCTGGCACCTTTGTGCTACCAGTATCTTGCCTAGCACTTTTCTCTATTATGAAAAATGTCCACCAGGAAGGAGGTATCCATCCAGTTCAGTAGAAGCCCAACCAAATCCATGTTTAAAGAACTTCCATTTTGTGTAAGACCAACAATCAAACTCTAATTCACAGAAGAAAATTATGGAGTGTTAATGAGCAGGCATCCTATGGCAACACACCCCCCTTAGCAACAGCTAGTCGGGATGCAATAGCAGGATCAAGATACATATAGCTAACTAGAGACAGAAGAGAGAATCTCAAGAGCAGAAGATTCTATAGAAATCATCGACACAACTGTCAAAAATAATGTAAAACAGAAAAAGCTACTGTCCCAAAATATACAGGAAATACAGGACACAGTGAGAAGATCAAACCTAAGGATAACAGGTGTAGAAGAGAGTGAAGACTCACAACTCAAAGGACCAGTAAATATCTTCAACAAAATCATAGAAGAAAACTTCCCTAACCAAAGAAATAGATGCCCATAAACATACAAGAAACCTACAGAACTTCAAATAGATTGGACCAGAAAAGAAACTCCTCCCATCACATAATAGTCAAAGCACCAAATGCACAAAACAAAGAAAAAATATTAAAAGCAGTAAGGGAAAAAGGTCAAGGAACATATAAAGGCAGACTTATCAGAATTACACTGGACTTCTCACCAGACACTATGAAAGCCAGAAGATCCTGGATAGATGTTATATAGACCCTAAGAGAACACATATACCATCCCAGGTTACTGTATCCTGCAAAACTCTCGATTAACATAGATGGAGAAACCAAGATATTCCATGACAAAACCAAATTTACACAATATCTTTCTATAAGTTCAATGTTATAAAGGATAATAAATGGTAAAGCCCAACACAAGGAGGCAAGCTACACCCTAGAAAAAGCAAAAAAACTAATCGTTTTGCAACAAAAGAAAGAGAAGACAAACACACAAACATAATATCACCTCCAAATACGAAGATAACAGGAAACAACAATGACTACTCCTTAATATATCTCAAAATCAATGTACTCAATTCCCCAAGAAAAAGACACAGATTAACAAACTGGATATACAATGAGGACGCAGCATTTTGCTGCTTACAGGAAACACACTTCAGAGACAAAGACAGACACTACTCAGAGTAAAAGGCTTGAAAACAACTTTTCAAGCAAAGGTCCAAGGAAGCAAGCTGGAGTAGCCATTCTACTATTGAATAAAATCGATTTTCAACCAAAAGTCATCAAAAGAGATAGGGAAGGACACTCATATTCATCAAAGGAAAAATCCACCAAGATGAACTCTCGTTCTTAAATATTTATACTCCAAATGCAAGGGCACCTACACACATAAAAGAAACCTTACTAAAGCTCAAAGCACACATTGCACCTCACACAATAATAGTAGGAGCTTTCAACACCCCACTCTCATTAATGGACAGATCATGAAAACAAAAATTAAACAGAGACATAGACAGACTAACAGAAGTCATGAATCAAATGGACTTAACAGATATTTATATAACATTCTATCTTAAAACAAAAGGATATAACTTTTTCTCAACACCTCATGATACTTTCTCCAAAATTGACAATATAGTCGGGCACAAAACAGGCTTCAACAGATACAGAAAGTTAGAAATAATCTCATGCGTCCTATCAGACCAACATGGGCTAAAGCTGATCTTCAATAACAATAAGGAAAGAATGTCCTCATATACATGGAAGTTGAACAATGCTCTACTCAATGATAACCTGGTCAATGAAGAAATAAAGAAAGAAATTAAAGCCTTCTTAGAATTTAATGAAAATGAAAGTACAACATACCCAAATTTATATGACACAATGAAAGCTGTGCTAGGGGAAATCCCATAGCTCTGAGTGCCTGCAGAAAGAAACAGGAGAGAGCATATGTCAGCAGCTTGACAGCACACGTAAAAGCTCTAGAACAAAAAGAAGCAAATACACCCAGGAGGAGTAGAAGGCAGGAAATAATCAAACTCTGATCTGAAATCAACAATGTAGAACCAAAAATGATTATACACAGAATCAACAAAACCAAAAAATGGTTCTTTAAGAAAATCCACAAGATAGATAAACCCTTAGCCAGACTAACCAGAGGACACAGAGACTGTGTTCAAATTAACAAAATCAGAAATGAAAAGGGAGACATAACTACAGAATCAGTGGAAATTTAAAAAAAATCATCAGATCCTACTTCAAAAGCCTATATTCAACAAACTTGAAAATCTGGAGGAAATGGCAATTTCCTAGACAGATACCAGGTACTGAAGTTAAATCAGGAACAGATAAACCATTTAAACAACCCTATAACTCCTACAGAAATAGAAGAAATCAATAAAATAAAAGTCTCCCAAGCAAAAAGAGCCCAGGTCCTGATGGGTTCAGTGCAGAATTCTATCAGACCTTCATAGAAGACCTCATACCAATACTATCCAAACTATTCCACAAAATTGAAATAGATGGAGTGTTACTGAATTTCTTCTATGAAGCCACAATTACTCTTATACCTAAACCACACAAAGACCCAACAAAGAAAGAGAACTTCAGACCAATTTCTCTAATGAATATTGACACAAAAATACTCAATAAAATTCTTGCAAACAGAATCCAAGAACACATCAAAACAAGCATCCATCATGATCAAGTAGGCTTCATCCTAGGGATGCAGGGATGGTTTACTATAGGGAAAACAATCAATGTAATCCACTATATAGACAAACTGAATGATAAAAACCACATGATCATTTCATTAGATGCTGAGAAAGCATTTGACAAAATTCAACACCCCTTCATGATAAAAGTCCTGGAAAGAATAGGAATTCAAGGCCCATACCTAAACATAGTAAAAGCCATATACACCAAACCAGGAGCTAACATTAAACTAAATGGAGAGAAACTTGAAGCAATTCCACCAAAATCAGGGACTAGGAAAGGCTGCCTACTCTCTTCCAACTTATTCAATATACTTCTCCAAATCGTAGCCAGAGAAATCAGACAAAAAAGAGATCAAAGGGATATAGATTGGAAAGGAAGAAGTAAAAATGTCACTATTTCCCGATGAAATGATAGTATATGTAAGTGATCTCAAAAGTTCCACCAGAGAACTACAAAACCTGACAAACACCTTCAGCAAAGTGACTGGGTATAAGATTATCTCAAATAAATCATTAGCCTTCCTCTACACAAAGGAGAAACAAGCTGAGAAAAATTAGGGAAATGACTCCCTTTATAATAGTCCCAAATAATATAATATACCTCTGTGTGACTTTAACTAAGCAAGTGAAAGATCTGTATGATAAGAATTTGCAGGCTCTGAAGAAAGAAATTGGAGATGATCTCAGAAGATGGAAAGATCTCTGATTCTCATGGATTGTCAGGATTGATATAGCAAAAATGGCCATTTAACCAAAAGCAATCTACAGATTCAATGCAATCTCCAACAAAATTCCCATCCAATTTTTCATAGAGTTAGACAGGACAATTTTGAAATTCTCTGGAATAACAAAACACCCAGGATAGCAAAAACGATCCTGAACAATAAAATGATTTCTGGGGGAATTACTATCCCTGAACTCAAGCAGTATTCCAGAGCAATAGTGATAAAAACTGCATGGTATTGGTACAGAAACAGGCAGATAAACCAGTGGAATAGAATTGAAGACCCAGAAATGATCCCACACACCTATGATCACTTGATGTTTGACAAAGGAGCCAAACCATCCAATGGAAAAAAGATAGCATGTTCAGAAAATGGTTCTGGTTCAACTGGAGGTTGGCATGTAGAAGAATGAAAATCGATCCATTCTTTTCACCTTGTATAAACCTTAAGTCCAAGTGGATCAAGGAACTCCACATCAAACCATTTACACTCAAACTAATAGAATAAAAAGTGGGGAAGAATCTTTAACACATGGGTACTGGAGAATATTTCCTAAACAAAACACCAATGGCTTATGTTTTAAGATCAAGAATTGGCAAATGGGATCTCATAAAACTACAAAGCTTCTGCAAGGCAAAGGAAACTGTTGTTAGGACAAAATGGCAACCAACAGATTGGGAAAAGATCTTTACCAATCCTACAACTGATAGAGGGCTTATATCCAAAATATACAAAACACTCATGAAGTTAGACTGCAGGGACACAAATAACCTTATTAAAAATGGGGTTCAGAGCTAACAAAAATTCACAACTGAGGAATGCCGAATGGTGAGAAGCACATAAAGAAATTTTCAAAATCTTTAGTCATAAGGGAAATGCAAATCAAAACAACCCTGAGATTCCACCTCATACAAGTGAGAATGGCTAAGTTCAAAAACTCAGGTGACAGCAAATGCTGGCGAGGATGTGGAGAAAGAGGAACACTCCTGCATTGTTGCTGGGATTACAGACTGGTACAACCATTCTGGAAATCAGTCTGGAGGTTCCTCAGAAAATTGGACATTGAACTGCCTGAGGATCCAGCTATACCTCTCTTGGGCACATACCCAAAAGATGTTCCAACATACAACAAAGACATGCTCCACTAGGTTCATAGCAGCCTTATTTATAATAGCCAGAAGCTGGAAAGAACCCAGATGCCCGTCAACAGATGAATGGATACAGAAAATATGCTATGTCTACACAATGGAATACTAAATAGTTATCAAAAACAATGACTTTATGAAATTCATAGGCAAATGGATGGACTGGAAAATATCATCCTGAGTGAGGTAACCCAATCGCAGAAAAACACGCCTGGTATGCACTCATTGATAAGCGGATATTAGCCCAAATTCTCGAATTATCCTAGATGCAGAGAACACATAAAACTTAAGAAGGATGACCAAAATGTGGATGCTTCACTCCTTCTTTAAAAGAGAAACAGGAATACCCTTGGAAGGGGATAGGGAGGCAAAGTTTAGAACAGAGACTGAAGGAACACCCATTCAGAGCCTGCCCCACATGTGGCCCATACATGTACAGCCACCAAACTAAATAAGATGGATGAAGCAAAGAAGTGCAGGCTGACAGGAACTGGATGTAGATCTTTCCTGAGAGACACAGCCTGAACATGGCAAATACATAGGCGAATGCTGGAAGTAAACCACTGAACTGAGAACGGGACCCCCGTTGAAAGAATCAGAGAAAGGACTGAAAGAGCTTGAAGGGTCTTGAGACCCCATATGAACAACCAATCAACCAACCAACCAACCAGAGCTTCCAGGGACTAAGCCACTACCCATAGTCTATATATGGACTGACCCTGGACTCTGACCTCATAGGTAGCAATGAATAGCCTAGTAAGTGCACCAGTGGAAGGGGAAGCCCTTGGTCCTGCCAAGACTGGACCCCCAGTGAACAGAATTGTTGTGGGAGGGCGGTCATGGGGGGAGAATGGGCAGGGGAACACCCATAGAGAAGGGGAGTGGGGGGGGGTTAGGGAAATGTTGGCCAGGAAACCAGGGAAAAGGAATAACATTTGAAATGTAAATAATAAATACCTAATTTAATAAACATGGAAAATCAAAGAAAAAAAAAGACTTCCTGTAGAGAACAGATAATTTAACCATTCTGTTTGTGAGGTGGTTTTCTCCTTGTGTTGTTTCCTATAGGTTATGCCAGAAATGCAGTTTTTAAAATATTAACTTCCTGATACATATGGAATTTCCCAAGTTTATAGTAAACACAATAATCACCCCAAGCCCCTATTCTCATTGAGACAGTGAGAGTCTGAGAGACCTTGCTCCCAAGGTTGTAATAAGTCTGGTATATGTTTTACATCAGAATCGGCTCTTCAGCGTTTTTTGGATACCTGCAATGTGATATAACAGGAACTTGGTTTCTCTAGTTTTTGTGACTAAAACATGTCATCTTTTAAATAAAAGAGCTAAATCAACAAAATCTGATAGGCAACTAAGTACAATCCTTGTAATAATCGGGGGATCTCTAGTAGGTTTTCACATGACAGTTTTAACCATTCTTAATATTTCTACTCTCACCGCTTGCTGCTTTATCCTGCTGTTTCTCTGCATATTTTTCCCTCTGCCCTGTTGCCCTCCTTTCCTTCCATCTGTCCTGCTGCATTGTATAAGTACATCAAGTGATGTGCACTCAGATTGGAAGATTTGAAGTTGAAACCATATATCAGAAAATATGCAGCATTTGTCTTCCTTAGACTGAGTTACCTTGATTAGTTTATACTGTTTTTTTTTCATGTTGTTCCCACTTATGTGCACATTTCATAACTACATTTTTCAGCATCCAAATAAAATTCCATTGTTTATACATACAATTTCCATTATATAATTATCAGTTGAAGGACATTTGTAGATTTTTATTCTAAGATTCTCATTTGTTTATACATTAACTACAGTTTTATCCATTTTTAAGCCACATATAGAGATAAGAAACTATGTCTCCTAACTTGTAAATTTTCCAACTTTTTTATTCATTTCATTTTTGCTGATGTTTTTGGCTCACTAACATATTTTCAGGATATCTCTTTAGAATGATATGGTCAGTATTTCCTAATATTTAATAGCAACATTTCTGATTTTTTTTCCCATAGTAATAAGCTTCATCACTAAGTGTATCTTACTTTTATTGCATAGGGTAGCTAAGCTGTGATGTGTGCAGATAACATCTGAATATAACACCCGTACCACCTACTAATCTCACTCCATTCCACATTCATATTTAAAACATCTCATATTAACAGTGGAAATATTTTACTGACCTTTTAAATTAAAGTATAAATGACATATTAATAAAATATTGCTAAATTTTAATAACAGGTTATTGAAACAACCAATCTTCTTTGACTGTATTTGTGATTTAACAGTAAATCTGGTTGTTGAGTCACGTACCCAAGATAGTCTAAAATAGTTATTGTCTTGCCACAGGGAGTATCTGAGAAATGGAATGAAGAATTTTAAAGTTTTAAGAATTATAACATTACAAGATGGCTCATCGATCATTATTACACTCTAATACATAATGGGCCAATTAATACACAGGTAGCTATGATTCTGAAAACTGCAAATCTTTTGTAAAGCCATATGATATTAGCATCAAGAAAGCCATTTTCTCTTTATGTTGGACAGTATCAGTCCCATCCTTTCTCTGAGCAAAGGCAGCTTTTCATTTTCTAGGATTGTTCACAGACAGTGGGAAATTAGGGCCTTTCTCACAAGAAGTCAAAAAATGATTATGCTCCCCAGGTTGCCTTAAAAGAAAGCACAAAGTTAAAAGAAAAGATTCACTTGCAGAATTTCTTTGTGAATAAATATATAAACTCTATACACAATTAAAAAGTTGAATCATTTTACGTACACAATTGTTAAAATATATTTTGTTGTTTTGTGGGGTTTGCTGTTCATTTGGTTGCTTTTTGCTTTTTGTTTTTTTTTTTCTTTGTAGTTTTATTGTGTTTTTTTTTTGATTGGTTGATTGTTTTTTGTTTTGTTGTTGTTTTGTTTTGTTTTAGACAGTGTCTCTGTGTAACCATGGCTGTCCTTGAACTCCCTTTGTAAACCAGACTGGTTTCAAATGTAAGATCCACCTGCCTCTGTTTCCCATGCACTGTGATTATAAGTGCAAGCCACCACCACTCAGCTTAAAATCTTATCGCCATCTACAAATTCTTTTAATTGACTTAATATGAGGAGGTTCTTAGGCTCACAAATAAGCACCAGGGAACCAGTAATAGTAAATACATATTGTTTTCTCTCTGGGAGAGATGTATAACAGAAACAGGTATGATTAAAAGCCTGGTGACTTTTACACTATCTGTACGGTTTGAGACCACACTGTATCCTTCTTCAAGCCCTTATCATGAGCTTGTTTTTCTCAGTCAGTATATAAGCCCTGTCTTTCTGGATGATATCGCATGTTCCTTACAAAGAGGTTTTATGTACTCGTGGGATTGAGCCATTTATTAAAAAGAAAAATTTCACCCTATTAGATTGTATTATATATGCCTAAAATAAACAACCTCGACATTTGAACCAACACTAGCTACTGAATCTGTTGAAATAAACTAACTTCATGTCTCCTGTGAATCATTATTCTGTTGGCAGGATAGTTATAGAAACTCCCTCAACATTTAATGATAATTATCTACTCCACTAAGAGAATAACAATTTTTAAATTCGTTAATAAGCAGAAATTAATAATCTGATGAAGATTACCTAGAAAGATTACAACTTGTACTAGTAATTTCCAGACAAATAGGCTCTGGATTTATTTGTATATGAACAAATCAATTTGTATCTTTCAGCATGGGAGTTGCTAGAAGATGATTTACATTGATTTATTATTGCCCTATTTTTGTTTGCCTAATTTTTTGAAAGCAATTTTATAACATTTCAAAATAACAAAATATTCTAATTAAATACATTCTTTCACAGAACAAATATATACATGTTGATGAGGGCTACTGCTACCTTCTCCACATTTAAAATTTAACTTTCAATATAAGTGTTAAATATCTGAAACTTCTGAAGTAACATCCTATATATGTTTTACAGATATTGTGAGGGACTAAAAATATAATGCAATGTTTTAATTTAATTACTTCAGTAAAGTGGATCAATAATATAAAAATTTTCTATGAATTAGTTATTTTCTACATTTTTTTACTTTGTTAATTAAATTAATTAATATATTTGGATTGTGATGTTATCTATGTGTATAACGTTCATATTAAAGGAGACAGAAACACATTATCATAGTTTGTTTAACTAATATAGTTTGATCATCATCAAATGATTATTTAAATTTTGACTAGAGTTGTTTTTAAAAGCATACATTTATATTGAAGTCCCTTGAAATTCTGGCCTAGAAAAATGCATATTTCTTTATATAATTATTCCAAAATTAACCTATACCAGAGTTTAAGATCATTTACTTTGAGTATACACATATGTGATACGTTTTAACCATTAATAAGACTAAAATTCTTCTGATATTCTATTTTGAAATAAAATGTTCAGTAATAAATAATGCAAACTTTTTTTAATTTTACCTAGCTACACAGTTAATTGGTTTACACTAGCTCGTGTGGATAGGGTAATTTCTAGCTTTAGAACACTTGACCATTTGGTAAATTTATATAATCTGTCTCGTTACCTTCATATTTCCCTTCTACTTATGTTGAGCCAACCTGTAGCATTCACAATAATAGACACATCTGTTGTCAAATCTAATTTTATTTTTGAAAAAAAATGGCAGACATCCAATGAATAAATGATAAAGAGTAGTTCTTTCTGCAGCTGCAGTTACATTTTCTAAACATCTTGTTATTAAACATGTGTAAGTACAGTATTACTTGTACACATGATAGTTATAGACAATCATATTTATGAGCTTCCATTTATAAGGATGTGCAATGGGATGTAAATAACAGAAAGGCAAGGTGTGACTCATTAATTTAATCTTATTCACCTTCTTATTCAGTGTATGTTAGAGTAATAATTTCCATAGATGGAAGGAAAAATGCACAATTATATTAAGATACTCCTACAGAAAAATTATAGAACAGGCAAAAAGATCCCCTGGAAATGACCAAGCATAGTCTGCACTAAGACTGAACTCTCTCTAAAATGGATGAGAGTTAGAACTCCGGTACTGGTTCCCAAAAGAGAGAAATATGCACAACAGGCTTTTTCCCCATTTCATTGCACTTAATACTTTACATATGCAACTTAAGGGAGGATTGACTGACTCACACTGTCAGAAGTTATCTTCTTTTCACTCTGATTAAGGCTTGGCAGTGGGAGTGGCATGATTTCCAACCCAAGGAGCTTGAAGTACAGCTGCCTGACAACTGGCAGACTAAGAACAAGAACCTCAAAGAGGAGGCAACAGAGGACATGGTCCCTACAACCTTGCCTCTAGTGACCACAGTCCACCAGACAAGCTCAAATCCCAAAGGTTCTACAGTTTTCAAAAGAACATTGCCAGCTGAGGCCACTTGTTTAAATGTGTGAGCCAACAGAGATTCATTCTCCAAACATAAAGGGTAATAATACACTTTTATAAGCATATTTTTAATTTTTCATACTCTGAAAGTAGTCCTCCACCCTCAACTTCTCTTCTTTATCTTTGATCTTTGATCTTTGAACTTTTATTTATTAAATATAAGTATCTTACTTTCTCTTTCTTTTTCTTTCTTTCTGTCTGTCTGTCTGTCTTTCTTTCTGTTTTCCTATTTTGTAGTCCTTAACTTCAAATGACTTTTTCCTTGTTATGAATGGATATAAAATATTGTTTTGTTTTGTTTTTGTGCTAAGTCATTTTTGTTAGTGTAGAGGAATTTTTTCCTTTAACAGTTTGTGACACCAAAGACAGTTAGTGTTTACTCAGAGTTATTAAATGAAATGTTGTTTAACTGTTTTTGATTACAGGTGCTGAGGCCTTCACATTTCCTACACAGCAATTGGCCCAGCACACTAATGATAATAGAATTCACTTCCATTGGAAGCAAAACCAGGAACCAGAATATTATGAAAGAAGAGATATTTTAATTTCTCCATGGTGCGAGGTATGTCTCCTTAGAGACATAACAAGAAAATTAATTCCTTACAGCAGGATATCATAATCTCTTCTATTTAATTTATTAACCAGAAACTCTGGTTCAAATAGTAGCATTAGGGATGAACGATGTGTAGTATGATGCCTGATTAACTGCAACATCCTTCCCTGGGGTTATTTGAAAATAGAGCAGGTTTAATTGGTTCTTGTATAATTATAACCAAATATAAACTTAACTAAAATAAGTATTAATTTCCAAATATGCTAGATTTCCTTAAAGATTTCAATCTACTTCTTTCTACTGTGTTATTAGCAGATTGAAATAAAAGACTCAGTTATAAATCTCTATATTTAAGACTAGTAAATTTTTACATAATTTTCAAAATTGTTATTCTATATTTTTGACTTTATGCAAAAAACCATCATAGTACTCACTTCCAAAACATGTATACTAAAGTTAGAATGAAAGGCCCACTAGTGATATTTTTATCCTAAAAGAAATTTTTCAAGTAAAACTGAATAAACACCGAATTGTTCATTTTCCTAAGGAATTCACACTGGTGTTCTATACAGCAAAGATCTAAATGTTCTGGAATAAACATGTTTAGCTACATTTAGGAGAATATGTTAAAAATACATGTGACAGGCATTTCTCACCAAATCTTGGAGGAGAGACACGCTACTCTGCATGCCTAAAGCTGGGTTCTCTTGTGATTCTTCACTTTTAAAAAGTTTTTAAAAGTATATATGTTTTCTTTTAATTTTTGTTGTAGTTTGAATATGCTTGGCCCAGGAAGCAGCGCTATTAGGAGGCATGGCCTTGTTGGCCTTGTGTGTCACTATTGGGAGGGTGGGATTTGAGAGACCCTTCTCATAGCTGCCTGAAAGACCATGTTCTCCTGTTTGCCTTTGGAAGATGTAGAACTCTCAGCATCTCCAATGTCATGCCTACCCATACATTGGCATGCTTCTTACCAAAATGATAATAGACTGAACCTCAGCCAGTAAGCAGTAAATGTCCTTCAAAACAGTTATGTTTTTCATGTTGTCTTTTTACAACAATGGAATCCCTAAGATGGAAGTCGCTATGAAAGTCCTGACTGTGCTTTTGCTTGCTTTAGTCTCATGAAGGACGTCTTTGATGAAGCACAACAAGTTTAGGAAAAAAAAATAGAAAATAAGTGGTTCTTGTAATTAAAAAAAAAAAAGCATGAGGAAGTGCAATGGAGCTGAAGCTGATGTTCAAGGAAATAAATGGATTAAGAGGCTGGTGACCTCAGGCAAGATCCCACCCATCTAAGATTATTGTTTCTGAGTCTGCACTTGAACAAGCAATATGTATATTATGTATATCATGGTAGGCATTATTACCCAGTTGTTTTCATTTGGACAATTTTTTTCTTTTCTTTTAGTCATATTTTCTTTATTTACATTCAAATGTTACCCCCCCTTTCCTGGATTCCCCTCTGAAAACACCCTAAACCATTCCCCATCCCCCTGCTTCTATGAAAGTGCTGCCCCAGCCATCCACCCAATACCTCCCTCCTCCCGACACTGGCATCCCCCTACACTGGAGCATCAAGACTACACAGGATCAAGTGTCCCTCCTCCCACTGATGTCCAGTAAGGCCATCCTCTGCTACATGTGCAGCTTGAACCATAGGTTGAGCCATGGGTTGCTCAATATTTATTCCTTGGATTGTGGTTTAGGCCCTGGGAGCTCTGGTGGGTCTGGTTGGTTGATATTGTTGTTCTTCCTATGGTGTTGCAAATCACTTCAGCTCCTTCAGTCCTTTCTTCAATTTCTCCATTGGGGACCCCGTTCTCAGTCCAATGGCTGGATGCGAGCATTTGCCTCTGTGTTTGTCAGGCTCTAGTATATCCTCTCAGGAGACAGCTATATCAAGCACTTGGCAGCATGGACTTCTTGGCATCTTCAATAGTGTTGAGGTTTTGTGACTGCATATGGGATGGATCCAGAGGTAGGGTAGTTTCTGGATAGTCTTTCCTTCAGTTTCTGCTTCACACTTTGTCTCTGTATTTCCTCCATTGAGTATTTTGTTCCCCCTTGTAAGAAGGACCCAAGCATCCACACTTTGATCATCCTTCATCATGAGCTGCATATGGTCTGTGAACTTTTTCTTGGATATTCCAAGATTAACATATGTGTAGTTTTTTTGTTTGTTTTTTGTTTGTTTGTTTGTTTGTGATTGGGTTACCTCACTCAGGATGACATTTTCTAGTTCCATTCATTTAACAATTTCATGAAGTCATTGTTTTTAATAGGTGAGCAGTACACCATTTGTAAATGTGTATACATTCCTCTCTCAAAGGACATTGGGTTATTTCCAGCTTCTGGCTATTGTAAATAAGGCTGCTATGAACATGTGTCCTAGTTATATGTTGAAGCATCTTTTGGGTATATGCCCAGGAGTGTCATACCTGGGTCCTCAGCTAGTACTAATCTAATTTTCTAAGGAAACTCCAGACTGATTTCCAAAGTGATTATACCAGCTTGCAATCCCACCAACAATGGAGTACCGTTCCTCTTTCTCCACATCCTTGCCAGCATCTGCTGTCACCTGAGTTTTTGATCTTAGCCATTCTTTTTTTTGTTTGTTTGTTTGTTTTTTATTTATTATATATAAGTACACTGTAGCTGTCTTCAGACACACCAGAAGAGGGCATCAGATCCCATTACAGATGGTTGTGAGCCACCATGTGGTCATTGGGAATTGAACTCGGGACCTCTGGAAGAGCAGTCGGGTGCTCTTAACCGCTGAGCCATCTCTCCAGCCTGATCTTAGCCATTCTTATTGGTGTGATTTTGAATCTCAGGGTTGCTTTGAATTGCATTTCCCTGATGACTAAGGATGTTGCACATCTCTTTAAGGGTTCCTTGGCCATTCGATATTCCTCAGTTGAGAATTCTTTGTTTAGCTCTTACTCCATTTTTAATAGGGTTATTTGATTTTCTGGAGTCTAACTTCTTGAGTTCTTTGTATATATTGAATATTATCTTTCTATCGAATGTAGGATTGGTAAAGATCTTTTCCCAATTTGTTTGTTGCTGTTTTGTCCTATTGTCAGTGTCCTTTGCCTTACAGAAACTTTGCAATTTTATGAAGTCCCATTTGTCGATTCTTGATCCTAGAGGATAAGCCTTTGTTGTTCTGTTCATGAAATTTTCTTTCCCCTGTGCCCATGTGTTCAAGGCTCTTTCCAACTTTCTTCTTCTATTAGTTTCAGTGTATCTGGTTTTAGGTGGAAGTCCTTGATCTACTTGGACCTGAGATTTGTACAAGGAGATAAGAATGGGTCAATTTGCATTATTCCACATGCTGAACGTCAGATGAACCAACACCAATTGTTCAAAATGCTCTCTCTTTTTCTACTGGATTGTTTTAGCTCCCGTGTCAAATGTCAAGTAACCATATGTGTGTGTGGGTTCATTTCTGAGTCATCAGTTCTATTCCCTTGGTCTACCTGCTTGTCTTTGTAGCAATACCATACTGTTTTTGTTTTGCTTTTTGTTTTGTTTTTTTAACATTATTGCTCTGTAATAGAACTTGAGGTCAGGGATATTCATAACTGCAGAAGTTCTTTTATTGTTGAGAATAATTTCTGCTATCCTATTTTGTTATTCCAAATGAATTTGCAAATTGCTCTTTCTAAGTCTATGAAGAATTGAGTTGGAATTTTGATGCAGAATACATGGAATCTGTAGATGGCTTTTCACAAGATGGCCATTTTTACTATATTAATCCTGTCAACCCATGAGAACGGGAGATCTTCCCATCTTCTGAGATCTTTAACTTCTTTCTTCAGAAACTTGATGAAGTTCTTGTCATACAAATTTGTTACTTGCTTGATTAGATTCACATCGAGGTATTTTATATCATTTGTGACTATTGTGAAGTATGTCATTTCCCTAATTTCTTTCTCAGCCTGTTTATTCTTTGAGTAGGCGAAGGCTAGTGGTATGTTAGTTAATTTTCATTGAAATACAATTCAGAAATGTAGAGTATACTTGTGATCCAGAGCTTGAGGAATGGTGATCATGAAAAGCTTTGACTCAGACATGGTGTCACTTATCTTAAATTCCAGGCTAGTCTCAAACACATGATCCTCAAACCTCCCCCTCTTTCAGTAATTTATCCTGGCATGCACAACCACAACCAGCAGGAAAGATTTCATATTTCATTACACTAAGCCACAGCACAAAGTCAAAACTGAATTGTTTTGATACCTCCTTTTTCAAAGCAATTAATTTGAGTCTCTTTACCTTAGCCTCAGACAAGGGTAAATACTAGCCATACCGTTTATTAAAATATCACAAGAGCAGTCTCTTGGCAACATACTAAAATTGTTCTCCTTTGAAACCTCTAGAGCCAGTCATCTACAGATCAAATTACTCTCAGCAAGGGTATTCAATATTACAGCTAGCATAGACCTTTAAGCTCCACTTAAATAATTCCATTGCTTTCCAAATCAAAAGTCCCAAAGTCCACAATCTTCAAACAAAAACATGCTAAGGACAAATCACAGAAATACCCCAGCGCCTAGTACCATCTTCTGTCTTAATTAGGGTTTCCGTTTCTTTAAAGAGACAGCTTGATGAAGGTAACTTTTATAGGACAATTAATTGGGGCTGGGTCACTGGTTCTGTGGTTCAGTCCATCATCATCATGGTGGAAAGAATGTCAGTGTCCAGGCAGGCATGGCACTGGAGGAGCTGAGAGTTCTACATGTTGTTCCAAATGCTAACAGAAGAGTTTTCTAGATAACTAGGAGAAGGTTCTCTCAAAGCCCACCCCAGCAGTCACACACTTCCTTCAATAAGACCACACCCCCTAATAGTGCCCCTCCCTAGATCAAGCATATTCAAACTATCACAATTGGTGTGTGTGTGTGTGTGTGTGTGTGTGTGTGTGTGTGTGTGTGTGTGTGTCTTAGTATGTGAACTTAAGTAGAGGTACCACAGAATGGAAAAGCATCAGAAGCTGTTGGAGTGGCAGGCGTATTTGAGTCACACAGTACTTGTACTAGGAACTGAAAGAGCAGTACAAGTTTGGAAACACTGTGTCATTGCTCAGGCCCTAGTATTTATTATCTCTTTATGTGAAATTGAATAGAAAGGGCTTCTCCTGAAGAAGAGCCAAGTCACAGGAGACCCTATATGCTGATCTCTTTATGGACAGAAGCTACACTTATTTCTTAGACTTTGGAAAGTTCTTTGTCACAGAGACCTGACAGTCTGAAACAAGAGGCCTCCTGAAAACCGGAACAAAATGTAAGCATGTCAATCTAAGGATCTTTGTTCAAAGGGCTTCTTAACGTCAGTGCTCTTGTGCTCAAGGCGGACTGCAAATTAGAATCACCTAGAGAGTTTTCACAGATATTCCGTCATCTAGGTGCTATCCAAGACCAGTCATTACCTCTGAAAAAGCAGCCTGGCACTGGTATTTTTGTAAAGCTCTCTAGGCGATTCTAATAGCATTGCCAAGGTTAAGAGCCACTGCTGTAATGTCCCATTTTCTACAGAGTGAAAGCATTCTTTATAAATTTGTTTCACTCTCTTTTGCCATTCACACACTTACCGCAAGCTGAAATCTCCAATGATCTGCTCCCTCTGCTAAAGTTGTAAAAATATGAAATTAGAGAAACAGAAACCCATCACTTTCATGTATCATTTAATTTCTGTTTTCAAAAGCAGTATATTTGTATTTTTCAACTTGAGAACCTTTTAATTTGTTTACTTGTGTATTCACTACTTATCCTTCTTCTAAGCAATAATACTAGATATGTAAAGGTGGGCAGGGGAAAGGCCAAGAGGCCTCAATCCTATACGAAATATTACAGATAACTAAGGAGAGTGGGAGATATAGGCTGACTGAGGGAGGGGCATAATTGTTTATGCAGTGCCAAATGACCAGCTCTTAAAACATACTATTTCTTTAAAATAACATTATTGAGGAGAATCATTGTGCTAATCCTAACCACTTTTTATTTCCCATTCATCCTTACAGTTAGGTGTGCATATATGACTGGCTTGTAATCAGTGACACTGAAGCTAATATCTGGATAAGAGTTAAAGGATTTCAAGAAAACAAATGACAGTAAATCCAGTTGGAGTTAAATAGCTTCCTTTTTCTGTATTATTCCTAATTTACGAAGAGGAGAGGAAAAAGATCACACATAGAAACACACTTCATTCATTGTAATAGTTGTTAGGTGTAATGCTTTCTAGTGGAAACCATGGAATATAACCACAGTATATTTTATTTATTAAATGGATCTGGTCAGGCTACTGTCAAATCTAAGGGAAGGTGGCTTTGAATTTTCATTGTAGCGCCCATCTTACTCTGTATTTCTCATGTTAAATCTTAGATATGAGGTAGTGGAAACATGAGAATTAAAATGTTAATATGTTAATGTTGTTGAGGAATGAAATACATTTTAGAGAATAGCAATGGAATTTCAGTATAATAGGGATCAAAATGGTGGTTTTTTTTTAAACCACAGTCTCCATGATCTTTGTGATATCATTACTCTGTTTCATTGTTTTATCAGTTTTCTCTATCATAACATATTGAAAAGTAGAGAATAAACACCAAAACACAGATAGTTATTAATGTCTGAAAATTCTAAGGTTCATGTTGTGAGGGACTAATCCCCCTGTACTTTAAGTGCTTGGCCTATGTTCATCATAGTGAAAGCAAACAAACACTCAAAGGAGTCCAGCTCCCTCTATCACTCTGCATCAGACTATACCTTTGACTGGACACATTATACTTGGTGAGCTCTCTTTTAAACTTCCTTTCTTAGTGTAGCTATAAAATTCTTCCCCTTATTTTGTCAAAACTAAATGTTTAAAATGTAACATCATTAAAAAATCATTAAGAAACACATTTTTAAAAAATAAGTGACACCAGGACTGATGACACATGAATATAATGCCAGATCCCAGGAAGTGGACTCAACGAGGTGAAGAAAACAAGGTCCTTACTGGCTGTATATTGAGACCATAACCCAAAAATTCAAGGTCTATAGAGTAAGTGTACTTGTATGCCAGCTGCTTAGCAAAGCTCAGAGTTCAACTCTCTGTGCTGTAATCTTAACATAAATTAATATAATAACACCATGCCAGGCTGGTAGGGTGTCTCAGCAGTTAAAAGTCTTCTGATATTCTGAGGTAGGTCCATAGGACTCACATGGCAAAATAGAAGGAACTTCTACAACGTGTGCTCTGACCTTTATATGCAGGATATGGAAAACATCACCTGATATTTGAACCAATGACTATATAATGTAAAAAGAGTCACATTATGAATAATTATGATATCTAAATATAATATAAACTTGACACATCTATAATCACTTGGGAAGTTAGCTTCCAGGCTAACAGAAATCTACAGAAATTGGAAGACTCATATACTGCTGAATGAATTCCTTACCAGAGACCCTAGATTTTATAAGTGAAAGAAGAGAGCTGAATACTAACAATCCTTTCTCACTGTATATTTATGGATTATGGATGGAATGTGACCTGCTCTTTCAAGTACCTGTCAGGTATTACCACAATAGACTGTATCTTTTAACTGTGAGTCAGAATAAACTTTTTGTCCATTAAAATGCTTTCTCTAGACTATTTTATAACAGCAGCAAGAAAATAAAATAAAATAGAAGATGGTACTCAGAAAGGATTCCATTTGAGTTGTTTTGAAGTGAGAATGTAGAGGTATTTTGGTTCCTTACATTAGAAAAGACTTTGAGTGATCTAAGAAGTGATGAGCATTCCATTCCTTGATCGGCTTCCTCTTCTCATCTGAGACCTCATGAACATAGTCTATATTGTTTGTATGTTAATCATCTTTGAAGCCTATTTCTGAACTCTCACCACAATCGACCTTCTCTAAAATCATCCATAGAGTTCTGTATCTTCAAATTCTTCTATATTCATTTCACATGTCTTTTTTAAATGGTCTAAAAGATTGAGGACAAGTCTAGTAATAAAAAAGCCTACTTATTTGGTTCAAAAACTTTGTATTAGTTGTTCATAATTTGACAAAACAAAATATCTGTAGCAATAACTGAGTATAAGACATGCTATAGCTCATGATTTTAGTGGGCTTCAGTTCAACATAGAACAGAATGAAGAGGAGAAAGAGTAAGGCTATGAAGTTAGAAAAGAGAGAGGCTTTTCTTATAATAATAGACACACAAATGGAAGTGCCCTGTCCTAAGTCACTGTTTCTAGCAGGAAAGTCATACAACATAAAGATTCTACAGTCTACAAGATGATACTGTCATCTAGGAAGTAATGTTTAAAGTTTGGGTCATTGGAAGATCTTTTATATTCAACCATACCATAAGGAAAAATCAAGTTAAAGCCTTTCTTTCTTTGACATATATTTCAAGACACATGATGGTGTATAATGTTAGACTTCCCAGTACCAGGGAGACAACACCAGAATGATAATCATTTCAAATGCAGTGTAAACTCACCAGTGGGATTTTGAAAAGAGATCCTGGGAGCTATTTGTCAGCTAATATAGGTGAATTCGTGATCAATTAGAGATCTTGTATCAAATAATATAGTGAAGAACCACTGAGGAAGATGTCACCTCTCAACATTTTGTCTCCAAATGTTTACACATAACCCTTGAAAAGTATTCACACATGCAAATCTTTGAACAGCAAATATATATATATATATGTATATATATATATATATATATATATATATATATAAAAGAGAGAGAGAGAGAGAGAGAGAGAGAGAGAGAGAGAGAGAGAGAGAGAGACTAAAGAAATGATCATATGGTTTTGGAAGGTATGCTTAAGCCATACATCTCTCAATGGTTTTAATATAATAAAGGAAACGTCTAATTTTTAAAGTTAAGTAGATTGAAATACAAATTTTAAAGGCCAAGGAGAATAAGGATGTGATTTTTACTTTCTACTTTGTTTTTTAAAATTTTGTAATTATATTTATGTACAGAAAACTTAGTGTACATTTAGCCTAGTTTAGTGGCAAGTTCTTTAGCCTTTTCCAGCTTGGCAATGAGAGACACAGACTTAGGACCCAGGACATTGACTCCCCAGTGGCAGCGGATCTCCTCATATCTGTCATTATAATTGGTCCTAATAGCTTCCACCAGCTTAGCCAGAGCATCCTTGTCTTCTGAGTTAACCTATGTGAAGGCAACAGTGGTGCATGTCTTCCTGTGGACCAGGCACCCCAGCCTGGCCTTTGCCTTGATGATACAGTAGAGCAACCCGGTCTTTCAACAAAGGGCAGGCAGGAAAACCACCAACTAGAAGCAAGCATGATCTCAATGGGATCTATATCATGAACAGTCATCACCAACTAAGCCTTGTTGTTCTCTATGAAGGTGGTGACGGTATTGACCCCTGCTTGTAGGACAGGTGGTCTCTTAGTTGGAACGTCCCCTTTGCCAGCAGCTTTCCTCTCAGCACGGGCAGGTAGCCTTTGCTTCTTCTCTTGCTTTGTCTCTGGCCTGTACTTGTGGGCAAGCTTAAGCAGCTGAGTTGCTGTTTGCCTGTCCAGGGCCTAGGAGAACTGGTTAATAGCAGAAGGTACTTTGAGCCGCTTATAGAGGATGGTTCTCTAATGCTGCAGCCTGATGTAGCCGGGCCATTTGGCGAAGCATGTTAGATCTCTTTTGGGCTGGATGTCCTGCCCAATGCTGAAGTTCTTGGGCCTTTTCTCAAACAAAGGGTTGACCACCTTTTTGGCTTCCTGTTTCTTGACGATGGTGAGGGCCAGGGCCACCTTCTTCCCCTTGGCCTTCTTTCCTTTGGGCATCTTGCTTGGCTGGAAGAGAGAGCAGGATGTGATTTTTAAATTTAAATAGATTGAAATACACATATTTAAAACCAAGAAGAATATAATCAAGATATGTCATTATTTCTTAGAAAATGTAGATCAAAGACACAATAAATATAAGATCAATAAGAATGGATGGGAGAGCAGTAAGGGGGGGGGGAGAGAATGCAGGCTTATGGACAGGAAACCGGGAAAGGGAATACCATTTGAATTTAAGTAAAGAAATATATCTAATAAAAAATTTTAAAAAAGAGATAATTATGAAAGTTAAAAAAATGGATCTAATAAAAAGGACAAAAAGAAACAGGAAATATTGATGAAGAGAAAACATAAATCTTGCATATAACTAGTAGAAATAAAAATCCTTAGAGAAAGTTTTTAAAGGTAAATAGAAGTTACTAAAAAACTTAAAAAACAGATCAATCATATGATTGAGCAGGCCCATTAGTCAGTATATATCCAAATAATATTGCATGACTGCAAGGAATCTGTACCTGCGTGCTCATTGCAAGCACCATAATTACTAGAGATTAAAATAAAGGCCTAAAGTGTCTATCAACAATAAATCAGTGAAGAAGATGTTTCAGAATGGCACAATAGAATATTATCACATTATTTAATTGTATAAATTACAATCATGTCCTTTGTGGCGATGTAATTATAAACAGAATATGATAACCAGTTAAATACATATAATTTTTGTGTTTCTATAACAGTTAAAAAACTAATACCTAATTTACATTGAAAACATTTTACTTACACTTTTTTTTAAAAGAATGGAAAAGATAAACTTCTGAGAGGTAAACATCTAAACCACATGCCACTAAATGTGCGTGTACATGCATACATGCATGTGTGTGTGCGTGTGTGAACGTGCCTCTGTGTGTGTGTTTCTCTGTGTGTGTCTCTCTGTTTCTGTGTCTCTATGTCTCTGTCTCTGCCTCTGCCTCTGTCTCTCTCTGTCTGTCTCTGTCTCTGTCTCTCTCTCTCTTTCTAGGTGTGTGTGTGTGTGTGTTCTAAAAGGATTAACTTCTTAGCTCCCAGAAAAAATTTCACATTTTTGATGTTTCTTCAAATACTATAATAAAGTCCTTTTTTGGCTTAAATTGCTCTCTCATGGTCCTCAGTTCCCTGATTCTATACTTACTTTCCATGCTATGCTCAAGTACAAATTTATTTTCGTGAATAAATGTGGTGGGAGAATTTTCCTGGTTAGATGTAAGATGCATATATTCAACACAGATGGAGATCTCAGGACAGAACTAAAAAGGATACACCAAATCCCAACATGCTGTACTAACAAGTTTTATCTGGGTTACTTACAAGAATATATAGGTAAGGATGAGGACTTACTGAAATATAAATGATTCAGACAGCTGTATCACAGAAGCTCATCTCAACGTGTGTGACATCTCACAAAAGCTGAAAACCTGGGGCAGACTCTGCAGTCAGAATCGAGTTCTGCTGGTTGTAGGGTGTTTTTTCCAAGAGGTTCCTTTGGCCTAGGGCTCTTTTAGGCATCTCAGTTTGATTCTGTTAGTTTCGTGCTGCTTGGCTAGTCACAGCCAGGAAGCAGAGCTTGAATCAGAGTCCTACTTGAAGCTTGGCTTGTATGAGAGTGACTTTCAGCAGTTGTCATTGGTCACTCTTTGGAAGGATAGAAATGTTGAATCTGGCAGCAAGCATTTCTTGGCATCAACAATAGAGACTTGGTTTGGTGCTTGCATACGGAATGGATCCCTAGGTAGGGCAGTCTTGAATAATCTTTCTTCAGTCCCTGCTCCACCCTTTGTTACTGTATTTCCTCCTGTGAATATTTTGTTCTCTCTTTTAATAAGAAATGAAGCATCCATACTTTGGTCTTCTTTCTTCTTGATCTTCATGCGGATTGTGAACTGTTTCTTGGGTATTCCAAGCTTTTGGGCTAATATCTACTTATCAGTGAGTGCATACCATGTATATTCTTTTGTTACTGGGTTACTTTATTTGGGATGATGTTTTCTAGTACCATCCATTTGTCTAAGAATTTCATGCTGACAGCCTGATATGGATGTCTCCTGAGAGCCTCTTCCAGAGTCTTACTGATACAGATAAGGAAGCTTGAAGCTAACTATGGAATCCCAATGGTGGAGTTAGAGAATGGACTGAAGAAGCTAAAGGGGTTTGCAACCCCATAGGAAGAATGCAATATCAATCAACCAGACCATCCAGAGCTTCCGGTAACTAAACCACCAACCAAAGAGTACACATTGGACTCATGGCTCCAGTGACATATGTAGTAAGGATGGGTTTGTCTGGCATCAATAGGAGGAGAAGCCCTTGGTCCTGTGAAGGCTTGATGCCCCAGTGTAGGGGAATGCCAGGGTGTTGATGAGGGAGAGGGTAGGTGGAAGTGGATGGGTGGGAGGGGGAACATCTTCATAGAAGCATGGTAAGGGGAAGGGGAAATGGAGGGTTGGAAAGGGGATAACATTTGAAATGTAAATACATAAAATATCCACTAAAAAAATAAAGAAATGTTGATTTTGCTCAGTTTTTATGCAGTATCTGAAACTCTTTTAAACTGTGGGCTTTTCCTGTGGGGTGGCTTGTTTCAAGAGGACAAGACTAGCTAACTTGAATCTACATGTAATGCCAGTTCCATATTTTATGTAAAAAATAAAGTCTCAATATACATACAGTAAGTATCTATGTCATCAATAAATTTCTGCTGTAGATCTTCATTCATGCTGTAGATCTCTGATCAGCTTGAAAATGCAGAAGCTGATAGATAACAATGATAGAGATATGCCTACACAATATATATCATATATACATATATGAATAAATTCTTATAGATACAACCTTATCTCTGTAGAACTGCATGCCTGATTAAAATTTAGATTCTACACTTAAATGTCTTGTGATGAATGAACATCTTTCCTGAGAAGGTATAACTTCAGACAAAGATATAAGAATATTAGAGGGTTGGGGATTTAGTTCAGTGGTAGAGTGCTTGTCTAGCAAGCGCAAGGCCCTGGGTTCGGTCCCCAGCTCTGAAAAAAAAAAGAAAGAAAAAGAATATTAGAGAAAAATATTGGAAAGAAAAAGGAGCATGTAACTTATTAGTAACTCAGAGGAAGCTAATGAACATGGGAAGGTTCAGAACTTACAAATGGAAATAATAACAAAGTTCTGAAGATGGAAACAAACTATTATCCCTAAGACATAAAAACAAAAATATCTGCAACAACATAAACATAGTATATAAAATGCAGCATATTTCTGCCTGTTGTCAAACAGTGGCAGTGATAAGCACACATGGTTTGAAAAGAGGTCTACTATCAGAGTGTTGTGGAAAAAGTATTAACTTTAAAGGGATTTTGGTAATCTGAAAATTGCTGCCTTCTTACCAGTGACAGTAGAAGGCAAATCTGAGTCTCAAAATCTCTGACTGATTTAAACAAACGAACAAACAAACAATCAAAACAGTCACTATTTATACTACTTAAGGAAATATTAGCTTTGGGGATAAGAAAAGGCAATTTTTAAAAATAAAAATGTGATATATTTTGTTAAAAATTAACTTACTATTGAAAATGGCAGAAGTCAAGGTTTTAGAAGACATGTAATTCAGCAGAACTGTCTGAGATATAACACAGAAGTCTATGCAATTGTGCTCCATTCAAAAACACAGCTAAGGTTGGGGATTTAGCTCAGTGGTAGAGTGCTTGCCTAGGAAGCTCAAGGCCCTGGGTTCGGTCCCCAGCTGAAAAAAAGAACCAAAAAAAAAAAAAAACCAAACAGACAAACAAACAAAAACAAACAAACAAACAAAAACACAGCTAATGTTGTAATAATTTAGACTGGGCAGCTGAAATTCTAAACACAATGTATCATAACAATAATGTGAAAAAACTGGGTACCATAAAGCAAATACGGAAAATATAATATCCAAAATGAAATTTATGAAGTGTCCTTATTTTTCACATGTATGATTGATTTGACCTCTAAACAGCTAACACAAAAATAGCTTGTCAATATTAGCATGACGTTTTGTCTTGTTATAGGTGTGGTTTGGATGAGACTGAGTTTCTTGATAGTAAGCTAGGCTGACCTAGAACTCATGATCCTACTTTAGGTTCCTGAATGTTGAGATCATAACCTTAATTACAGGTTAGCCAAATAATAAATGGTTGAACTTTTAATTCTAGATGAACAATCAAGAAAAAAGCCTTTAAAAAAGGATTAAAAATCCACACACACACACACACACAAAACAATGAACAACAGAAAATTCTAAGTTGATTATATTATAGTAAAAGTTCATGTTTTTATTCAGACGACAAAATAAACTTTTCTATGAAAAGAGATATATCTGGTATACTGATGATAAATTATGCTATAAATAAATATAGAAGCAAAACTCAATAAAAGGAAGCTCAAGAGTAATAGTAATTATACATCAAAAAATATAATAAAATATTAATAATTGTATAACCATATTAAATCTATCCATCTGTACATAAAGAGAATAATAGAAAATACGGTGTAGTATTAAAAAATTCTATTATGTCTCTCAGTAACCAAAAAACTCTTTTTTTTTTAATCATTTTTTTTATTAACTTGAATATTTCTTATATACATTTCGAGTGTTATTCCCTTTCCCGGTTTCCGGGCAAACATCCCCTTCCCCCCTCCCCTTCCTTATGGGTGTTCCCCTCCCCACCCTCCCCCCATTGCCGCCTTCCCCGACAGTCTAGTTCACTGGGGGTTCAGTCTTAGCAGGACCCAGGGCTTCCCCTTCCACTGGTGCTCTTACTAGGATATTCATTGCTACCTATGAGGTCAGAGTCCAGGGTCAGTCCATGTATAGTCTTTAGGTAGTGGCTTAGTCCCTGGAAGCTCTGGTTGCTTGGCATTGTTGTACATATGGGGTCTCAAGCCCCTTCAAGCTCTTCCAGTTCTTTCTCTGATTCTTCAACGGGGTCCTATTCTCAGTTCAGTGGTTTGTTGCTGGCATTCGCCTCTGTATTTGCTGTATTCTGGCTGTGTCTCTCAGGATCGATCTACATCCGGCTCCTGTCGGTCTGCACTTCTTTGCTTCATCCATCTTGTCTAATTGGGTGGCTGTATATGTATGGGCCACATGTGGGGCAGGCTCTGAATGGGTGTTCCTTCAGTCTCTGCAAAAAACTCTTTTAATATAGTAAAGCTGTAATCAATAATTTACTTTGTTATAAAAGAAATGCAAAGTATTAAGGTCTGCATTATATTAAAGCAGAAGCAATATTGTAAATATTAAATTAGATTAACAGCCATATTTAAATCACTGGGATGATAGCACTTAAAGAAGGAGAAACCAAAAATCAAACACAAACAAAATGACCACAAAAATTTTAAGAAGATTATATGGCAATTAAATGACTGCTTCAAAGAAAACATTACACAGTGTTAAAGAGACCAGAGTGAATACTCTAACTTTACAGCTAACATATAGAATATTATTCCATCTTGATTCTCTGGCAAAGAAAGTAATATACTGATGTGGTAAGTCTTTAAACCTCTTTGACTTCCAGGCAGATGGTCACTCACTTCACGCTGCTAACTCCAGATGCTCTGGATCTCAGATGGAAAAACACACAAACACACTGCCTTTACATTTTAATATGCTTTAGCTGGCTCAGTAGCTGGGCTACTTTCAAACCTCCACACGGCTAATCCACTATCCCCTCTGAAATTCTTGACTTATCATGGCTAATCCAGACCCAATCAGAGGGACCCTGATTTTTATATGGTTGTTTCTCTGTCTTCCATAGCTCTCAATTTGTATCCTCTTCCTTCCTTCTGCCCTGGTGATTCCCCTTCTCCTTTTCCTGTGTTTCTCTCATTGAATCCTCACAGTTCTACCTCTGTCCTGCTGCACAACCGTTGGCCTCTGGCTCTCTATTGACAAATCAAAAGACCAACTGTTTGCAGGGACCTGGAGCCAACATTTAAATTCACATGTAAGCACAAATCAAATCCCCAGCATTATACTTTTGCCCTCATTTTGCCTTTTTATTATTTGGGGAAGGGACCCAGAACTAAGGAGTCCTAGGCAAGCCATATGTACTGATCAAAGCTCTAGTCCACTGACTACCTAAAGAACAATATTAGAAGCATTTACCAAAATGTCCATAAATTATAAAAGTGATCTACAATGAACAGTAAAACATTATTCAAACTGTCAGCCAAACAGCTGCTGTAGTAATGAGGAAAGAGTGATTTGATGTTCAGTACATCTCTATTCCTTTTTCTGATCATAACTCATTAGAGATCTCTTCTGTTGACATGAAAAGCTAGTTCTACAAACTATGATGGATGCAGCTAAAATACGTGCCACATATTTCTTTACATAAAATGAAACAGTTAATAGAATTCCATTCTTATATGACAAGATGCTAGCTTATTGATGTGCTTAACAAAATGCTGTTTAGTCCATTTGGAGCTATGCAATTATATGATAATTATTTTAATTTTAGAAGTAATTATTAAGCTGTTGTTTGAATTTGGTTAATTGAATTCCATTAGGTAATGCAGGATTATTGCACTTCTTTCATTAGAACAGGCAGCCTAGTCTATCTGTCCTACAAGGTTCAGGAGAGTGCAATAAATCAGTTTTATATTTCAAAATATTAAGTCTTCACTAGTTTATTGGGCAAATTTTAAGAAATAACCATTAAGCCTCCAAAATTCCCAAGTGTCTTTGTACTAAACATTTGCTATGCTACTTGTTAGACACAGCATTTTGCAAATTCTTCAGTAACCTTCATATTTTAGTTCAGTGTGTGTGAGTGTGTGTGTGTGTGTGTGTGTGTGTGTGTGTGTGTATGTAAGTATGTATGTGTGTATGTTCCTGCTGTATGAAAAACATTTCTAAAATATCATCTAGAGCATGTCCTACACACATTACAAAACATACTATGGAACACTTTTTATTGATTGTATTTTGTTGAAAGTACTAAACTGTCTCTGTTAATTGTCATCTCCAATAGAGGGCTACAGAATGAGTAGCTAAAATACTACATATGTGTTTGTCATAAAGTAGAATTTTTGGAGACCAAGACAAAATCTACTTGACGGTTGTCTTATTGCAGGAAATCACATAAAAAAGAGAAAACACTGGTTTTGTTCTTTCTCTCTGAGACAGTTTCCCAGGACTTAATGTGGATGACCTTAGCCACACTGTGCAACAGGGGAGAGATAAAGCCTGAGGAGACCACCTCCACTTAATAGACTGGGTCTCTAGTAGAGAGATAGTATCACCAACCCATCTTTAAAATTTCGGACTCAGTTTTGTTCCTGTCTCAAAGAAATGCAGGGACCAGAGCTTGAAGGAAAGGCCATCTAATGACTGGTCCAACTGGGGTCTTTCCCATGGGAGAGCACCAAACCCTGGCACTATTACTGATGTCATGTTGTATTTGCAGACAGATACCTAGACTGGGTGTTCTCTGAGAAGTTCTACTAGAAACTGGTTGAGAAAGATACAGATATTTATAGCCAACCATTGGACTGAGGTTAAGACCCCTGTAGAAAAGTTAGGGGAAGGATTGAAAGGGCTAAATGGAATGGCAATCCCATAGGAGGACAAAGAATGTCAACTAAACAAGACCCCTGGGAGCACCCAAAGACTATGCCACCAACAAAAATGGACTTTTAATAATAATTAGACAAAGGCATTGGATAAGGACACTTCAAGGAAATCAAAGAAAAAATCTGCCAAGATGACTTCTGAATTCTGAATATCTATGCCCCAAACACAAAGGCACATGCATATGTAAATACTACTAAACCTTAAATCACACATGGAAACACACACATTAATAGTAGAAGACTTCAATACCCCACTCTCACCAATAGACAGGTCATCCAGACAAAAACTAAACAGAGAAAAAATGGAACTAACAGATGCATTGACTCAAATAGACTTCCAGATACCTACAGAACCATTTACTCAAATATAAAAGAGTATACTCATGGTGGCACCTCATAGAATCTTCTTCAAAGTTGATTATATACTGCATCACAAAGCAAGTCTCAGCAGATACAAAAAAAAATAATACCCATTATCCTCTAAGGCCACAATGGACTAAAGCTGGTCTTCAGTGATAACAGAAACAACAGAAAGCCTACAAATTCGTGGAAAGTGAACAACTCTTTACTCAGTAATGACAGGGTCTGAGAAGAAATGAATCACGAAATCAAAGACTGTTAGAATTCAATAAAAATAAATGCACAACACATAGAAACAATGAAAGAACTTTAAGAGGAAAGATCACAACACTAAGTGCATTCATAACGATATTAGTGAGACCTCCTGGTGATTTAACAGCACACCTGAAAGTTCTAGAACAAAAAGCTAACACACCAAAGATGAGTAGATGACAGAAAATAAACAAAATCACGGCTGAAATCAAATAGACACAAACAGAAAAATACCAAGAATCAATAAATGAAAGAGTTGGTTCTTTGAGAAAGTCAACATGGTATACATATTTTAGCCAAACAAACTAAAAAGCAGAGGAAAAATATCCCAAATCACAAAATCAGAAATAATCAAAAGAGGATACAACAACAGACACTGAGAAAATCCAAAGAATCTTTAGGTTTTACTTCCAGAAAGCCTCTGCTGCAGAGAATTGGAAAATCTAAATGGAATTGACAATTTTCTTGATAATTACTAGTTACAAAAGGTATATCAAAATTAGATAAACACTGTAAATAGACCTATAACACCTCAGAAAACCTGCAAAATCATTAAATTTTTTTCAACCAAATAAAGCTCAGGACCAGATGGGTTTCAGTTGTGAATTCTACTAAACCTTCAATGAAGTATTAATACCAACACTTCTCAAACCTTCACAAAATCAAAACAGGAAGAACATTGCAAATCAAGTTCTATGAGGCCATATTCACCCTGACATCTAAATCCAAGAAAGAAAATCAGGCCAATTTCCATTATGAATTTTGATGCAAATAATTCTCAATAATTCACAAACTGAGTCCAAGAACGCATAAAAAAATCACACTGTAATTAAGTATACTTCCTCCCAGGCATGTACAGATAGTTCAACATAAACAAATCCATCAATGTGATACACAAACAATGAACTGAAAGAAAAAATCAACATATGATCATCTCACTAGATGCTGAAAAGCCCTTTGACAAAATCCAACACCCCTTCATGAGAAAAATCATGGAGAGATCCATAATAAAAGGTGCAAACCTAATTACAGCAAAGGCAACACAGCAAGATGATATCCAACATCAAATTAAATGGAAGGAAACAATGCAATTCCACTAAAATCATGGAGAAGACTAGGCTACCCTCTTGCTTGTGTATCTACTATATATAGTAGTTGAAGTTTTAGCTACAATAATAAGACACCTAAAGAAACTCTACTTTTAATTAAACTTAGAACATATATTTTTGAATGGATTCACAGCTAACTTATTTAGAGAGAAGAAGAAGTCATTAACAAAACACGAGAAAACTTTAAAATATGCATTTATATTATTTTCTATTGTCTTCTAAGACAAATTTATTTCACTTTTCCAGAAAAATATAAAATATTCAGGACATAAAAGCAATTGAGAAACTCTAACAAATAATATGTATCTCAGATACCAGCTATATCTACTGAAATCAATTAATTACCAAAACTCTTTGTTTGTATTCTTTGAGTAATGAAGATAAGTTCAAGTTTTAGAATTCTGATTAGTAAAAGTTGTAGAAGAATTACAAATCATGCAGAAAGTCTGTTTGCTAGATTATAATTATGGCTAACATTGTAAATGAAGTCAAATTAGTTTTCATATGCTTATCAGTTATCTATTAAATTTTCATCACAAAATAAATTGTTTTTGTATTCAATTATATTTATATTTTAGTCATTAGGTAACACTGGGAAAATGTGGAGTACAGTTTTTCAATTTGTTTTCATAAATAAGTTTTAATACATGTATGTATTGTTTTGTTTGTTCAGAAAGAAAATTGAAGCCTCTGACTTTTGGAAGGAAAACAAATTAGATAGCTAAGTTAGGAAGCACACCCATATCATAGCTATATACAATAAATTTATTCAAAATTGTTTTTTCTACTTTCAATGAATATCCAGTTTTCATTTTAATAGTGTTTGCAGCTAATACAATGTATGTGTTAGAAACAATATCAGTTCTATTCTCTTGGTAAACTAAGTAGTAACATTTATGTTTTACAAAAGCTATATATATTCTAGACAGGGTCAGTTTGCCCACGTTTGATATTAGAACTGGCCATCATTTGGACATCTATGTTGATATTTATTTCAGAAGTTGTGAATGTTTAATCACATGAAAATTTAATTCATATATCTAATTTCTTTCGTGAAAAATAGCACATTGTGTGCCATATATATGTTTGTAAGCGTATAAGTAATGAGTTATGCTCTGTAATATAACCAGATCATAACACTATAACAGATGATTTTAAGAAGTTAGTAAAACAGCTGATTGTAATTAGGTTATTAAATCATTATTTGATAAGGGTTACAGTTACCAAAAATAAATACTTAAGTTTGGAATGAAAAATTGGCAATATAAATTATGACACTTAACTGTCATTTATATCCATAAACACTTACATTGTTTAAAGTTACTGTGCAAAATATATTACTATCTCTTTTGTTATTTGTAATATTCTAGAACATTTTAAAATCTTAATCCTATAAAAAATGTGAAATATTTTTAATAATATATTTTACCTCTGTGTCAGAAATGTTACAGATTTTTACACATTCATTTAACAGAAACTATAGTTTACCTAATTACAGAAGAAGAAAAAATATAGAAAGATTATTAGAAGATTAAGCATGTAAAAGTAAAATTCTGTCCTCTTATTTAAAGTGATAATTTGAAGGCTAACAAAATATATTTACACCAGAAATTATTAAATACCAAATCATCTAACACTATCCAGAGAATTACCATTAATGGAAACACATACAAAGAATTTTAAAGCTGAAGGGAAATTTTTTTTTTTTTTTTTTTTTTTTTTTCCTTTTCTTTTTTTTCGGAGCTGGGGACCGAACCCAGGGCCTTGTGCTTGCTAGGCAAGCGCTCTACCACTGAGCTAAATCCCCAACCCCTGAAGGGAAATTTTTAACTAGAAATAATAACAACTATATATATATGCATATATGTATATATAATTATAATGTGTTTAGTTTTGAAATAGAGACTCATGTAGTTAAGTTGGCCTCAAATTAATGACATAGCTGAAGATTAACTCAATCTCCTGATCCCCTAAAATGATTTTTGTTTCCTAAATAATTACAATAGTGTGATTATTTGTTTTATAGTTGACTGTCATTATACTTTCATGATGTTTAGCCTGAAATAATCACTACTGTTGGATATTATTGCAGAATATTTGATCAATCTGTGAATGGCAAGATCGTGTTATTTACTAAAACAAACCATGTGTTGTGGCCCTGCCCTACATCTTTTAGCCAAGAGCTTTCTGTTAATTGTAGGAAAATAAATAAATCCTATGGCTTAGCCCTAGAACTACCATTATTCTACAGATACGTGAAATCACAGGTCAAGAGGTGGAAAAAGTAACCAGCTGAAAGGGAATGAACATACATATGCAGAGACAACCTTCGAGTTGAAGAATATTAAGACAGTGTGGAGGAGAAAAGGCTTTTTTTTTCCTTCTGAGAAGTCTACGGAGTAAGAAGGTCGAGGGGTGGTAGGTACATTCTTTGCCTCTCTTAGCTAGCTAGTTTCCACCCGAGCATCTGGCTCCTGAGCCTTCATTAATAAATCAAATGGCTGGGATTTTTTATTTTAAAACAACAGAAGATAGTTTCCAGATGACAGGGGAGCGATGAGAATAGTGCCTGATTCATCTTGTACAGTTTAGATTGAGGCTCAAACATAGCAAGAGAAATATTTTTAACTAGTTGATCCTGAGAGTAAAAATTTTTTCATTCCAAGGAGAAAATAAAAAACACAAGCAATGAATTCTATTAATAAAAGATTCATATTATAATTTGCCAACAAAGCATTTATGCTCTAAGATTCTTATGGTAGCAGGTGCTGGCCCCATGTTGTTTACATGAAATGTGAAATATAATAAAGCAACTGTGTCTTATTTTAACCTCTATTTATTGTACTGGCATTTGATATTGATACTGCTAATTATGGACTTGAGCATTTCTTCATAAATATCCATCATGAGAGATGAAGAAAAGAACCATCAGGAGTTAGGAGAAGGCCTAAAGGAATTTAAGGGTTTTGAAACCCCATAGGAAAAACAACAATATCAAACAACCAGACCCCCAGAGCTCCTAGGGACTAAATCACCAACCAAAGAAAGCACATTGAGGGATCCATGGCTCCAGCTGCATATGTAGCAAAGGACTGCTTTGTTTGGCATCAAAGGGAAGGGAGACCCTTGGTCCTGTGAAGGCTTGATGCGCAGTATAGAGGAATGTTTGGGTGGTGAGTCAGGAGTGGGTTTGTGCCTGGAGGAGCACCATTGTGGAGACACAGGGAAGGTGTGGACGGTTGTGGGGGGTGGGGTGGATTTGGAAAAGAAACCATGAAAAGAAAGATAACATTTGAAATGTAAGTAAAAGAAAAACAACCATTTTTTTAAAGGATCTCAGAAGCTGGAAAAAACCCAGATGTCTTAGGACAGAAGAATGGATATAGTAAATATGGTTCATTTAGACAATGGAATACTACTCAGCTATTAAGAATGAGGGCATCCTAAGTTTTGCAGGCAAATGGATGGAACTAGAAAGTATCTTACTGAGTGAGGTAACTCACCTAAAAGGACATTCTTCACAGTATGTTCTCACTAATAAGTGCATACTAGCCAGAAAACAAACAAACAAACAAACAAAAAAGTACAGAGAACTCAAAAAAGTCAACAAGTTGAAGGGACAAACTAAGGATGCCTCTGTCCCGTTTGGGAGGGAGAAGAAACAAACCACAAGGAAAAGGGATGGAAAAAGTAAAAGGAAAGGACAGGGGAGGGAAAGGGGATGAGGGAGAGGGAGAGGAGAATATGATCTGGTATTGGGTGGTTGAAAATGACTGAAATATGAGGTACAGTAGAATAATGGAAACAGGTGACCTGCAGAGAAAGGAGGTTGGGAGGAACCTCCAGAATGTACTAGGGACCTGCGATATAAGAGAATCTCAGAACTCAAAGGGTGGCAGGGGTGTAGATGAAATGCCCTACAGTGGGGAGAGGAGAACAGATTAAGCCCACCTCCAGCAGAAAGACAGTGCATCAAGTGAGGGATGGGGTTGCTATCTCAGAGCCAAAGCTCTAATCCATAATTCTTTCCATCTGAAAGAAATGCAGGGGTGGAAATGGAGAAGAGCCTGAGGAAAGTAAGGTCCAGCAACAAATCCAAAGTGAAATGCAGCTCAAGAGGAGGCCCCAAGACCTGACACCATTGCTTAAGCTATGGGGCATTCACAGAAAGGGACCTACCATGACTGCTCTCCAAAAAAACCAAACAAGCAGCTGAAAGAGTCAGATGCAGATACGTGCACCCAACCTACGAATAGAAGCTGCTGAGTGCTCTGGTTGAATTAGAGGAAAGCATGAGGAAGTTGAGGAGGAGGGCAACCCTGTAGGAGGACCAGGGTTAACCTGGAACCCTGGGATCTCTTAGACACTGGATCATCAACCAGGCAACATACACCAGCGGAGATGAGGCCTCCATCACATTTACAGCAGAGGACTCCTAGGTTTGGGTTCAGTCAGAAAAGATGCACCTCGCTCTCAGATGACTGGAGGCCATAGGAAATTTAGAGCTCTGGTGGGGTGGGTGGGGTAGGGGCAGGGAGGAGGTATAAGATGTGGAACAGTTGGGGGGTAGACCAGGAGGTGAATAAAATCTGGAGGGTAAAAGTAAATAAATTTTAAAAACAAGAAAAAAAAAAAAAAGACCATTACGATCTGTGCCCAGGTGTGACTCCCTGATATGTCTATCTGGATCCCAGTCCCTCCCTTCACTCAAGGCCTGCCCATAGTCAAAGGTCTCCCAGGAGTGCTAATACATCAAAAATCACAGGTGAGACCAGGACTGCTGCCCAAAAACTAGGAGCAAGCCCAATCTACCCAGAGCCCAGAGGACCTAGGAACAAAGTTGCTACCAAGAACAGAATCCTTCTTTTTCTATCTGTGACCAGGGGCTGACCCTATGCAACAACTATTGGGACTTCAATCCAGCCCTGCACTCCAGTCCTGCCCAAAGATAGCAGGTCTCCAAGGACTGCTAACAAACCAAAGATCAGAGGACTGATGACACACCTAAGACAACAGGTTCACAGGTTCACAGGTTCACGGGAGAGACAAGCTCCAGTCAGAAACATCAAAACCAGCTAACCAGAGATAACGAGATGTCAAGGGGCAAGTGCAAGAACATAAGCAAAAGAAACCAAGGCTATCTGGCATCATCAGAATCCAGTTGTCCCACCACAGCAAGTACTGGATATCCTGACACACCCGAAGAGCAATATTTGAATTTGAAATCACATCTCAAGCTGAGGCCTATAAGAGGGAAATAAAAAAAAAAAAAAAAACTGCCTTAAGGAAACACAGGAGAACAATAGTAAACAAGTAGAATCCCTTAAAGAAGAAACATGTAAGGATCTAAAAGCAAAAATAGAAACAGTAAAGAAATAAATGTGGAACACAACCCTGGAGATCAGGAGTCATAGATACAATCATCACCAAAAGAATAAAAGAGATAGAAGAAAGAATGTCAGGCATAGAGGATATATAGAAAACATTGACACAACAGTCAAAGAAAATTCAAAATTCAAAAACTTCTAACCCAAAACATCCAGGAAATCCAGGACACAATGAAAAGACCAAACCTAGAGATAATAGGAGTAGAAAAGTGAAGATTCCCAACACAAGGGGCACAGTAAACATATTCGACAAAATTAGAAAAGGACACCTCCCAAACCTAAAGAAAGAGATGACCATAAACATACAAGAAGCCTACAGAACTCCAAGTAGACTGGATCAAAAAAAAAAAAAAAGAAAAAAAGAAAAAAAATTCCTCCTGTCACATAATAATCAAAACACCAAATGCACAAAACAAAGAAAGACTATTAAAACCAGTAAGAAATAAAGGGTCAAGTAAAATATAAAGGCAGACCTATCAGAATTATTCCGGAGTTCTCAACAGAGACTCTAAAGGCCAGAAGACCCTGGGCAGATACCTTACAGACTGTAAAAGAACACAAATGCCAGCTCAGGCTACTATACCCCCCAAAATTCTCAATTACCAAAGATGGAGAAACCAAGATATTCTTTAACAAAATCTAATTTACACTATATCTTTCCACAAATCCAGCCCTACAAAGGATAATAGATGGAAAACTCTAACACAAAGAGGGAAAATACACCCTAGAAAAAGCAAGAAATTAGTCTTCTTACAAAAAACCCAAAAGAAGATAGCCACAAAAACTTAATTTCATTTCAAAAAAAAAAAAAAAAAAAGGAAGCAACAATCACTGGTACTTATATCTCTTAATATCAATCTTAATATCTAAATACAGGAAATGTACCTCATTGACAAAGACAGGCACAACCTCAGAGGAAAAGGCTAGGAACTTCCTTTCAAGCAAATGGTCCCAAGAAACAAGCTGGAATAGCCAATTTGATATCAAATAAAATCCACTTTTAACCAAAGGCTATCAAAAAAGATGAGGAAGGACATGTCACACTCATCAAAGAAAATCTACCACAATGAACTCTCAGTTCTGAACAAATGCTTGGGCATCCACATTCATAAAAGAAACTTCACTAAAGGTCAAAGCACACATTGAAACTCACACAATAATAGTGGAAGACTTCTAAGAAGGACTTAAGCATCCACACTTTGGTCCCTCCTACAAGGAGGAACAAAAATATTCATAAGAGGAAATATGGAGATAAAATTTGAAGCAGATGCTGAAGAAAAGGCCATACAGAGACTGCCCCACCTGGGGATCCATCCTATATAGAGCCACCAAATCCAGACAATATTGCTGATGCCCAGAATTGTAAACTGACAGGAGCCTGATATAGCTGTCTCCTTAGAGGCTCTGCCAGAGCATGACAAATACAGAGGCAAATGCTCGCAGCAAGCCATTGAACTGAGAATGGGGTCCCCAATGGAGAAGTTAAAGAAAGGATTCAAAGAGCTGAGGGGATTTGTAACCCAGTAAGAACAATACCAACCAACTAGAATAAATCAGGGACTAAACCACCATCCAAAGTGTACACATGAACAGACACATTGCTTGAGCTGCATATGTAGCAGAGGATAGCCTTGTTGAGCAGCAATGGGAGGAGGAGCCATTGGCCCTGCCAAGGCTCAATGTCCCCATGTAGTGGAATGTCAGAGCCCGAAGGGGAGAAAAGGTGGGTATATAGGTAGGGGAACATCCTCATAGAAGAAGGGGGATCAAGGATGGAATAGCGGTTTATGGATAGAAAACTGAGAAAGGGAATAACATTTGAAATGTAAATAAAAATCCAGAAAAAAAGAATATTTCTCAAAAAATAGTAGATTTCAATACCCCACACACACCAATGGACACATCATGGGAACAGAAACTAAACAGAGACACAGTGAAACTAACAGAATTATGAAGCAAATGGATTTAACAGATATCTTTAGAACATTTTATGCTAAAACAAAAGAATATACCTTCTTCTCAGAACCTAATGATACCTTCTCCAAAACTGACCAGATAATTGGACACAAAACAGGCCAATGCAGATAGAAGAAGATTGAAATAATCTCATACATCGATCAGGTCACCAAGGACTAAAGCTGGCCTTCAATAACAACAATATCAACAAAAAGCCCAATTACACATAGAAGCTAAACATCTAATCAATCATAATTGGGTCAGCAAACAAAGAAAATAAGACCTTTGAAAATTTAATAAAAATAAAGGCACAAATTTTTCATTGTTATGGAATACAATGAAAGAAATGCTCAGAGGAAAACTCATAGCTCTGAGTGTCTCCTTAAAAGAAATGGAGAGAGTATAAACTAACAGCTTAACAACACATCTAAAGCTCTAGAACAAAAAGAAGCTAACACACCCAAAAGGAGTAGACAGGAAATATTCAAACTCAAGGCTGAAATCAACCAAGTAGAAACAAAGAGAACTATACAAAGTGTCAACAAAACGAGGAGCTGGTTCTTTGAGAAAAATCAACACAATAGATAAGTCCTTAGCCAGACTAACCAGAGGGCACAGAGACAGTATCCAAATGAACAAAATTAGTAATGAAAAATGAGACATGAAAACAGAAACCAAAGAAATCCAAAAAAATTATCTGATCCTACTGCAAAAGGCAACACTCAATAAAACTAGAAAATCTGGATGAAATTGATAGTTATCTAGACATAATCCAAGAACCAAAGTTAAATCAGGATAAGATAAATTATCTAAACTGTTCCATAACTCTTAAATTAAGAGAAGAAGCAATAAAACCCTTCCCTCCAAAAAATACAAAGCCCAGGACCAGAGAGTTTCTGTGCAGAATTCTATCAACCCTTCAAAGAAGAACTGATTCCAATACTCTTCAAATTATTTCATAAAATAGAAACAAAAGGAACACTCCCTAATTTGTTCTATAAAGCCACGGTTTTGCTGATACAGAAAAACACATGAAGACCCAAGAAAGCAAGAGAACTTCAGACCAATTTACTTTATGATGTGAAAATACTTGATAAAATTCTTGCAAACCAAATTCAAGAACAGGTCACAATGATCAATCACCATTACCAAACAGGCTTCATCCCAAGGATGTAGGAATGGTTCAATACATGGAAATCCATCAATGAATCTGCTATATAAACAAACTTAAAGAAAAATATCACATGATCAATTCAATAGATGCTGAAAAAGCATTTAACCAAAATCGAATACCCCTTTTGTTAAAAGTTTTGGAAAGAATCTGAATTCAAGGGCCATACCTGAACATCTTAAAAGCAATATAGAGCAAACCAGTAGCTAGCATCAACCTAAATAGAGAGAAACTTAAAGCAATCCAACTAGACAAGGCTGCCCACTATCCCCCTACTTATTCAATATAGTATTGGACATCCCAGCCAGAGCAATTAGACAACAAAAGGAGGTCAAAGGGATACAAATTGGAAAAGAAGGAGTTAAAATATCACTATTAGCAGATGATATGATAGTATACTTAAGTAACCCCAAAAGTTCCACCAGAGAACTACTAAGCCTGATAAACAACTTCAGCAAAGTGGCTGGGTATAAAATTAAATCAGTAGCCTTCTTCTACTCAGAGGATAAATAGGCTGAGAAAGAAATTACAGAAATGACACCTTTCACAATAGTCCCAAATAACATAAAATACCTCGGTGTAACTCTAACCAAGCAAGTGAAAGATCTGTATTACAAATCTTCAAGTTTCTAAAGAAAGAAATTGAAAATCTCAGAAAATGGAAAGATCTCTCATGTTCATGGATTGGCAGGGTTAACATAGTAGACATGTTCATTTACCAAAAGCAATCTACAGATTTAATGCAATCCCTATCCAAATTCTAACCCATTTCTACACAGAGATAGAAAGATCAATTCTCAAATTCAGTTGGAACATCAAAAAACCCAGGATAGTAAAAAGTATTCTCAACAATAAGAGAACTTCCGGGAAATCACGATCCCTGACCTCAAGCTCTATGATAGGGCAAGTATGATTATAAACTTCATTGCATTGGTATGGAGACAGGCAGGTAAATCAATGGAATATAACTGAAGACACAGAAATGAACCCACACACCTATGGTCACCTGATCTTTGACAAAGGAGCTAAAATCATCCAGTGGAAAAAGGACAGCATTTTCAAAAAATGGTGCTGGCATAAGTGGAGGTCAGCATATAGAAGAAAGCACATTGATCCATTCTCATCTACTTGTTACAAAGCAAGTCTAAGTTGATTATGGACATACACATAAAACCACATACATGGAATCTAGTAGAATAGAAAGTGGGGAAGAGCCTCAAACAGATGGCCACAGAGGAAATTTTTCTGAACTGAACATTAATGGCTTATTCTCTAAGATCAGCAATTGACAAATGGGACCTCATAAAATTAAAAAGCTTCTGTAAAGCAAAGAACACTGTCAATAAAATAAAACAGCAACCCAAAATTTGGGAAAAGATCTTTGCCAACCCTTCATCCTATATAAGGCTAATATCCTAAATATACAAAGAACTCAAGAAATTAGACACCAGAGAACCAAATAACCCTATTTAAAAATGGGATATAGAGCATTCTTAACTGAGGAATCTTGCATGGCTGAGAAGCACTTAAAGAATCGAATTGTTCAGCATGCTTAGTCATTAGGGAAATGAAATTCAAAATAACCCTCAGATTCTTCCTCAAACTAGTCAGAATGACTAAGTTCAAAAACTTAAGTGACAGCAGATACTGGCAAGGATGTGGAGAAAAGGAACACTCCTCCACTGCTGGTGGGATTGCAAGCTGGTACAACCACTCTGGAAATCAGTCTGAATGTTGCTCAGAAAACTGGGCATAGTTTTACCTGAGGACCCAGATATATCACTCCTGGGAATATACCCAAAGATGCTCCAACATATAAAAAAGACACGTGCTCCACTATGTTCATCGCAGCCTTATTCATAATAGCCAGAAGCTAGAAAGAACTTAGATATCCCTCAACAGAGGGATGGATATAGAAAATGTGCTACATTTACCCAATAGAATACTACTCAGCTACTAAACACAAAAGACTCAGCTACTAAACACAAAAGACTTCATGAAATTCTAGGCAAATGGAACTAGAAAATATTATCCTGATTGGGGTGACCCAGTCACAAAAGAAGACACATGATATGTACTCACAATTAAGTGGATATTATGAAAAAAGTCTCAGAATACCCACAATACAACTCACAGGCCATATGAAGCTCAAGAAGAAGGAAGATCAAAGTGAGATGCCTCAGTCCTCCTTAGAAGGGGGAACAAAATAATCATGAGAGATAGAAGGTGGGAGGGACTAAGGAGGAATAGAGGATTTGGAGGGACAAAATGGGGGCAGTGGGGAGATGTATAGGAGGTCATGAAATTGAGCAGAGGTGTATAGCAATGGGGGATGTGTAAGTAGTGGTATCCACCAGAATGCCCCAGATGCCAGGAAAGCAAAATGTTCCCAGGACCCAATGTGGATGACATTAGCTGAAATACCCAACAAACAGGAGAACTTGTCCAGACCATATCCAGAGGTTAGGAATGGCCACCAGTTGAGGGATGGTGCCACTCACCCAAATTTAACCCAGAATTACGCTTGTCTAAAGGAAATACGGGGACAAAGAAAGGGCAGAGACTGCAGGAAAGACCATCCAGAGACGGTCTTCTACCCCCACCGTGGGGGGGGGTCTATTCCATATGCAGGCACCAAACCCAAACACTATTGCTGATTCCCAGAAGTGCTTATTGACAGGAGCCTGATCTGTCTCCTGGGAGACTCTGACAGAGCCTGACCAATGCAGACCTGTGTCAATAGAAGACAGCCAACCATTGAACTGAGTACAGTGACCCCCATGGAGGAGTTAGAGAAAGGACTGAAGGAGCTGAACCCTATAGGAAGAACAACAATACAAAACAACCAGAACCCCCAGAGCTTCCAGGGATTAAACCACCAACTAGAATACACAAAGAAGGACCCATGGCTCCAGCTGCATATGGAGCAGAGGATGGCATGTCAGGCATCAATGGGAAGAGAGACCCTTGGTCCTCTAAAGGCTCAATGCCCTAGTGTAGGGGAATCCTAGGGCATTAAGGAGAGGAGTGGTTTCATGGGTTGTGGAGCACCCTCATAGAAGCAGTGGGAAGGGATATGAGATAGATGGTTTGCAGAGGGAAACCTGATAAATTTGAAAAAGTGATAATATTTGAAATGTAAACAAATGAAATAAGCAATAAAAAATGAAGAAAGAACAAGAAGGAATCAGCATCACTGAGGGGGATCCTTTTGATAAGTGATTTCTTAGAGCACATAGAAGCTGTGTTTCAAAGCCTGCCAAGGTTGTACCTCATGCTAGAAGCTGGACTTTGTAATGCGTAAAATATCATCCAAATTGTACTGGTTTTGAACTTATAAAACCATAAAACTTATAAAGGAATCATGGAGAACAGCTTAGGCTTGGCGCATTTCGAGACCATGAAAAGCCATTGATGAAGGTGCAGCTTCAGTTACAGTTTATGACTAGGATTGAAGGAATCAAAAAGAAATTTGAGGTTTGGTACCTTGAGGACAGCCTATGAAAGGCTGTTGATAAATCTTAGTTGTAATAGAAGACCCTGACATAGGATGCCAGTATAATGGGTTGACCACCAAGAACATCAGCGGCAGTGGAGTAGATTCAAGCAAATCTTAGCACTCTAGAGATGGCAGGAAGAGCTGGAGGAGTGAACCAAGCCCTTCGGAGGAGCCCAAAAGTTTATGTGTACATCCCAGACATTGGAACAATAGGATGTTTAGTTGAAGTTGTCTTCAAGAGCCCAAGGTGTTAGAGATGCCAGAACTATGGGATATTTGTTGAGGAAAGCAGCTAACAGAGAATGGATCCAGCCCAAGAGAAAGCATTATGTTGCAGACAAAAAGGTAAAAGCAGTTGGACATTAGACATGGAGACTATGTGTTTGGAGTTTACCCAGGTATTTTTTTTTTTGGTCTTGCTTTGATCAAGTATTGTCTTACTATGACTTTTTGCATTGGTAATGTATATCCAGTTATATTTGTTTGGAGAAGCAGGGAAATTTTCAGCAGCTGGGGGCTGTGAAGAATGGGTGTGGAATGAGTTCACAGTGTCTTTGACTTTATGCATATGACTAGCACCCGATCAAGCCTGTTACAACATCCCAACCAGAATTGGGGAGGGACTTTTGAAGGATCACCCTTAGTTGAGAAGCTCATAGCATTGCTAAGGGAGGGAGAGTCAGTTTTCTTTAGGGATACTGCTCCTGAGTGTCTACTTACTCATAGTTCAGTAGAAGGTCCCATACCTATGTCAATGCAGCCAGCACCAAGTAGTCTATTGGTTTAAAAAATGATTACCTGAGGCAGGAAGGAAAAAGCTTATGAGGTGTGTAGTAAAGGAATTTGAAGGGGGAGACTAGAAGTGTATTTTATGAAAACACATTATAAGCGTATATGAATTGCCCAATAAAAATGACTCCTTATCAGATGCAATGGTCCCACAACTATGTACATACAGCCAACCAAAAATGAACTCATAGAGATCTTCCATCAAGCTCTCTTGTTGGATCCTAATAGTTTTATCTCTTGTATTTTATCCTCAAATATATTTTAAATTGATTTTTGAGAGTGGCATAAAGTACTGGTCTAAATTGTTTCTTCTACACACTGATATCCTGTTTGTCTGTTTATCCAACTCAGGCAGTGTACAAATGTCCAACATATATGAGAGAATATTCTTCATGTCATCAATGGTATGGAAGTCAAAATCACAATTACTCTTTCAAATCACTTAGGACATTTAAAATTAAATGTCAGGAGACATTTGCCACTGGGTAATAAAAACATAAACTAAAACAGGTACAATGATTACTTAAACCTTAAACCTACAGAATAAAGCTGGTCTAAAGATTAAAATACAAGTTGATGAAAATGGTAAATGAAGTACCATATGATGCAGTAATTCCTGAGGTTTTCATTCATCACAGCAACTAAAATTGGGATGTTAGGGTGATGTAACCATCACATAATGAGTTCAGAGAACTCTTTCCAAACACTTAAAATGTGGAAATATCCCCACTTTAGTTGTTGAAATATTTGGAGTTTAAAACAGTACCAGATTCTTGTCATATGTGACAAATAGAAGAACCTAAAGGAAATCAAAGAAGCACATAAGCACGACACAGATTTCCATTCAATTCCATAGTTACATCAGCCAATCCCATAAAACAGTGTGGTCTGGTGACTGCTGTAAAAGTTGGGCTAAAAATGAGCAGATATGAAGTTAAGGAAGTAAATATAACTTGTAATAATAGTTAATAATATCATTCTGCAAAGTGAAAATCTATTAAGAGAATAAACTTTATGCTGTTTACTGAGCACAACAGTTTAGAAAAGATATGAAATAATTTTATTAAAATATATTTTAAAATATTTTAATGATGAAAGCATTTACACATTTTCCTTAAAATAGTTTACCTTTATGTTTATTCTCTCATATGAAATGTTTTATTTTTAGCAATATACATTGAAAATTTACATAATATTAAATACATAAATCTTCACAAACTATCTTAATATTTAAGACTACATTTTATTTATTAGATATTAGATTATTGATAGTGTTATAATGATACGGTATTTTATTTTGAAATATTCTTACATGTGTATTGTTATTTCATGAGATCATTTCCTAGTAGTACTTGTCATGAGATATTTTTTCAAATATCACGAAATAATTCATACGTAATTATATATGAATGTATGGTCACATGACAATTTCCCCTATCCTCAATAGCTTTTAATGTAAGTTACTTGAATTATTTTAAATAAAGGTGTCAGAACTTTCAAGACCAGTGAATTATCTATTTCTAAACTTTCTTGTATATATACATATGAGAGTATAAAAAATATATATACCATGTATATGTATACATACAATATATCATCAAATATGAACAACATATATGTATATGTTTATGTAGATACTATATATATATATATATATACTTCATATTACTATACATAAACAATACACATTTTAACAGTATATATTTATACATAGAGATATCTACATTTAAAATTGTGTTTTTGTGAATTTTTATTTTATTTCCATTTTAAGTATTTAAATGAAAGTAAAGAAACAGCAAAGTCAGGAAATTTTTTTTCCTATCCTGATATGTTTCTCAGTATATATGACTCTATAACAGTGCAAACACTCTGACTCACTAGTTTATAGTATTTTTAAAAATAATTTTTATTCCATTCCAGGGTCTATAATCAGCTAAGATTTTTCTGACTGGGAATCTGTTACACAGTTTTGGGATTTTGATTGGCAGGAACAGAGGAGTCAGGGCATATTTGGCTGGAGGCTAATAGCTTCACTTTGACATTCACTTGCCCCTTGCCTGATGAATGCTCTTTAGTGATATTTGCCTTTCCTCATGGTATGCAACACTCAGAGCACTGATATGACTTACTGGTTAGCTGAAGGGTTGTAAGCAATACTTCAGAGTACCACAAAAGACTTTTAATTCCTTTCATGACATAGTAAAGAAAGAAAAAAAACACAAAAAGATCCCATTCCAATATTGACAACAAACATTGATTGAATCTGTTTATGACATGGTTTTGTGAATCACAAGTCAAATTTTAATCATTTTTAAAATTTTTATTAGATATATTTCTTTACTTACATTTCAAAGGTTATTCCCCTTCCTGGTTTCCTGTCCATAAGCCCCCATTCCCTCCTCTCCCCCTCTCCCATACAGGTATTCCCCCTATATATTCCCCTTATTGCCCCACAATATTCCCCTACACCGGGGGTCCAAACTGGGCAGGATCAAGGGCTTCCTCTTTCCCTGATGCCCCAACAAGACTATTCTCTGTAACATATGCAGTTGGAGCCCTGGGTCAGTCATTTAGTCACATAGTGGTTTAGTCTCTGGAAGATCTGGGTGGTTGGCATTGTCGTCTTTATGAGATTGCAAGCTCCTTCAACTATTTCAATACTTCCTCTAATTCCCCCCAATGGGGTCCTATTCTCAGTTCAGTGGTATTCTGCTAGCATTGACCTCTGTATTGGACATGCTATGGATGTGTTTCTCAGGAGAGATCTGTATCCAATCCCTATCAACAGGCATTTTCTAGCTTCATCAGTATTATCTAGTTTTGGTGACTATATATATAGGCCACATGTGGGTCAGGCGCTGAATGGGTGTTACTGCAGTCACTGCTCTAAACTTTGCTTCAATATCCTCTCCTATGGATATTTTTCCCCTTTTATGAAGGAGTGGGAGCATCCACATTTTGGTCATCCTTCTTGACCTTCCTGTGGTCTATGGATTCCATCTTGGGTAATTTGAGCTTTTTGGCTAATATCCACTTATCAATGAGTGCATACCAAGTGTGTTTTTCTGTGACTGAGTAACTTCACTCAAGATGATATTTTCTAGTTTCAACCATTTGCCTATGAATTTCATGAAGTCATTGTTTTTGATGGCTGAGTAGTACTCCATTATGTAGATGTACCACATTTCTTTTGAATCCATTCCTCTGTTGAAGGGCATCTGGGTACTTTCCCCCTTCTGGCTATAATAAATAAGGCTGCTATGATCATAATGGAGCATGTATCTTTGTTGTATGTTTTGGGTGTATGCTCAAGAGAAGTATAGCTGAGTCCTCAGATAGTGGAATGTTCAATTTTCTGAGGAACCTCCAGACTGATTTCTAGAGTGGTTGTACCAGTTTGCAATCCCACCAACAATGGAAAAGTGTTCCTCTTTCTCCGCATCCTTGCTAGCATCTGCTGTCACCTGAGTTTTTTATCTTACCCATTCTGAATGGTATGAGGTAGAATCTCAGGGTTGTTTTGATTTGCATTTCCCTGATGACTAAGGATGTTGAACAATTCTTTAGGTGCTTTTTGGCCATTTGATAATCCTCAGCTGAGAATTTTTTTTTTTGCTCTGTACCCCATTTCTTAATAGGGTTATTTGGCTCTCTGGAGTCTACCTTCTTGAGTTCTTTGTATATTTTGGATATTAGTCCTCTATCAGATGTAGGATTGGTAAAGATCTTTTCCCAATCTGTTGGTAGCCATTTTGTCCTAATGACATTGTCTTGAATTACAAAAGCTTTGCAGTTTTATGAGGTCCCACTTGTTAATTCTTGATATTTGAGCATGAGCCATTGGTGTATTGTTCAGTAAATTTTCTCCAGTCCCCATGTGTTTGAGACTCTTTCCCACTTTTTTTTTCTATTAGTTTGAGAGTATCTGGTTTAATGTGGAGGTCCTTGATCCACATGGAATTAAGCTTTGTACATGGTGATAGGAATGGATCAATTTGCATTTTCTGACATGCTGACTGCCAGTTGAACCAGCACCATTTGTTGAAAATGCTCTCTTTCTTCCATTGAATGGTTTTAGCTCCTTTCTCAAACATCAAGTGGCTATAGGTGTGTGTGTTCATTTCTGGGACTTCAATTCTGTTGCACTGATCTATCTGCCTGTCTCTGTACCAATACCATAAAATTTTTATGACTATTGCTTTGTAATACTCTTTAAAGTCAGGGATGGTGATTCTCCCAGAAGTTCTTTTATTGTAGAGTATAGTTTTTGCTCTCCTATTTTTTGGTTTTTGGCTTTCTTTCTTTCTTTCTTTCTTTTTTTTTTTTGTTATTCCAAATGAATTTGCAAATTGCTCTTTCTCTTTCTGTAAAGAATTGAGTTGGAATTTTGATGGGGATTGCATTGAATCTGTAGATTGCTTTTGGCAAAATGGCCATCTTTACTATATTAATCCTGCCAATCCATGAGCATGAAAGATCTTTCCATCTTCTGAGATCTTCTTCAATATCTTTCTTCAGAGATTTTAAGTTCTTGTCATACAGATCTTTCACTTACTTGGTTAAAGTCACACCAAGATATTTTATGTTATTTGGGACTATTGCAAAGGTGTCATTTCCTTAATTTCCTTCTCAGCCTGTTTATCCTTTGAGTAGAGCAAGGCTACTGATTTGTTTGAGTTAATTTTATGCACTGACACTTTGCTGAAATTGTTTACAAGATTAAGTAGTTCTCTGGTTGAACTTTTGGGGCCACTTAAGTACACTATCATATAATCTGTAAATAGTGATATTTTGATTTCTTCCCTTCCAATTTGTATCCCTTTTACCTTCTTTCCTTGTCTGATTTCTTGTCTAGGACTTTGAGTACCATGTTGATTAAGTAGGGATAATGTCAGCAGCCTTGTCTATTCCCTGATTTTAGTGGGATTGTTGAAGTTTCTCTCCATTTAGTTTGATGTTAGCAACTGGTTTGTTGTATATTGCTTTTACTATGTTTAGATATGGGTCTTGAATTCCTGATCTTTCCAGAACTTTTATCATGAAGGGGTGTTGAATTTTGTCCAATGCTTTATCAGCATCTAATGAAGTAATCATGTGGTTCTTACCATTGAGTTTGTTTATATAGTGGATTACATTGATGGATTTTCATATATTAAACCATCCCTGCATCTCTGGGATTGAAAGGAAAATTTTTAAAATTCCCACTTAGACAAAAGTTGAAGCCAAATGTGGGTCCTGGAACTGTCTGTTCCAGAAAATAGCTGATCACAGAAAGAATAATTACACCAGCTGGATTAGCCACTTTGTTCCAGAAACTAGCCAACCATAAGAGCAGCTGACCATAATAGCAGGAACTGGTTAGATTAAAATCTTAAAGAACAATCATGAGAAACAGGAAGTTCTTCCTTGTGATTCAGTAACAATTATGAGAAACAGGAGTTTCTTCCTTGTGATTCAGTATGGTTTTTCATTTAAATACCACTTCTTCCAACCATTCAAGGTCAAATTCCACTACTACTGCATGGGATATGAGTCTTCACCCCAGTGCACTGGTTTCTGTCATCTCTATCAATAAACCTCTTGTTGATTGCACCAAGATCGGTCTCTCATGAGATCTTGGGGGATCACGTCATCCAGAGACTTGAGTGAGATTCTCCCCACTCTGGGAGTCTTTCAGGGTGAAGCCTACTTGAGCATGATAGATGATCGTTTTGATGTATTCTTGGATTCGGTTTGCCAGAATTTTATTGTGTATTTTAGCATCAATATTCCTAAGGGAAATTGTTCTGAAGTTCTCTTTCTTTGTTGAATCTTTGTATCATTTCAGTACAAGAGTAATTGTGCCTCCTGGCTCACATCTCCCTGCTCCCAAACCCCATGAGAGAGAGAGCTCACCACTTAGACAGGTGGGAACTCCTGAGACTGGAGAGCAGGAGAGACCAAAAGAACTGCACACCCCTGCCCACATCCCTGACCCAAGAGGAAATTGTATAAGGCCTCTGGGAACAGGAAGATAGGGGCACTCAAGTTGCAGGTACACTATGGCCCAGAAATCGCCCAGATCTGAAGGGACCCGGTCAAACAGCTCCCTGCACCCAAATCCCATGGCAGGGAGAGCTAGACCTTCAGAGAGGCAGGCATGCCTGGGAAGCCAGAGGACATATACTGTCTGCTCATATTTCTGAGTCTAGAGGAAAACACCTAACACCATTTGGGCCCCCTGTGCACAGGGTCCCTAGCAAAGGTGGGACAGGCCCTTCTGGTTGCTGCCCTCATGGAGACCTGACACCCAGCTCTGAGAATCATCTCCAGGCTTGAGACCAGAGATAAGACCAACTTTTCTGCTCCAAGTGACCTACCGGGTGGACTCAGGACACTCGCCCACAGGAACACCTGAAGAACAGGTAGACAGAAAAGACTACACGTCTGAAAGCAGAACACTCTGATCACATAACAGGCTGAAAGAGAACAGGAAAACAGGTCTACAGCACTCCTGACATACAGGCCTATAGGACACTCTAACCCTGTCAGAAATAGCAGAACAAGGTAACACCAGAGACAATGTGATGGCAAGAGGCAAGCACAGGAACTCAAGGAACAGAAACCAAGACGACATGGCACCAGTGGAATCAAATTCTCCCACCAAAACAAACACTGTATATCCAAACACACTGCAAAAGCAAGATATAGATTTATAATCACATTCGATCATAATGGGAATTCAAGAAAGACATAAAGAAGTACCTTAGGGAAATGCAGGAGAACACAAATAAACAAGCAGAAGCCTATAGCGAGGAAATGCAAGAATCCCTGAAAGAATTACGGGAAAACACAATCAAGCAGTAAAGGAATTAAAGATGGTAATAGAAGCAATAATGAAAGCACAAAGGGAGACAACCCTGGATATAGAAAACCAAAGAAAGACACAAAGAGCCATAGATACAAGCATCACCAGCAGAATGCAAGAGATAGAAGAGATAATTTAAGGAGCAGAAGATTCCATAGAAATCACCGACACAACTGTCAAAGATAATGGAAAACGGAAAAAAACTACGGGCCCAAAACATACAGGAAATTAAGGACACAATGAGAAGATCAAACCTAAGGATAATAGGTATAGAGGAGAGTGAGGACTCCCAAGTCAAAGGACCAGTAAATATCTTCAACAAAATCACAGAAGAAAACTTCACTAACATAAAGAAAGAGATGCTCATAAACATACAAGAAGCCTACAGAACACCAAATATATTGGACCAAAGAAGAAACTCCTCCAGTCACATAATAGTCAAAACACCAAATGCACAAAACAAAGAAAGAATATTAAAAAGCAGTAAGGGAAAAAGGTCAAGTAACATATAAAGGCAGACTTATCAGAATTACACCAGACTTCTCACCAGAGACTATGAAAGCCAGAAGATCCTGGATAGATGTCATACAGACCCTAATAGAATACAAATGCCAGCTCAGGTTACTGTATCCAGCAAAAATCTCAATAACATAGATGGAGAAACCAAGATATTCCATGACAAAACCAAATTTACACAATATCTTTCTACAAATCCAGCCCTACAAAGGATAATTAATCATAAAGCCCAACTCAACGAGGCAAGCTACACCCTAAAAAAAGCAAGAAACTAATCGTCTTGGCAACAAAACAAAGAAAAACAAGCAAAAACATAATCTCACATCCAAACATCAACATAACAGGAAACAACAATCACTATTCCTTAATATCTCTCAACATGAATGGACTCAATTCCCAAATAAAAAGACACAGATTAACAAACTGGATATGCAATGAGGACCCAACATTCTGCTGCCTACAGGAAACACAGATCAGAGACAAAGACAGACACTACTTCAGAGTAAAAGTTTGGAAAACAAATTTCCAAGCAAATGGTCTAAAGAAGCAAGCTGGAGTAGCCATTCTAATATTGAATAAAATCGATTTTCAACTGAAAGTCGTCAAAAAAAATTAGGAAGGACACTTCATATTCATCAAAGGAAAAATCCACCAAGATGTAATTTCAATCCTAAATATCTATGCTCCAAACACAAGTGCACCTACACACATAAAAGAAACCTTGTTAAAGCGCAAAGCACACATTGCACCTCACACAATAATAGTAGGATATTTCAATACCTGACTCACATCAATGGACAGATCATTGAAACAAAAATTAAACAGAGACATAGACAGACTAAGAGAAGTCATGAAGCAAATGGATTTAACAGATATTTATAGAACATTCTATCCTAAAACAAAAGGATATACCTTCTTCTCACCACCTAATGTACTTTCTCCAAAATTGACCATATTATCTGTCATAAAACAGGCCTCAACAGATACAAAAAGATAGAAATAATCCCATGCATTTTATCAGACCAACATGGGCTTATATATGTAAGGAATGCCCACATATATATGGAAGTTAAATAATGCTCTACTCAATGATTACCTGGTCAAGGAAGAAATAAATAAAGAAAGACTTCTTAGAATTTAATGAAAATGAAGCTACAACATACCCAAACTTATGGGACACAATGAAAGCTGTGCTATGAGAGAAACTCATAGCTCTGAGTTCCTGCAGAAAGAAACAGGAGAGAGCATATATCAGCAGCTTGACAGCACACCTAAAATCTCTAGAACAAAAAGAAGCAAATACACCCAGGAGGAGTAGAAGGCAAACTCAGAGCTGAAATCAACCAAGTAGAAACAAAAAGGACTAAACAAAGAATCAACAAAACCAAAAGCTGGTTCTTTGAGAAAATCAACAAGATAGATAAACCATTAGCCAGACTAACCAGAGGACACAGAGCATGTGTCCAAATTAACAAAATCAGAAATGAAAAAGGAGACATAACAACAGAGCCAGAAGAAATTAAAAAAATCATCGGATCCTACTACAAAAGCTTATGTTCAACAAAACTTGTAAATCTGGAGGAAATGGACAATTTCCTAAACCGATCCAAGTTACAGAAGTTAAATCAGAAACAAATAAACCATTTAAATAACCCCAAAACACCTAAAGAAATAGAAGCAGTCATTAAAAGTCTCCCAACCAAAAAGAACCCAGGTCCAGATGGGTACAGTGCATAATTCTATCAGACCTTCACAGAAGACATCATATCAATGCTATCCAAACTATTCCATGAAATTGAAACAGGTGGAGTGCTACTGAAATCTTTCCATAAAGCCACAATTACTCTCAGACCTAAACCACACAAAGACTGAATAAAGAAAGAGAACTTCAGCCCAATTTCCCTTATGAATATAGATGCAAATATACTCAATTAAATTCATGCAAACTGAGTCCAAGAGCCCATCAAAACAATTATCTGTCACCTCTGTCTCCATCCCACAAAAAAGAGCAACACTACGGCGTTCTTCTCAAAGCAGTTTATTCAGGAACCTTTCTTTCTGCATGCAAACAGCAATGTCTCTTTTCTTCCCTTTCTCCCTCCAGCCCCCGAGCACACTCCCTCATATCCTCCCTCAACTCCACCTCCTCAGTCCAGACTGAGTAGTCTCAGTACGTAGGTCCACGTCACATGGCCTGATCTTGCGTCATGTTGCGCCTGAGCAGCTCTCACAATGGACGTGGCTAGTTTCAGGTGTGTGAAGAAGTCAGGTGCTAGTCATGAGACTTAGCTGCAGTCCTGGGCGCCATCTTGGGACTGCCGCCACATCTGCTCCCCACATCCTTTGTGACTGTATAGCTCAGAATGGCTCCCTACAATTATCCATCACGATCAAGTATGCTTCATCCCAGGGATGCAGAGATGCTTTAATATACGGAAAACCATCAATGTATTCCACTTATAAACAAACTGAAATATTAAAAACCACATGATCATTTCATTAGATGCAGACAAAGCATTTGACAAAATTCAACACCACTTTATTATAAAAGTCCTGGAAAGAAGAAGAATTCAATTCCCATAACTAAACATAGTAAAAGCCATATACAGCAAAACAGTAGCTAATATTAAAGTAAATGGAGAGAAACTTGAAGTAATCCCACTACAATCCGGGACTAGACAAGGTCGCCCACTCTCTCCCTACTTATTCAATATAGTTCTCGAGGTCCTAGCCAGAGCAATCAGAAAACAAAGGGAGATACAAAGAATACAGATTGGAAAGGAAGAAGCCAAAAAATATTACTATTTGTAGACAATATGATTGTATTTTTAAGTGATCCCTAAAAGTTCCACCAGAGAACTCATTAAAACCTGATAAACACATTCCTTCAAAAAGCAATGTGGCTGGGTATAAAATTAACTCAAACAAATCAGTAGCCTTCCTCTACAAAAAGAGATACAAGCAAAAGAAAATTAGGGAAATGACAACCTTCATAAAATAAAATTCAGACTTAACAATGTGAGGCCTCATGCAATGAAAAATCTCATTAGCTATGATGGTTTTCTTTTATTGAAAGTAGATTGTTTTATATGGTATGTTCGGACTAAAGTTTCCTTATCTTCAGTTTCTCCCCACCATTCTTTCCATCTGGATATACTCTCTTTCTATTTCTGTGAGATAACAAATAGCACCTAAGAGATAATAATAAAATGTTTTCAGATAAAATGAAAGCAAACAAATCAGAATAGGGCAAAACAAATGGAAGAAAAGGAAGACCGAAAGAAGGCACAAGAAACAGTTGTAGCTGTATTATTTTCAGGGTCTTACTATGGAGACTTTGCTAGATCAGAACTCATTATGTACAACTGGATGGTCTTAAACTCAAAGATCCTCTAGTCTATGCCTCTACAGTGTTAAGATTAAATATGTTGGGCATGACACCTTACTAACCATAGATATTTCTATTTCTCTTAATTAATATATCTATTCCCTCTTTTTTTTAGTCTAGGAAGCTAATGATTTTCTTTCATTCTAAAAAAAATGCACTTATTTTTGATACTATGTCAGACATTGTACCTCAGCTAAGGGAAGTGTTAGATAAGGCTGTTGACTTAGACATGTAAAAATCATCACAATTGCTTTTTTGATTGAGGATCACCTGTATGGCCAAATGAGATTTAGCTGTCTGCCAGTCATTTAGCAATTTTCTATCAGATTTTAGTGACATCATCTCCTCTTTGTAACTTTCAAGTTCTAGCCCATAACCAAATTGATATCCTGAATCCCAAATTAATGGAAGTAAGAAAATCTGCTAAAGGGAAATGTGGTATCATTCCATCATACAACTTTCCTAGTATGCTAGTACATAATATTGCATTTTTATCTCTTCTTTATAGCATATTACTTTATTATAATTATTAGAACATATTAGAACCTAATATTTTCTTCTTTTATAAAATTGTATTATTTTTACATATACACATATTTACTCCTCAAATATGGTATTTCTTTAGATTACCATTTTTCCTTTTTTCAGTGGATTCTTTCATTCAAATAGAAACAAAATCCTACATCTCCCTTTCAAATAAAATATAAAGTTAATTCACATAGCAGTATTATACAGATCCTAAAGTAAGCAACTCTCCTTATTTCTCAAATAAGATAATCTTATAATTAGTTCTTAATATTTATAATTAATAATGCCAAACACAAATATTTATAAATGTTTATATGCCTGTGTATATTTGTTTTACTCCTTTGTGTAAAGGTATATCCAGAAGTTAGTATCACAAAAGACCACTTTATAAAGTCTATTAGAAAGTTTTCTATAAATACTGGTTTGTTTTGCCTGATCTTAAAGATCAGTTAGAATTCTTCCTTATAACCTCAGAGTAGGGGGAGAAGTACTAGGAGTAGGCTGTTTTCTGTTCTTTCTCTTTTTCTGGTACAACCAGGGAGATAAGAATGATGACCTTGTCAAAATTTATCTTAACGGAGAATGATAGGTCTTGTGAGAAATATTCAGTGGGTTTTTTGCTTATATAAATTCTTAGGTTAGATTATTAAGCAACAGCAAAACCTATAAATTATGGGACAGCAGTAAAAGATTTTTCTGTGAACTATGGAATATTGGAGGTGAAAATAGGCATTGTATCAACAATGATGTAGCAGTCTCCTGACTGTTCTGCATTGTTCAATAGGTAACTCTACTTCTTAAACTAGGACAAAATCTATACAATGGAAGAAAGCATTCAAGAACCTCTGAGGTCAATGCTGTCCTAATGCCTTGCAATTATTTATGCAGAAATAAGAAATTACTAGGTGGTTTCAACTTGTGAACATTATAAGATTTGATAAAAATTTGATGTAATTTAAATCTTTTAGACTATGAATAAATATAAGGATCTCAAGCATATAGTCTCTACAGAATTGCTTTTATTTGTTCTTATATATCACTCATTATCTATCTGTCTATCTATCTATCTATCTATCTATCTATCTATCTATCTATCTATCTATCTACTTACCTATATCCATTTGTCTTTCTCTGTTTTCTCTTGTCCCATTCTTTCCCTCTTTGAAATTCTGTTTGGACTATATATTTGAATATATGTTGAACGTATCATGATCATAATAATATATTGTGGACTTTTATACATTTAAAATATTTCATGTAGTTATATACTTATTATGAAAATTAAAATTATCTTTGTTTTACAATTCTAGAATTTCATCAAATAGGCATCAAATTTAAGCTCTAGTTGCAAGTTACCCTTAATACATACACACTGCATAATCTAAAACAATTTTAGTCATAATAGTACTAAGGCAATATTGGCCCAACAAAATTACATATATTTCAGTATTTTATGTTTCAAAATGAAGAAATACATAAACGAAGAATACATAAAATCACTATAGTAAAATAGACATATTATTGTTGGGATAAAAGATCATTATCTTGAATAAATAAACTTCTTTATGTGTGTATGTGCCTTCTGTGTCTCTGGGTATGATCAGTTGAAATGCATGTATTTATCTGGTGACTTTTCTCTATAGTTACTCATTTTATTTGGGATGAAGAAATTTTCACCAAACCTAGAATACTATTATGTAAGACTAATTAGTTACAGGTATATTCCTTTACCCATCTTATCAATGCTAGGATTATAAGTCTTCAAAATGCAGCTCTTTATGTGACGCTGAGGATTCAAACTCATGCCCTCAAGCTTTTACTAGAAACATCTTATTGTCTGAGGGATCAGTCAATTACTTACTGTTACATTTTAAAATTAGAAACAAAGCCACTTTCTTTCAATGGAATAGCACCTTTGATCATATGAATTCAGGACAATAAAATTACAAAGTGTATTGCTTTAGTATTTATGGGTATTTTCTTAGATGTAATTTAAATGATAAGATATATTGAGGAAGAAATATAATGTATGTATTGCCAGTCAGGAAGTTCCCTTTTTGTGGTCAAAATGTGGGGGAAGGGATGATCACGACATTCTTCTATGAGTTTTGCAAAATTCAAGGATACCCATGGAAAAAAATAACAGTGATAATACTATAATACAGTATTTATACACTTGGAATACCAGAAAAAAATCATTTAATCATTCATAAGTGATAACAAACATGTGATTAGAGATTGGTTTAACTGTTTGCTCTCTTCCTTGCAGTTTTTTTAAAGTTTAATGAATATTAATTTTTTTCTCTTCAATAGCTCCTCTTTGGCTTACTTTCCATTAGATAAAATCTTTATTAATATTTTACATCTGGCTAGCATTTTTCTATTGTTGTGTTAAAACATCATGACAAAGACAACTGAGAGAAGGAAGGGTATGTTTGGTCTTACAGTTCTAGAGGAATAAGAATCTATTCACATCACAGTGGGAAGGAATGGCTGTAGGTCGGGACAATAGCCAAAGCAAGCTAATAACTCATTTCTTGAACTTCGAGTTGAAAGAAGAGGAACTGGCATGAGTCATTGTCAACGCCTGTCTCCAGTGACACATATCCTCCAACTAGGCCATAAGAACTAAGCCTCCAGTATTATCAACTAGAGACCAAGTATTCAAATTCCATAGCCTATGGGTAGACATTCTCATCCAAACCAACACAGATGCTTAGGCTTCCCAGTTCAATCTGTTCATTAAGTAAGGATGAATATGCTTTTAATTGAAGATATTCTATGTCATTTGTGTTGTATCACTTGATATCTAAGTTATTGTAAATAATGGGTTTTTATTTACTCTCTTCTTCTTCGCAATATTATAGTTATATGTGTAATCTAAGTATACAAACAATATATGTATAATACAAATATATATCACAAAAACTGTTTTCAAGGTACCTAATGTATATTATCACTAATGTCAAGTAAATAAACTAAAAGTTTGGAATGAGAAATGGAAGAATTCATTCCTAAAACTCTCATGACTGCAAAAATAGTGATATCTTCTTGACTAATATTTGTTATTTTTCAGTATCTGGATACTAAAATGATTGTAGCTTTACATAATAATTATAAGTTTCAATACCAACTTATGTATTATTGAGTTGAATCTGCAAGGTTTAACTGGAATAAGGGTGAAGTGTTAATTGAGTTACATCATTTATTTCATATATGAGTGGTGAGAGATTTTTACAGAACTCAATGAAGCAAGAAATTTAAATCTAAAATAGAAATGAACTATAAGCATTTGGATTTCTTAAAAAAGTGATCATGGAAGTTAAAGAAGAGTGCAAATCCTTATTTTAAGTGATTAAATCCACTGATATCACCTCAGTTAGAGCATTATAAATAGATCATAAGGAAATATTTCATGTTTTATAAGTTAGTAATGGGAATGCTTAAAATGAGAATATGAAAAGGAGTTAGCCTCATGTCTATAACCTCACAAGAAGCATCTATATCATGTTGCTGGGTGTTATGTCATATCAGTGATTGAAACAAAAAGTCTTCTAATATTTTTGTTGTAGATTTTTATTGTACTGTAAGAGCATGCCACAATGTTAGACTGCTAAAGTAATTCATGAATGTTATCATTTGCTCAACATATTTGAAATCTAACATAACTTTTAGAAGATGACTGGGATACACTCCTGTGGTTTTAAAGAAGAATTTGATTTCTGGCCCAGTTGATTTAGATGATTTTATTTAATGTGTATGGTTAGGTTTTGTATTTGTTTGTTTATTTGTTTGCTCATATGTGTTTGTACAACATGTTTCTCAAGAGCCAATGGAAGGCAGAAGATGTTGTAACTTCCATAATTAACGCTACAGATAGTTATGAGCCACCATGTGGATGTTGCAATTTCAGTTTGTATCCTCTGGAAGAGCCATCTCAGCCTACTTTTCTTGTTTCTTTTTTAAATTTGACCACATTCCCAGATCACATTGTCCACCTGATAATCCAAAAATTTTGCATGTCTGAGACACTATTCTTCCCTCCCTCCCTCCCTCTCCTTCCCTACCTCTCTCTCTCTTTCTCTCTGACTCTTCTTCCTGGCTCTTCAATTTTTAAAGACATTTTGAATGATCGAAGCTACCAGAGTAAAACAGTTATTTTCATTTGAAAGACATATGATTAGAACTCTTGAGTGATTTTTTTTCTGAGAAGATATCAGAGAGTGTTTAATCACCTCACATACATCATTAACAACAGATCAAAACAACCGTTTTACCAAATTTGAAGTTGGCAAACTAGTTAACATATTAGACCTACTTACAGAGCATGGATAATGGGTTACATTTAGGATCATTTGTGAGCCAAAAGCAGCTACTTTATTGAAAAGTTTCACCTCAATATGGACAGATAATTCCTTTTTTACTTTACAAACTTGAGTTAACCTACCATAGTCTGTATGTCCACATGCATGGGTGCAAAATCGATTACAGTAATCAGGTAGAAGTGGGCATGGTTAAAGTCTAAAGTGAGTGTTTAATGAAATTTACCACATATTCTTCTAATGGGGGACCAACAACAGTTCTAGGGCCTGTGGTACAATAGTTTGCTGTATTGCAGCATTCTCCAACACCAAATCAGTACTTTTTTATTTTATGTTATATTATGTTATTATTTTTATTTACTAGTTTTTATAATCCAGATTTTGTCCCCTTCCTGATCCATCCTCTGACTTTTCCACATCCCATACCCACTCCCCTCCCCCATCTCCATGAGATATTCCCACCCAACCAGACCTCTCCACTCACTGGGGCCTCCAGTCTCTTGAAGGTTAGGTGCATCTTCTCTGACTAAGTCCAGCCCTGGCAGTCCTTTACTGTATACGTGTTGGGGACTTATATCAGCTTGCATATACTGCCTGGTTGGTGGTCCAGTATCTCAGAGATCTTAAGGGTCTAGGTCAGATGGGACTGCTGGTTCTCCTACAGGGTTGCCCTCCTCCTCAGCTTCTTCCAGCTTTTCTCTAATTCAACCAAAGTGTCAGCAGTTTCTGTACATTGGTGGGTATACATATCTGTATCTGACTCTTTCAATTGTTTGCTGCGTCTTGAGGAGGGCAGTCATGATAGGACCCTTTTTGTGAGTACACCATAGCTTAACAGCATATACACTCAGTAATCGTGTCAGACCTTGGGGCCTCCCCTTCAGCAGGATCCCAATTTGGGCCAGCTAATGGAACTTCTTTTCCTTAGGTTCATCTCCATTTGTGTCCCTGCAGTTCTTTCAGACAGGAATAATTCTAGGTCAGAGTTTTTGACTGTGGAATGTCAACCCTATTCCTCCACTTGAGGTCTTTTCTTTCTACTGGAGGTGAAGTCTACAAATTCCCTCTCCGTATTGTAGGACATTTCATCTAAGGTCCCTTCCTTTGAATCCTGAGAGACCCTCACTTCCTAGGTCTCTGGGACATTATAAGGGGTCTGCCTATAGTGTTCTTGAATCCAAACTGTGCTTTAATAAATAAATCCCTTGTGCATATGATCTTATAAGTGTGTTTTATGAAGTGTTCCAATATACTTCCACTTATATCAAAGGATTAAATATATCATTTTATCTCATTAAAGGAATGTGAACAAAACTTCTTTGGGTGATAATATTAGGAAGTCCTGGGTCATAGTCTAATGTGAATGATCTATCCTAATCAGATACCACAAAATCATGCCATAGTGCAACCAAGTTTCTGGAAGAATCTAAAAAGCAAAAGAAAATAATGAAGAATAATCAAGTGATTCAAACATTAGAAGCATAAATACAATCTTCATGTGTTACTTCTATAAATGTTAAGTGAATAAAGTTTAAACTGTATACTAATCAAGAAAAAGAGTAGAGAGTTTCCTGCATCCAAATCCTGTGGGGAAGAGAGCAGAACACCCAGAAGTGCAGACATCCCATGGCCACAGGACAGACTGCTACCTCTGCACACCTTGGCCCACATCCCTGGTACAGGTGGAAACAGCACAGTGCTTCTAGACACACGGATATAGGAACAGACAGCCACTTGTACCCATGGTTCTGTTCTGCACCTAGGAGATATCTGAACTGACCAAACAGCTCCCTGCACCCAAATCACGTGGGGGAGAGAGCTGGACCATCAGAAGTATGGATACTCCTGAGAATTCAGAGGAGAATACCCTCTGCCCACAGTCCAGACACAAGAGGGAATCACATAGTGCCAACTGTGCCTGTAGGGACCAAGGACCTACACAAGCAAACAGGGGAAGGATCCTTTGATTCCTGCCCACGCCTAGAGCTGGAAGACAGTCACCAGAAACACTGCCAGAGCTGAGAGCAGAGGTAAGACTCAGTTTTCTGCTACCAAGTGACTTTCTTGGTGGATTCAGGATACACAGAGGCAGAAGTCCTCTGGGTCAGGGCACTTCCTGTTTCTGGCTCTGCCCAGAAGTGAACTGATACCATCCCACAATTCCCTGCACCCAAATACTGTGAGGAAGAGAGCAGACCACACAGAACTGCAGACATCCTGAGGACTCAGGACAGACTGCCACCTCTGCAGACCTAGGCCCACATCTCTGATCCAAGGGAAAACTGCACAGTGCAATGTAATCCACTATATAAACAAACTCAAAGATAAGAACCACATGGTCATTTCATTAGATGTTGAGAAAGCATTTGACAAAATTCAACACCCCTTCATGATAAAAGTCCTTGAAAGATCAGGAACTCAAGGCCCATATCTAAACACAGTATAAGCAATATACAGCAAACCAGTAGCTAACATCAAACTAAATGGAGAGAAACTTGAAGCAATCCCACTAAAATCAGGGACTAGACAAGGCTGCCCACTCTCTCCCTACTTACTCAATATAGTACTTGAAATCCTAGCCAGAGAAATCAGACAAAAAAAGGAGTTTAAAGGGATACAAGTTGGAAGGGAAGAAATCAAAATATCACTATTTGCAGATGATATGATAGTGTACTTAAGCAACCCCAAAAGTTCCACCAGAGAACTACTTAACCTGATAAACAATTTCAGCAAAGTGTTGGGGTACAAAATTAACTCGAACAAATCAGTAGCCTTCCTCTACTCAAAGGATAAACAGGCTGAGAAAGAAATTAAGGAAATGACACCCTTCACAATAGTCCCAAATAATATAAAATATCTTGGTGTGACATTAACCAAGCAAGTGAAAGATCTGTATGACAAGAACTTCAAGTATCTGAAGAAATAAATTGAGGAAGATCTCAGAAGACGGAAAGATCTTTCATGCTCATGGATTGGCAGGATTAATATAGTAAAGATGGCCATTTTGCCAAAAGCAATCTACAGATTCAATGCAATCCCCATCAAAATTCCTACTCTCTTCTTTATAGAGATAGAAAGAGCAATTTGCAAATTAATTTGGAATAACAAAAAACAAAGGATAGAAAAACTATACTCAACAATAAAATAACTTCTAAGGGAATCACCATCCCTGACTTCAAGCAGTATTACAGAGCAATAGTCATAAAAACTGGGTGGTATTGGTGCAGAGACAGGCAGGGAGATCAGTGGAACAGATTTGAAGACCCAGAAATGAACCCACACACCTAAAGTCACTTGATCTTTGACAAAAGAACTAAAACCATCCAATGGAAGAAAGAAAGCATTTTCAACAAATGGTGCTGATTCAACTGGAGGTCAGCATGTAGAAGAGTGCAAATTGATCCATTCCTATCACTTAAGCAAAAAGCTTAAGTCCAAGTGGATCAAGGACCTCTACATCAAACCAGACACACTCAAACTGATAGAAGAAAAAGGGAAGAGTCTCAAACACATGGCCACTGGGAAAATTTCCTGAACAAAACACTAATGGCTCAAGTTCTAAGATCAAGAATCGACAAAAGGGACCTCATAAATCTGCAAAGCTTTTGTGAAGCAAAAGACACTGTCATTAGTACAAAATGGCCACCAACAGATTGGGAAAAGAACTTTACCAATCCTACTACATCTGATAGAGGGCTAATATCCAAAATATACAAAGAACTCAAGAAGGTAGACTCCAGGGAGCCAAATAACCCTGTTAAGAAATGGGGTACAGAGCTAAAAAAACCATTCTCAGCAGAGGATTATCGAATGTCCAAAAAGCACCTAAAGAATTGTTCAACATCTTTAGTCATCAGGGAAATGCAAATCAAAACAACCCTGAGATTCTACCTCACACCAATCAGAATGGCTACGATAAAAAAACTCAGGTTAGGGGTTGGGGGTTTAGCTCAGTGGTAGAGCCCTTGCCTAGCAAGCGCAAGGCCCTGGGTTCGGTCCCCAGCTCCGAAAAAAAAAAAAGAAAAAAAAAAAAAACTCAGGTGACAGCAGATGCTAGCAAGGATGTGGAGAAAGAGGAACACTTTTCCATTGTTGGTGGGATTGCAAACTGGTACAACCACTCTGGAAATCAGTCTGGCTATTCCTCAGAAAAGAACCCAGATGCCCTTCACCAGAGGAATGGATTCAAAAAG